>NC_091066.1:110983385-111352292 GCF_000393655.2 Nicotiana sylvestris | reverse complement strand
TAATGCTGGCTGAAAGGAAAATTCAGTTTAGGGTTTAAAACCCTAATGCTGATTGCATGGAAAAGCTCAGTTTAGAGTTTAAAACTCTAATGCTGGCTGAAAGGAAAATTCAGTTTAGGGTTTAAAACCCTAATGCTGATTGCATGGAAAAGCTCAGTTTAGAGTTTAAAACTCTAATGCTGGCTGAAAGGAAAATTCAGTTTAGGGTTTAAAACCCTAATGCTGATTGCATGGAAAAGCTCAGTTTAGAGTTTAAAACTCTAATGCTGGCTGAAAGGAAAATTCAGTTTAGGGTTTAAAACCCTAATGCTGATTGCATGGAAAAGCTCAGTTTAGAGTTTAAAACTCTAATGCTGGCTGAAAGGAAAATTCAGTTTAGGGTTTAAAACCCTAATGCTGATTGCATGGAAAAGCTCAGTTTAGAGTTTAAAACTCTAATGCTGGCTGAAAGGAAAATTCAGTTTAGGGTTTAAAACCCTAATGCTGATTGCATGGAAAAGCTCAGTTTAGAGTTTAAAACTCTAATGCTGGCTGAAAGAAAAATTCAGTTTAGGGTTTAAAACCCTAATGCTAATTTGCATGGAAAAGCTCAGTTTAGAGTTTAAAACTCTAATGCTGGCTGAAAGGAAAATTCAGTTTAGGGTTTAAAACCCTAATGCTGATTGCATGGAAAAAGCTCAGTTTAGAGTTTAAAACTCTAATGCTGGCTGAAAGGAAAATTCAGTTTAGGGTTTAAAACCCTAATGCTGATGGCATGGAAGAGCTCAGTTTAGAGTTTAAAACTCTAATGCTGGCTGAAAGGAAAATTCAGTTTAGGGTTTAAAACCCTAATGCTGATTGCATGGAAAAGCTCAGTTTAGAGTTTAAAACTCTAATGCTGGCTGAAAGGAAAATTCAGTTTAGGGTTTAAAACCCTAATGCTGATTGCATGGAAAAGCTCAGTTTAGAGTTTAAAACTCTAATGCTGGCTGAAAGGAAAATTCAGTTTAGGGTTTAAAACCCTAATGCTGATTGCATGGAAAAAGCTCAGTTTAGAGTTTAAAACTCTAATGCTAGCTGAAAGGAAAATTCAGTTTAGGGTTTAAAACCCTAATGCTGATTGCATGAAAAAGCTCAGTTTAGAGTTTAAAACTCTAATGCTGGCTGAAAGGAAAATTCAGTTTGGGGTTTAAGACCCTAATGCTGATTGCATGGAAAAAGCTCAGTTTAGAGTTTAAAACTCTAATGCTGGCTGAAAGGAAAATTCAGTTTAGGGTTTAAAACCCTAATGCTGATGGCATGGAAGAGCTCAGTTTAGAGTTTAAAACTCTAATGCTGGCTGAAAGGAAAATTCAGTTTAGGGTTTAAAACCCTAATGCTGATTGCATGGAAAAGCTCAGTTTAGAGTTTAAAACTCTAATGTTGGCTGAAAGGAAAATTCAGTTTAGGGTTTAAAACCCTAATGCTGATTGCATGGAAAAGCTCAGTTTAGAGTTTAAAACTCTAATGCTGGCTGAAAGGAAAATTCAGTTTAGGGTTTAAAACCCTAATGCTGATTGCATGAAAAAGCTCAGTTTAGAGTTTAAAACTCTAATGCTGGCTGAAAGGAAAATTCAGTTTAGGGTTTAAAACCCTAATGCTGATTGCATGGAAAAAGCTCAGTTTAGAGTTTAAAACTCTAATGCTGGCTGAAAGGAAAATTCAGTTTAGGGTTTAAAACCCTAATGCTGATTGCATGAAAAAGCTCAGTTTAGAGTTTAAAACTCTAATGCTGGCTGAAAGGAAAATTCAGTTTAGGGTTTAAAACCCTAATGCTGATGGCATGGAAGAGCTCAGTTTAGAGTTTAAAACTCTAATGCTGGCTGAAAGGAAAATTCAGTTTAGGGTTTAAAACCCTAATGCTGATTGCATGGAAAAGCTCAGTTTAGAGTTTAAAACTCTAATGCTGGCTGAAAGGAAAATTCAGTTTAGGGTTTAAAACCCTAATGCTGATTGCATGGAAAAGCTCAGTTTAGAGTTTAAAACTCTAATGCTGGCTGAAAGGAAAATTCAGTTTAGGGTTTAAAACCCTAATGCTGATTGCATGGAAAAAGCTCAGTTTAGAGTTTAAAACTCTAATGCTGGCTGAAAGGAAAATTCAGTTTAGGGTTTAAAACCCTAATGCTGATTGCATGGAAAAGCTCAGTTAAGAGTTTAAAACTCTAATGCTGGCTGAAAGGAAAATTCAGTTTAGGGTTTAAAACCCTAATGCTGATTGCATGGAAAAGCTCAGTTTAGAGTTTAAAACTCTAATGCTGGCTGAAAGGAAAATTCAGTTTAGGGTTTAAAACCCTAATGCTGATTGCATGGAAAAGCTCAGTTTAGAGTTTAAAACTCTAATGCTGGCTGAAAGGAAAATTCAGTTTAGGGTTTAAAACCCTAATGCTGATTGCATGAAAAAGCTCAGTTTAGAGTTTAAAACTCTAATGCTGGCTGAAAGGAAAATTCAGTTTAGGGTTTAAAACCCTAATGCTGATTGCATGGAAAAGCTCAGTTTAGAGTTTAAAACTCTAATGCTGGCTGAAAGGAAAATTCAGTTTAGGGTTTAAAACCCTAATGCTGATTGCATGGAAAAGCTCAGTTTAGAGTTTAAAACTCTAATGCGGGCTGAAAGGAAAATTCAGTTTAGGGTTTAAAACCCTAATGCTGATTGCATGGAAAAAGCTCAGTTTAGAGTTTAAAACTCTAATGCTGGCTGAAAGGAAAATTCAGTTTAGGGTTTAAAACCCTAATGCTGATGGCATGGAAGAGCTCAGTTTAGAGTTTAAAACTCTAATGCTGGCTGAAAGGAAAATTCAGTTTAGGGTTTAAAACCCTAATGCTGATTGCATGGAAAAGCTCAGTTTAGAGTTTAAAACTCTAATGCTGGCTGAAAGGAAAATTCAGTTTAGGGTTTAAAACCCTAATGCTGATTGTCATGGAAAAGCTCAGTTTAGAGTTTAAAACTCTAATGCTGGCTGAAAGGAAAATTCAGTTTAGGGTTTAAAACCCTAATGCTGATTGCATGAAAAAGCTCAGTTTAGAGTTTAAAACTCTAATGCTGGCTGAAAGGAAAATTCAGTTTAGGGTTTAAAACCCTAATGCTGATTGCATGGAAAAGCTCAGTTTAGAGTTTAAAACTCTAATGCTGGCTGAAAGGAAAATTTAGTTTAGGGTTTAAAACCCTAATGTTGATTGCATGGAAAAGCTCAGTTTAGAGTTTAAAACTCTAATGCTGGCTGAAAGGAAAATTCAGTTTAGGGTTTAAAACCCTAATGCTGATTGCATGGAAAAGCTCAGTTTAGAGTTTAAAACTCTAATGCTGGCTGAAAGGAAAATTCAGTTTAGGGTTTAAAACCCTAATGCTGATTGCATGAAAAAGCTCAGTTTAGAGTTTAAAACTCTAATGCTGGCTGAAAGGAAAATTCAGTTTAGGGTTTAAAACCCTAATGCTGATTGCATGGAAAAGCTCAGTTTAGAGTTTAAAACTCTAATGCTGGCTGAAAGGAAAATTTAGTTTAGGGTTTAAAACCCTAATGTTGATTGCATGGAAAAGCTCAGTTTAGAGTTTAAAACTCTAATGCTGGCTGAAAGGAAAATTCAGTTTAGGGTTTAAAACCCTAATGCTGATTGCATGGAAAAGCTCAGTTTAGAGTTTAAAACTCTAATGCTGGCTGAAAGGAAAATTAAGTTTAGGGTTTAAAACCCTAATGCTGATTGCATGGAAAAAGCTTAGTTTAGAGTTTAAAACTCTAATGCTGGCTGAAAGGGAAAAGTTCAGTTTAGGGTTTAAAACCCTAATGCTGATTGCATGGAAAAAGCTCAGTTTAGAGTTTAAAACTCGAATGCTGGCTGAAAGGGAAAAGTTCAGTTTAGGGTTTAAAACCCTAATGCTGATTGCATGGAAAAGCTCAGTTTAGAGTTTAAAACTCTAATGCTGGCTGAAAGGAAAATTCAGTTTAGGGTTTAAAACCCTAATGCTGATTGCATGGAAAAGCTCAGTTTAGAGTTTAAAACTCTAATGCTGGCTGAAAGAAAAATTCAGTTTAGGGTTTAAAACCCTAATGCTGATGGCATGGAAGAGCTCAGTTTAGAGTTTAAAACTCTAATGCTGGCTGAAAGGAAAATTCAGTTTAGGGTTTAAAACCCTAATGCTGATTGCATGGAAAAGCTCAGTTTAGAGTTTAAAACTCTAATGCTGGCTGAAAGGAAAATTCAGTTTAGGGTTTAAAACCCTAATGCTGATTGCATGGAAAAGCTCAGTTTAGAGTTTTAAAACTCTAATGCTGGCTGAAAGAAAAATTCAGTTTAGGGTTTAAAACCCTAATGCTGATGGCATGGAAGAGCTCAGTTTAGAGTTTAAAACTCTAATGCTGGCTGAAAGGAAAATTCAGTTTAGGGTTTAAAACCCTAATGCTGATTGCATGGAAAAGCTCAGTTTAGAGTTTAAAACTCTAATGCTGGCTGAAAGGAAAATTCAGTTTAGGGTTTAAAACCCTAATGCTGATTGCATGGAAAAGCTCAGTTTAGAGTTTAAAACCCTAATGCTGGCTGAAAGGAAAATTCAGTTTAGGGTTTAAAACCCTAATGCTGATTGCATGGAAAAGCTCAGTTTAGAGTTTAAAACTCTAATGCTGGCTGAAAGGAAAATTCAGTTTAGGGTTTAAAACCCTAATGCTGATTGCATGGAAAAGCTCAGTTTAGAGTTTAAAACTCTAATGCTGGCTGAAAGGAAAATTCAGTTTAGGGTTTAAAACCCTAATGCTGATTGCATGGAAAAGCTCAGTTTAGAGTTTAAAACTCTAATGCTGGCTGAAAGGAAAATTCAGTTTAGGGTTTAAAACCCTAATGCTGATTGCATGGAAAAGCTCAGTTTAGAGTTTAAAACTCTAATGCTGGCTGAAAGAAAAATTCAGTTTAGGGTTTAAAACCCTAATGCTGATTTCATGGAAAAGCTCAGTTTAGAGTTTAAAACTCTAATGCTGGCTGAAAGGAAAATTCAGTTTAGGGTTTAAAACCCTAATGCTGATTGCATGAAAAAGCTCAGTTTAGAGTTTAAAACTCTAACGCTGGCTGAAAGGAAAATTCAGTTTAGGGTTTAAAACCCTAATGCTGATGGCATGGAAGAGCTCAGTTTAGAGTTTAAAACTCTAATGCTGGCTGAAAGGAAAATTCAGTTTAGGGTTTAAAACCCTAATGCTGATTGCATGGAAAAGCTCAGTTTAGAGTTTAAAACTCTAATGCTGGCTGAAAGGAAAATTCAGTTTAGGGTTTAAAACCCTAATGCTGATTGCATGGAAAAGCTCAGTTTAGAGTTTAAAACTCTAATGCTGGCTGAAAGGAAAATTCAGTTTAGGGTTTAAAACCCTAATGCTGATTGCATGGAAAAGCTCAGTTTAGAGTTTAAAACTCTAATGCTGGCTGAAAGGAAAATTCAGTTTAGGGTTTAAAACCCTAATGCTGATTGCATGGAAAAGCTCAGTTTAGAGTTTAAAACTCTAATGCTGGCTGAAAGGAAAATTCAGTTTAGGGTTTAAAACCCTAATGCTGATTGCATGGAAAAGCTCAGTTTAGAGTTTAAAACTCTAATGCTGGCTGAAAGGAAAATTCAGTTTAGGGTTTAAAACCCTAATGCTGATTGCATGGAAAAGCTCAGTTTAGAGTTTAAAACTCTAATGCTGGCTGAAAGGAAAATTCAGTTTAGGGTTTAAAACCCTAATGCTGATTGCATGGAAAAGCTCAGTTTAGAGTTTAAAACTCTAATGCTGGCTGAAAGGAAAATTCAGTTTAGGGTTTAAAACCCTAATGCTGATTGCATGGAAAAGCTCAGTTTAGAGTTTAAAACTCTAATGCTGGCTGAAAGGAAAATTCAGTTTAGGGTTTAAAACCCTAATGCTGATTGCATGGAAAAGCTCAGTTTAGAGTTTAAAACTCTAATGCTGGCTGAAAGGAAAATTCAGTTTAGGGTTTAAAACCCTAATGCTGATTGCATGGAAAAAGCTCAGTTTAGAGTTTAAAACTCTAATGCTGGCTGAAAGGAAAATTCAGTTTAGGGTTTAAAACCCTAATGCTGATGGCATGGAAGAGCTCAGATTAGAGTTTAAAACTCTAATGCTGGCTGAAAGGAAAATTCAGTTTAGGGTTTAAAACCCTAATGCTGATTGCATGGAAAAGCTCAGTTTAGAGTTTAAAACTCTAATGCTGGCTGAAAGGAAAATTCAGTTTAGGGTTTAAAACCCTAATGCTGATTGCATGAAAAAGCTCAGTTTAGAGTTTAAAACTCTAATGCTGGCTGAAAGGAAAATTCAGTTTAGGGTTTAAAACCCTAATGCTGATTGCATGGAAGAGCTCAGTTTAGAGTTTAAAACTCTAATGCTGGCTGAAAGGAAAATTCAGTTTAGGGTTTAAAACCCTAATGCTGATTGCATGGAAAAGCTCAGTTTAGAGTTTAAAACTCTAATGCTGGCTGAAAGGAAAATTCAGTTTAGGGTTTAAAACCCTAATGCTGATTGCATGGAAAAGCTCAGTTTAGAGTTTAAAACTCTAATGCTGGCTGAAAGGAAAATTCAGTTTAGGGTTTAAAACCCTAATGCTGATTGCATGGAAAAAGCTCAGTTTAGAGTTTAAAACTCTAATGCTAGCTGAAAGGAAAATTCAGTTTAGGGTTTAAAACCCTAATGCTGATTGCATGGAAAAGCTCAGTTTAGAGTTTAAAACTCTAATGCTGGCTGAAAGGAAAATTCAGTTTAGGGTTTAAGACCCTAATGCTGATTGCATGGAAAAGCTCAGTTTAGAGTTTAAAACTCTAATGCTGGCTGAAAGGAAAATTCAGTTTAGGGTTTAAAACCCTAATGCTGATTGCATGGAAAAGCTCAGTTTAGAGTTTAAAACTCTAATGCTGGCTGAAAGGAAAATTCAGTTTAGGGTTTAAAACCCTAATGCTGATTGCATGAAAAAGCTCAGTTTAGAGTTTAAAACTCTAATGCTGGCTGAAAGGAAAATTCAGTTTAGGGTTTAAAACCCTAATGCTGATTGCATGGAAAAGCTCAGTTTAGAGTTTAAAACTCTAATGCTGGCTGAAAGGAAAATTCAGTTTAGGGTTTAAAACCCTAATGCTGATTGCATGGAAAAGCTCAGTTTAGAGTTTAAAACTCTAATGCTGGCTGAAAGGAAAATTCAGTTTAGGGTTTAAAACCCTAATGCTGATTGCATGGAAAAAGCTCAGTTTAGAGTTTAAAACTCTAATGCTGGCTGAAAGGAAAATTCAGTTTAGGGTTTAAAACCCTAATGCTGATGGCATGGAAGAGCTCAGTTTAGAGTTTAAAACTCTAATGCTGGCTGAAAGGAAAATTCAGTTTAGGGTTTAAAACCCTAATGCTGATTGCATGGAAAAGCTCAGTTTAGAGTTTAAAACTCTAATGCTGGCTGAAAGGAAAATTCAGTTTAGGGTTTAAAACCCTAATGCTGATTGCATGGAAAAGCTCAGTTTAGAGTTTAAAACTCTAATGCTGGGCTGAAAGGAAAATTCAGTTTAGGGTTTAAAACCCTAATGCTGATTGCATGGAAAAAGCTCAGTTTAGAGTTTAAAACTCTAATGCTGGCTGAAAGGAAAATTCAGTTTAGGGTTTAAAACCCTAATGCTGATGGCATGGAAGAGCTCAGTTTAGAGTTTAAAACTCTAATGCTGGCTGAAAGGAAAATTCAGTTTAGGGTTTAAAACCCTAATGCTGATTGCATGGAAAAGCTCAGTTTAGAGTTTAAAACTCTAATGCTGGCTGAAAGGAAAATTCAGTTTAGGGTTTAAAACCCTAATGCTGATTGCATGGAAAAGCTCAGTTTAGAGTTTAAAACTCTAATGCTGGCTGAAAGGAAAATTCAGTTTAGGGTTTAAAACCCTAATGCTGATTGCATGAAAAAGCTCAGTTTAGAGTTTAAAACTCTAATGCTGGCTGAAAGGAAAATTCAGTTTAGGGTTTAAAACCCTAATGCTTATGGCATGGAAGAGCTCAGTTTAGAGTTTAAAACTCTAATGCTGGCTGAAAGGAAAATTCAGTTTAGGGTTTAAAACCCTAATGCTGATTGCATGGAAAAGCTCAGTTTAGAGTTTAAAACTCTAATGCTGGCTAAAAGGAAAATTCAGTTTAGGGTTTAAAACCCTAATGCCGATTGCATGGAAAAGCTCAGTTTAGAGTTTGAAACTCTAATGCTGGCTGAAAGAAAAATTCAGTTTAGGGTTTAAAACCCTAATGCTGATTGCATGGAAAAAGCTCAGTTTAGAGTTTAAAACTCTAATGCTGGCTGAAAGGGAAAAGTTCAGTTTAGGGTTTAAAACCCTAATGTTGATTGCATGGAAAAAGCTCAGTTTAGAGTTTAAAACTCTAATGCTGGCTGAAAGGGAAAAGTTCAGTTTAGGGTTTAAAACCCTAATGCTGATTGCATGGAAAAGCTCAGTTTAGAGTTTAAAACTCTAATGCTGGCTGAAAGGAAAATTCAGTTTAGGGTTTAAAACCCTAATGCTGATTGCATGGAAAAGCTCAGTTTAGAGTTTAAAACTCTAATGCTGGCTGAAAGAAAAATTCAGTTTAGGGTTTAAAACCCTAATGCTGATTGCATGGAAAAGCTCAGTTTAGAGTTTAAAACTCTAATGCTGGCTGAAAGGAAAATTCAGTTTAGGGTTTAAAACCCTAATGCTGATTGCATGGAAAAGCTCAGTTTAGAGTTTAAAACTCTAATGCTGGCTGAAAGGAAAATTCAGTTTAGGGTTTAAAACCCTAATGCTGATTGCATGGAAAAGCTCAGTTTAGAGTTTAAAACTCTAATGCTGGCTGAAAGGAAAATTCAGTTTAGGGTTTAAAACCCTAATGCTGATGGCATGGAAGAGCTCAGTTTAGAGTTTAAAACTCTAATGCTGGCTGAAAGGAAAATTCAGTTTAGGGTTTAAAACCCTAATGCTGATTGCATGGAAAAGCTCAGTTTAGAGTTTAAAACTCTAATGCTGGCTGAAAGGAAAATTCAGTTTAGGGTTTAAAACCCTAATGCTGATTGCATGGAAAAGCTCAGTTTAGAGTTTAAAACTCTAATGCTGGCTGAAAGGAAAATTCAGTTTAGGGTTTAAAACCCTAATGCTGATTGCATGGAAAAGCTCAGTTTAGAGTTTAAAACTCTAATGCTGGCTGAAAGGAAAATTCAGTTTAGGGTTTAAAACCCTAATGCTGATTGCATGGAAAAGCTCAGTTTAGAGTTTAAAACTCTAATGCTGGCTGAAAGGAAAATTCAGTTTAGGGTTTAAAACCCTAATGCTGATTGCATGGAAAAAGCTCAGTTTAGAGTTTAAAACTCTTAATGCTGGCTGAAAGGAAAATTCAGTTTAGGGTTTAAAACCCTAATGCTGATTGCATGGAAAAACTCAGTTTAGAGTTTAAAACTCTAATGCTGGCTGAAAGGAAAATTCAGTTTAGGGTTTAAAACCCTAATGCTGATTGCATGGAAAAGCTCAGTTTAGAGTTTAAAACTCTAATGCTGGCTGAAAGGAAAATTCAGTTTAGGGTTTAAAACCCTAATGCTGATTGCATGGAAAAAGCTCAGTTTAGAGTTTAAAACTCTAATGCTGGCTGAAAGGAAAATTCAGTTTAGGGTTTAAAACCCTAATGCTGATGGCATGGAAGAGCTCAGTTTAGAGTTTAAAACTCTAATGCTGGCTGAAAGGAAAATTCAGTTTAGGGTTTAAAACCCTAATGCTGATTGCATGGAAAAGCTCAGTTTAGAGTTTAAAACTCTAATGCTGGCTGAAAGGAAAATTCAGTTTAGGGTTTAAAACCCTAATGCTGATTGCATGGAAAAGCTCAGTTTAGAGTTTAAAACTCTAATGCTGGCTGAAAGGAAAATTCAGTTTAGGGTTTAAAACCCTAATGCTGATTGCATGGAAAAAGCTCAGTTTAGAGTTTAAAACTCTAATGCTGGCTGAAAGAAAAATTCAGTTTAGGGTTTAAAACCCTAATGCTGATTGCATGGAAAAGCTCAGTTTAGAGTTTAAAACTCTAATGCTGGCTGAAAGGAAAATTCAGTTTAGGGTTTAAAACCCTAATGCTGATTGCATGGAAAAGCTCAGTTTAGAGTTTAAAACTCTAATGCTGGCTGAAAGGAAAATTCAGTTTAGGGTTTAAAACCCTAATGCTGATTGCATGGAAAAGCACAGTTTAGAGTTTAAAACTCTAATGCTGGCTGAAAGGAAAATTCAGTTTAGGGTTTAAAACCCTAATGCTGATTGCATGGAAAAGCTCAGTTTAGAGTTTAAAACTCTAATGCTGGTTGAAAGGAAAATTCAGTTTAGGGTTTAAAACCCTAATGCTGATTGCATGGAAAAGGCTCAGTTTAGAGTTTAAAACTCTAATGCTGGCTGAAAGGGAAAAGTTCAGTTTAGGGTTTAAAACCCTAATGCTGACTAAAAGGAAAATTCAGTTTAGGGCTTAAAACTCTAATGCTGATTGCATGGAAAAAGCTCAGTTTAGAGTTTAAAACTCTAATGCTGGCTAAAAGGAAAAAGTTCAGTTTAGGGTTTAAAACCCTAATGCTGACTAAAAGGAAAATTCAGTTTAGGGTTTAAAACCCTAATGCTGATTGCATGGAAAAAGCTCAGTTTAGAGTTTAAAACTCTAATGCTGGCTAAAAGGAAAAAGTTCAGTTTAGGGTTTAAAACCCTAATGCTGACTAAAAGGAAAATTCAGTTTAGGGTTTAAAACCCTAATGCTGATTGGCTGGAGATAAAGCTCGAGAATACTACACGATCTATTTTTGAGTTTTCTTGTTTCGATAGAAAATAAAAGGGAGTTTTGCGGGAACTTACCTTTTGAGTGAATTCCTTATAGCCAAAATGTTTCTTTTACCCGTGTACCTTCTTCTTTGGGCGACACCCGCTTCTTGCATGGTTGTCTTGGATCAATCTTGTTTCAACTTTTCAGACAAAGAAAATTTGTTAGTTCGGAAATGACGGTTGGTTCGGTGACCTTGATCGTTCCCAATTGCTTTGTTGCGTCTCTATTTCTGTTGCGAAGTCCCGCCATTGATTTGATTCGAATGGCGAAACCTTTAGACTGCTCAGGCTTGTATTTCCGGATTCTGTGATGATTTGCCTCGTAAGGCCTCTTTTTTCTTTTGTCCCGTTTTAATTGAAGGTTCTCAACGGGGATTTTATTGGAGGTGTTCTGTGGGAACTTGTACAAAAGGAAGCTATGTGGGGGGGTGGGAATATTTACAAAGTGGATCCTTTGTGCGGATTCTGTACAATGGGGTGTGCTGGGTTTTTGTTTCAAAACGGGTTTCCCAGGGTTTTTTAGGGTAAGCTTGTTGGGGAATATTTACAAAAGGACTCGCCGGGGATGTGCTGATGAAATTCCAACGGGGATTTTTTTTTTTTTTTTTACTGGGGAGACTTTGTGGGAGATTGTACAAAAGGAGAAACTCTGTGGGGATTTGTACAGGGGGAGACTCTGTGGGGATTTGTCCGAAGGTGGACTTGCTGGGGAAGACTTCAAGATTTCTCTCTTTCTTCTTTACTCCGGAACAACATCAAACGTCATGATTCATCATGCTTGGGTAATCATATCAACGAGATGAGGCGCTTTCCTTCATGAGACGGGATTCCGTGCAAACAAACCATGCCACCTGTCCTTTCCGGCGTGTCCTGAACTCGGGGTTAAAATGCGAAAGGGATTCGAAAAGAAACAAAGAAAGGGGAAAATAAAATCAGAAAAGGAACACCCTTTTCGGGACGAGAAAAACTTATCTGAGGAAGATAACGCTGGCTTTAAATGACATGACATGCTCTTTGGACTGGACGTCTGACCATCTAAGAGCTTGCGTTTTCCTGAACCAGAACGGATCTGTAATTCCAAACTGGTGGCACTCTGCCGAAACTTTCTTGGGATGGAGTCATTCTTTTCGGCCAACAGCGCCCTTTTGCGGGTTTTCGCTGGCTGACCTCTCTCATTTCTCTTCCTGTCATCGCTTGATAGCACTCTTTGCGAGTTTTTACTAAACAAGCTCTCTCATTTTGGTTTCTCTACTCCCGTCGCCTCAGGGTGCCCGAAGGTTTTCACCGCCGAGGCTCTCTCATTTTATCTCTCTCAATTCAAAGTGTGCTGGTCTCCATTCGTGACGCTTATTGGTTCCCCATCATATTTGGTAATTGATTTGAAGGCTTGTGCTTGGTAAAGAGAGGTAGTGATACTAACTTCTCAACTGCTCGACGTGCCCCAGTTTCAATTTCAGGGTGAATGGGATTTTATTGTTGGTGTGACTGAACCTCAGGGAGAGGCTGCCTACGTATCCTTTCGGAATCAAGTCAAACGTAGTTCAGGCCTCAATCAAATTTGTTTTGTTTTGTTTTCTTTTTTTTTCTTTTTCTTTTTTTTTTCTTTTTGTAGAGAGGGTTGGGTAGTGTTTGGGGAGTAGTGGGGAATAAAACCTTCGCCATTTTCAAACGTGTCAGGACCACTGGAGTATGATTTAGACGTAGTACCTCTTGACTGCATCTGCATTTACTGCTGTGTCGGGGTCATTTCCTTCGATATCACCTAAATACAATGCTCCTCTTGGCAATATTTTCCTTACGATGTATGGGCCTTTCCAATTTGGGGCAAACTTTCCTTTTGCTTCTTCATGATGCGGCAGAATACGCCTCAGTACCAATTGTCCTACTTCGAAATTCCGAGGTCGGACTTTCTTGTTGTAAGCACGGGCCATCCTTCGTTGGTATAACTGTCCGTGACAAACTGCAGCCATCCGCTTTTCATCAATCAACGTCAATTGCTCCAGTCGAGTCTTAACCCACTCGCTGTCCTCGATTTCTGCTTCGACAATGATTCGAAGCGAAGGAATTTCTACTTTTGCCGGTATTACCGCCTCGGTCCCATAAACCAAAAGATAAGGAGTCGCTCCCACCGAGGTGCGTACCGTAGTGCGGTACCCCAATAATGCAAAAGGTAACTGCTCATGCCACTGTCGGGAACTTTGGATCGTTTTCCTCAAAATCTTCTTGATGTTTTTGTTTGCCGCTTCCACAGCACCATTGGCTTTTGGCCGATAAGGAGTGGAATTCCTATGCGTTATCTTGAATTGCTCGCATACATCTCCCATCAAGTGACTGTTCAAGTTTGCTGCGTTATCTGTAATGATAGTCGCAGGAATACCGAAGCGACAGATAAGATTTGAGTGTACAAAATCCACCACAGCTTTCTTGGTGACCGACTTGAGAGTGACAGCTTCTACCCATTTTGTGAAGTAATCGATGGCTACCAGTAAAAACCTGTGTCCATTCGAGGCCTTTGGTTCAATTGGTCCAATGACGTCCATGCCCCAGGCGACAAATGGCCATGGTGCGGACATGGGATGCAGTTCCGTGGGAGGTGCATGAATCAAATCACCGTGCACCTGACACTGATGACACTTCCGAACGAAACTAAAGCAATCCTTTTCCATGGTCATCCAGTAATAACCTGCTCGAAGGATTTTCTTCGCCAAGACATACCCGTTCATGTGAGGTCCACACACACCTGCGTGTACTTCGTGCATGATCTTTCTTGCCTCCTCGATATCGACGCATCGTAAGAGATTGAGGTCCGGGGTCCTCTTATATAACAATTCACCGCTTAGAAAGAAACCACTTGCATGTCGCCTAATGGTCCTCTTCTGATCTCCAGTAGCATGCTCTGGGTATTCTTGCGTCTTCAGGAACCTCTTGATGTCATGGTACCAAGGCTGTGTATTTGATCCTGCCTCGATTACACTGCAGTAACCATGTCTTTCCTTGATTTGGATTTCCAAAGGATCGACGTGGGCGTTGCCCGGGTAGGGTAGCATAGAAGCCAGGGTAGCAAGTGCATCTGCCAATTCATTGTGACACCTCGGAATATACCTGAACTCTATTGAGGTAAAGCGCTTGCTGAGGTCCTCCACATGTTGTCGGTATGGGATAAGTTTGACATCCCGAGTTTCCCATTCGCCTTGAACTTGCCGGATGATCAGGTCAGAATCTCCCATAATCAGTAAGTCTTTGACATCCTGATCGATTGCCATATGTATGCCCATAATGCAGGCTTCATATTCAGCTGTATTATTTGTGCAGAAGAAACGAAGTCTAGCTGTGGCGGGATAATGCTGACCGGCAGGTGAGATCAAAATTGCCCCAATCCCTATACCCTTGGCGTTCACGGCTCCGTCAAAGAACATCTTCCAAACATGAGCTTCCTCCGAGATCACTTCTACGGTGTTTACCTCTTCATCTGGAAAGTAGGTATCTAATGGCTGGTATTCCTCATCGACCGGGTTTTCGGCCAAATGATCTGCTAACGCCTGGGCTTTCATTGCCGTGCGAGTGACATAAACTATGTCGAATTCCGTAAGCAAGATTTGCCATTTAGCCAGTCTCCCAGTAGGCATTGGTTTCTGAAATATATATTTCAAGGGATCCAACCTGCTTATGAGGAATGTAGTGTGGGCTTGGAGATAATGCCTCAGCTTTTGAGCAACCCATGTGAGAGCGCAGCATGTCTTTTCCAACAGAGTGTATTTGGCCTCGTAGCTGGTGAATTTCTTGCTCAGGTAGTAGATTGCTTGTTCCTTCTTTCCGGTTACGTCGTGTTGCCCGAGGACGCAGCCGAAAGAGTTCTCTAAAACTGTCAGATACAAGAAAAGTGGCCTTCCCGGTTCTGGAGGGACCAAGACCGGGGGATTCGAAAGGTATTCTTTGACTTTATCAAAGGCTTCTTGACATTCAACTGTCCATTTGATCGCCGCGTCTTTCCTTAACAGCTTGAATATGGGCTCGCACGTGCTTGTCAGCTGGGCAATAAACCGACTGATGTAGTTCAGCCTGCCCAAAAGACTCATCACGTCTTTCTTCGTTCTTGGGGGAGGTAGATCTTTGATAGATTTTATCTTAGTCGGATCTAGCTCGATACCTCTCCTGCTTACGATGAAACCCAAAAGTTTACCTGACGGAACTCCGAAAGCGCATTTGGCTGGATTTAGCTTCAAGTCATACTTCCTTAGCCTCTCGAAGAATTTCCTCAAGTCTTGGATGTGGTTATCCTGCGTCCTGGACTTGACTATAACATCGTCCACGTACACCTCTATTTCCTGATGCATCATGTCATGGAAAATGGCGGTCATGGCCCTCATGTAAGTAGCCCCAGCATTCTTTAAACCAAATGGCATGACCCGATAACAGTAGGTGCCCCAAGGCGTGGTGAAGGCAGTTTTCTCGGCATCCTCTTCATCCATCAATACCTGATGATACCCAGCGTAACAATCTACGAAAGACTGTATCTCGTGCTTGGCGCAATTATCAACGAGGATGTGGATGTTGGGCAGCGGGAAATTATCTTTAGGACTTGCTCTGTTCAGATCTCGGTAATCTACACATACCCGAGTTTTCCCGTCCTTTTTCGGTACTGGAACCACATTCGCCAACCATGTTGTATATTGGACTACCCGGATCACTCCCGTTTTCAGCTGCTTGGTGATCTCCTCTTTAATCTTGTCACTGACCTCAGTTTTGAACTTTCGTTGCTTTTGTTGAACTGGAGAACAATCAGGATGAATCGGCAATTTGTGAACCACTAGATCGACACCTAGTCCCGGCATGTCATCATATGACCAAGCAAACACGTCTTTAAATTCAAGAAGAAGTTGAATTATCGCCTCTCGCGTTTTCTTGTCCGTGTGAATGCTTATCTTGGTCTCCCGGATTTCTTCCGGGGTTCCTAAATTTACCGGTTCAGTGTCATTCAGATTTGGCTTAGGTTTATTCTCGAAATATTCCAACTCTCGGTTTATCTCCCTAAAAGCCTCTTCCGCATCATATTCTGGTTCTGGGTTCATTAATTCGCAGTTAAATAGCTCATTGTGATCTGGGCGTGAAGTCCGCAAGCATGTCATATTTAAAGCCGCATTATTAGGACTGAAAAGGAAGATGAAAGGAAAACTAATAAAAATCAGAACAAAGAAAGAATAGGAAAGCAATGATGATTTTTTTTGTATATTTTCTTTGGAAAATTGGAAGACAACAACGTTTACACTAGGAATTCAAAACAACAATTGAAAAGAAGAAAACGTTCAAGTTATGTCCCGGAGATAACTTGTGATACAGGAAAGGTGGCAGGACAGGTCTACCCGGACTTCCGTCTAGTTGGGAATGGCGTGATCTCCCAGTTTTGGAGCTTGGCGTTTGGCCCCATGTACATCATCTCAGCAGTGCTCGTGCCTTCGCCTGGTTGAACCATGTGGACCTCGTAGAGCATTTCCCTCATTGCCCCACATATTTCCTCGATTTCCTCAGCTGTGAAGACCTCATCATCTTCTTCTTCAGCGTACCTTGGCCTGACGAAAGTCGCATGTAAATCCGGCAGTGGTTGAGGCAACTTCCAGCCCTCATTTCTCCTTTTCTTTGCCCATTTTTCGTCTGCTGGAGTAGGTTTGAAACCTAGTCCAAAAGGTTTCTTGATGACTGGTAAAGTAATGGGTTCCGTCATTCCCTGAAGGGTTCGTCCAAGCCCCTTCCCTGGCCTAAATCCGTGTCGGATCATCTCTTTGGCCACCATAACCGAAGCGTTAGACAAGAAAGGCTGGGGGCAAGGTACTCCCTCTTCGTGCTGCTCTGCCAGTACCACCTCGAAAGCTTGATAGACCGTATGTTCGCTCCCTTCTCTCGGTTCAAGATACGGGATGGATGGGTCCCGATAAATGGCATGTTCGTCTTCCCCATGGACCACGATCTCTTGGTCTTCGTACTCGAACTTCACCATCTGGTGAAGAGTGGAAGGCACGGCTCCTGCCGCATGGATCCAAGGTCTGCCAAGGAGAAAATTGTAGGATGTGTCCATGTCGATCACCTGGAAGGTTACTCGAAATTCGACTGGTCCTATGACCAACAACAGGTCTATTTCTCCCATGGTATCTCTCTTGATGCCGTCGAAAGCTCTTACGCAGACATTGTTGGGTCGGATTCTTCCGGTCCCAATTTCCATCCTTTGTAGCGTGGAAAGCGGGCAAATGTCAACACCTGATCCCCCATCCAACATTACCCGCTTGACATAGTAGTCCTCGCATTTGACTGTTAAATGCAAAGCCTTGTTGTGTGCTGCTCCTTCCGGGGGTAGATCGTTCTTGCTGAAGGAGATTTGGTTGATGGCAAAGAATCTTTCTGTCATCCGTTCTAATTGCTCAACCGAGGTTTCAACCGGCACATATGCCTCATTCAGGGTCTTCAGTAAGATCTTTTGATGCTCGGCCGACCTTATCAATAATGATAGCATGGACACCTGCTCAGGGTGCTTGCGCAGCTGATCTATCACTTCGTAATCCGGCATCTTCATTTGTTGGAAGAACACTTCCGCCTCTTCAACACTCACAGGCTTCTTTGGAGGAAAGCGCCTTTGTGTGGCGTTGTTCAGTTCTTGGGTATTTGAGTACCCTCCAATGAAAGTATTTTCTGGAAGTTCTCCCATGACCTCTTTTCCTTTGTACATCACCAAAGTCTTTTGATAATTCCACGGTACTGTGGACGGGTTGGTCATTGGCTTTTGTGGCACGCGTCCGATAACCACTGGCTCATTCAGCCGAGGTGGTTGAATCGTTCCCCGGACCACATAGGCCCCTTTTTGCACGTACATAGGTTTTCTCTTTTTGATCCAGAAGTTCTGCGCCTTCTCAGCTCGACCTCTTGGTATGTAAAGAACTTCATTTTTTACAGGTACCACTTTCTTCTCTACCTTCTTTTCAGGCTTGTTCTTTATAGCCTTGACCACTTCCCCCTTTTTTGGTTTCTGGTCCATTTCGGGCCTCTTCCCCGTGTCGACAATGGCGATTATAGCTTTCAAAGTAGGATCGAAATCTTTGTCTTCACAAATCATTCCGATCAGCGGCCCATTATTGTGAGCAGGTAATGGATTGTTAGTTACGTTCGGGACTTCCTCATCCCTTAGCACTATTTTCCCTTGCTCGATCAAATTTTCGACCACTCTTTTCAATGACCAGCAGTCATTTGTATCGTGTCCCTCGGCCCCTGAATGATAGGCGCATCTGACTCCGGCTTTGTAAGAAGGAGATGTCGGGTTTTGCCTTGTTTGAGGGATTGGTTGCAAGAAACTCAATTGGACTAGCTTAGGGAACAAAGTAGAGTATTGTTCACCGATGGGCGTGAAAGTCCGCCGTCGAGGTGGCTCTTGGGGGCGGTAGTTATTCTGCGGGGGTTGTGGGTTATAGTGGTTGCGGTAAGGAGGCTGATTTCTGGGAGGTGGAGCTGGGCCTCGGTTGGCTTGTTGTGGTGGATGGTTATAAGGTTGGGCATTCATGACCATATAAGGTTGATGAGCATATGCCGAATTTGAATGGGGGTAATAGTGTTGTGGGGCTCTTTCCGGAAAATGGGGCCTGGGATGACGATACTCCCTTGCTTCAGAGGCTGCCATAGTCGTTTCTTCTTTCTTCTTCCCCCTTGTTGTTCCTCCAGACCCGCTTTGGACGGCCTGGGAGGTTGCCCTTATGGCTGCTTGACTCAAAATCCTTCCCGTTTTCAACCCATTTTCCACCATCTCTCCAATCTTGATCGCTTCCGCGAATGGCTTACCCATGGCCGACATCATGTTCTGGAAATAGTCAGACTCTTGAGCCTGGAGAAAGGTAGTGACCATTTCCACTTCATCCATGGGAGGCTTCACTCTCGACGCCTGTTCACGCCACTTAATAGCATACTCTCTAAAGCTTTCCGAAGGCTTCTTCTTCAAATTCGACAGAGAGTTTCGGTCTGGCGCAATGTCGATGTTATACTGGAATTGTTTTACAAAATCTCTGGCGAGATCATCCCATATATGCCATCGGGACATTTCCTGATCCATATACCATTCCGAAGCTATCCCTACTAAACTTTCCCCAAAGTATGCCATTAGCAGTTCTTCTTTTCCGCCGGCTCCCCGCAATTGGTTGCAGTATTTCTTAAGATGTGCAATGGGGTCACCGTGCCCATCGTATTTCTCAAACTTGGGGGTCTTGAAACCCGTTGGCAGGTGTACGTGAGGAAACATGCATAGGTCGGCGTAAGAGACGCTCTTTTGCCCGCTCAATCCTTGCATATTCTTCAGACTTTGCTCAAGGCTTCTCATCCTTTTGGCCATCTCATTTTGTTCTACGACTCTGGGGTCCTGATCCTGTCCTGGTGCGAGCTCGCACTGAGGCGGTAAAGGGTTGGTACTGGTAGCGAACCTAGTTGGTTCCATTGAGAACGATGGTGCTTGGAATGTAAAAGAGGATGAGTCAAAGCTTGGCTTATACGTGGTGGGCTGTGCTGTAATCGGGCAAGGCGAAGCAGCAAAGATGTTCATGCTTGCATCAGTGGCTGACATTCGGGGATGAGGCTCGGAAGGTGATCCAGCAGAGAAGGCGGAGGTGGCTGGGTAACCAAATGGGGCAGCAGGATAATTTATGGGGACATTAGAAGTCCCACTTGACCTGGAGAATAATTCAGGGAATCCGGGGACGACACTTGGCGGCTCTTTCCCATTGTTCCAGTCGTCCAACATTTCCAACATGCGGAGCCGTAGGATTCTATTTTCCTCCGCAGTTGCAGATTCGGGTGTGAGGACAGCTGAGATTGAGCTTTCCTCAGAAACTGGGACTCTTTGTAATGGAATTTCCGAAGACATTTCCACACTTCCTTTTGACCTGGTGAAGTAAGTGTGAGTACTGCTTCTGGTCCTAACAACAAGTAGTTGAACACTTCTCCTTGACCTCATGAAGTATGAGTGCGAGGCCAGACTTTCACCAAACCAACCGTCTTTTCAAAAACCCTGGGAAAATGCTTAATGACAAACGCACGGTTAATTTTGCAGCAAATAATAGATAGGTAATCTCACGTTGGGCATGATGCACCTATACAGTTAAGTGGATTACTATATGTTTGCTACGAGAGCATGCGTCATTCCGGCATTTTTCTCTTATTAGTCTTTCCCCTTCTTTTCTTTTCTTTTCTCTTTTGTTTTTCATTTTTTTTTTCTATTTTGCAGTAAGGAAATGCGACCGGATCCGATGAGGATTGCCTACGTATCACGATGCCTACGTGAATCAGATCATTACGTAGTTCGAAAAACACAAATGGGCGTAAAAGAAACAACCTCTTTATTGTTGAAACGTTCTATTACAAGCTACAAAAAGAAAGAGCAAACTTGGAAAATGAACCTAGACTCAAAATAGACTGAAAATCACCTTGATAAAAAAAAAGGCAGAAGATGCTAATATACAGATTTGACCTATGAATGCATTATGGTTTTAAAAATTGGTTTCCGCGGGGCATCGTTCGGCCTCGCCGCGGTCCTAGGAGTGATATCCCTCTCGAGTTGCTCCAGCTCGTGTATAGTCTGCTTGACATAACCCATTACTGCCGAGAGGACGGTAGTGCTGGACATGTTCTCACATCGTAGACATCGTCTGGTGATGGCATGGGCAATGGCCTTGATCCTATTTCTGGTTTGCTTCTTCTCTATGAGTAGGTGCCTTATCTGATCACCGCACGTCTTGAATACCTGTGAGTCCTGTATGTGCTGATCCCTCAGCTGCTGCACTTCTTCCTTCATTTGGGCCAACAAGTCGTAACAGTATCTACTCTCCATTTGGAAATCCCTGGCCTGCTTAATTGCTTTAAACTCAAGTGTAGTCATCTCCCTCTTTATTTTGGAAACAGCCTTCTCGTGGTCACGTTTCAATTGGTTCAAACATCGGCGATGCTTATCTACTCTTGTTTCCCACCGTGCCTTGAACTCTGTCATGACCTTTTCGGATTCTTCTAACCTGTCTCGCCATTCCGTGATCTCTCTTTTCAAACCCTTTATCAACCGCTGGTCTGATTGACTTCTGGGTTGCTCATCAAGAGACAATCTCAATTTTTGGACTTGGGCCTTAAGTTCTTCATTCTCTTGGATCAACCTATTCTTTTCGCTTCGATCCGCCGCGATTTGTACGCTGTTATCGAATTTCAAACTATCTATTTGTAGCTTCAAATCGCCAATCTCTGCTCGATAACCCTTCTCTTTTGCTAACCAGTTCCATTGCCCTTGGGATGATTCTACGAAATCTTTGAGATGCGGCCTCTTAGCCGGTCTTTCGTAAGACAGGCTACCTCTAAACCAAGCGTGATATCCTGGGGCGACTTCCCCTTTTGCCGTATCAATCACACAAGTGTTTGCTGTCAGATGTTGGCATTCACTCCAGATTTGGCGAACTTCTTCTTCAGGGAAATGACCGTTCGGACTGATTTCAATCACTTGGGTACTCAAATCTTCATCTTTCGGTACCACTTGGTACCTCCCAAGTTGCCTCAAAACCCGATACGGTGCATAGGGTTGGATACTTTTCAGTCCCATCAACAGAAAGTGAGGCCGGGTTGCCGGCATGTATATGATTTCCTCGATAGGTGACCATCCGAGCGTCCATTGGATTTGGCTGGCGGTGAGAGTTCGGAGAAATGAGGTCCATGATGTGACTCCCTCAGGTAATTTGAGCCCTTTGATTCTTGTGTAGAATTCTCCAATACAAGTTTTCTCTGGCGAACCATAACCCAAAAGTGAGGAGCGATGACATAAATGATCGGTCATCCACACTTGCAACAGTAGGTTACATTCTTCGAAAAAGTCACCCCTGGCTCGACAAACAGTGAGAGCCCGGAAAATGTCAGCCATAATCATAGGCGCCAGAGTACTTTCATCTTGGGTAAGCAAGGTACTGACAACCCCCGTTATTCTTAGATCGATGTGGCCATCCTTCCTTGGGAACACTATAAGACCTAAGAAGGCCGTCATGAAAGCCAACTGCCTGTGTTCGTCCCATTTTTGTCGGTTGCCTTTACTACATAGTTTGGAATCCGGCTTATTGAACCCGCCTTCATGACCGTATCTAGCATACATGAGATGGAGACTGCAGAAACCTTTGGCAAGATCTGGATGGTGGAATGTTCGGGGTATTTTCAGAAAATCCAAAAATCGGTGTACCGTGACGGCCCTAGGTGCAATCAAGTACTTGAACCTTAACGGAGCTTCATCACCCCCAATGTATCCCGCTATTTCCTCCAACGTCGGGGTGAGTTCGAAGTCTGAAAAATGGAATACATTGTGCGCCGAATCCCAGTAAGTGACCAATGATCTGATAATATCACCCCGAGGCTGAATGTCTAGTAAATCCGGGAGATTTTTCAGATATTTCCTCACTTTGCCTTGCCCCTCTTTGCCTAAGTCGTTCCACCATAATCGCAACTCAAAAGGGATCTTGGTCATTATTGAAAAGGATTCATTTTGTATCGTGCTCATCCTGCACATTTATTTAAAGCGATAAGCTTTATTAGACTCAAAAATTAAAATTATCTAGATTTTTTTTTTTTTTTTGTAAAAACGGGAGGTTGGACCCGCCGAGGGTTGCCTACGTATCTCACCCCGTGCGAGAATCAAACCGGCGTAGTTCGGTCATATCGCGAATAGAGAAAATCAAATAAACCTAGTAATCAAGAATAAGCATTTTTTATTATTTTTGGAGAAAGATAAATACTAAAAAAAAAAATATTTTTTTTTTTTTTTGCAATATTTGGACTATTAGTCCGAATTTGTAAAAGGCTACTACAAAAGAAACAACACATTTTTTGAATTATGAGTTTTCCATTTTTTTTTTTGAAATAAATACCCTCTTTTTTTCTTAAAAGAAAAGAACAATTTTTATATGTTTTTTTTTAATCAGACTAAAAGGCAACTTTTGGTTTTATTCTTTTTTTTTTTAGAAAAATTCCGACGAGGTTTCGACACTACTTGGACATTGGTTTTATTTTTCCAAAATAAGTAATTATCTCCCTACGCTACTATTTTTTTTTTTAGAAACCGATCAACATGCGGAACCGAAGCAAATAAATGCGCAAAACAAATAAGATGCAGCAGGGTGGCCTTTTCATTTCTGGTTGCTTGTCCTAGACGGACCCAACCCCTGTGTTGAGCCCCCTAAGTCAAATGCAACATGATGCAAATAAGCGTTCCTACTAGGGATCCGGCATGAAGTCGAGTTATACTAGGTTTAAACCTTGGTATTTGTTCTAGACTGTGTACCCGAGCGGACAACTCGAGTCGAGGAGGGGCAACTTACCGGGAACCAAAAGGCCGTCCGGCTTCGTAACTTATCCGTCCTCTTTCTTATTTCGGGTATTGACACTAACAGAATAGGGAGTCTCGACCAGCGAGCTTCTCCCCGGAGGTAAGAAGAGAAGGGTTTCGGCACAGTTTATATATACAGTCCAAATAATATCAAAGCAGTAAAAGCAGCATTTAGCACATTAGGCTCAAACACGTAAAAAACCAGATAATAAATAAAGCCAAATAATAACAATTATTTTAAGCTCGAATTCTTAACCCTGAACCAGTGGTTCTGGGTTACAGATCCCCAGCAGAGTCGCCAGAGCTGTCACACCTCCTTTTTACGCGCCCGCGGGGGCGCAGGGGAGTTTTTTCCAATTAAAGGACAATCGAAACGGGATTGGTTTAATTATTCAGAGTCGCCACTTGGGAGATTTAGGGTGTCCCAAGTCACCAATTTTAATCCCGAATCGAGGAAAAGAATGACTCTATATTATGGTCTGCGTACCAGAAATCCGGATAAGGAATTCTGTTAACCCGGGAGAAGGTGTTAGGCATTCCCGAGTTCCGTGGTTCTAGCACGGTCGCTCAACTGTTATATTCGGCTTGATTATCTGATTTTATACAAGTGTGAACTTATGTGCAAAATTTAACTTTTAACCGCTTTTATCATTTACTGTTTTTATCAAGAATTGCAACGTTGTGAAAATGTATCTCGAACCGCGTTACAATCAATGTACCCGTGGTCGTCGACACACTTTGACTCCGTTGAGATTTGGATTTGGGTCACATCAATGTGCACCCGAGTTTAAGGAAATTAAATTATTAAAGGCGCGCCTAAAGCGACTAGCGTATTTATTTTGGGTAGGACCGTGGAATTTTACTAAACGGTCCATCCCGAAGCCTAAACAATTTTTAAAGCAATATTTATTGAGGGCCCCGCAATTTGTATTTTTATTTGGCGAGGCTCACCTCGTTCTTTATTTCTAATGAATTTGCAACGTCATGTATCTTTAAAGAGAAGGATGATGCCGAACTTTGCTTGTTTGGACAAATACAGACTGAATCCTTATTATGTTTGCCGAACCTAAACTTGTTTGATTACCTGATTGATTGTTCATGAGGTGAGGGTTACCTCATGCTTTGTCTTCATCGAGTGAATATGCTTATTAATTCGCTAAGTGAGATTGCAAACAAACTAACAACATATATTGAGTTATGTTTAACGACCTCCAAGTTCTATTTTTAACACTCTAACCTATTTGAAATTGATAAAACGAAACCGGCTGTTTTATTAGGGAAATTACTACTAATTGAACTCAAAAATGATTATTAGTTTTTCTCAACAATCATCACATCATTTCGAAACAAAGAATCTATACCGAAACCCAGTATCGAACCTGCATTGGAACGAATAAACTGACAGGAGAACTGGCATTCATAGCCAGACTCTTAATGTGACTGTATGGGAGTTTGTTTGGGATACATTTATCCCGGACCCAGTACCACAGTTTTGTCAATTCAGTGGTCTAAGCAAACTACATACAAGTGCTTACCATGACTCCATGTTATACAGTCATATCTAAACCAAACAAGTGTTATACTGAACTGAATGTATACTAAATCAGAACATGCTGTCTATGTCATACTATCATTACTGTTGAGCCATGCTATCTAACAGTTCATCTTAAACAGAATGTATGCTAGTTTATACAGAATATTTGCAGTTCGCAGTAAAAATACAGGCCCAACTAACATTCGAACTATCTTTTTACACCAATGCTATAACATAAACTGATGTTCATTTCTTTATTTCTGCTTCAACTTCAAACTTTCAACAATATAAGGTTCAAAGGTTGTGTACCTGGGAATATTTGCAATTTGAAGAAAAGGGCAATCAGTAGAGTAACAATGAACAAATGCAGCAGCAGTAACAGCACTATCAGTAGCAACAGGGCAGAATAGCAGCAGGCAAAACAATACAGCAAGAGACAGGCTCGAGTGCAGAGATGCAACTATGGCCAATAGAAACCAATAGCCAAATAGTAACAACACCCAGTGGAATAGAATCAGAAATCCAGACAGACCAAACCAGTAGTAAACCAATGAAAACACTCAACTAATAGACACAACTGGAATTTCAAAGAATCAGAATTGATTTGAACAAGTTGAACAACTGAAACCCAATAATAATAGGAGGAAAAAAGTTTCTGATTGTTGGTTGTATCCCTTCTATCCCTTAATCTCTCTCTATCTATGTGTATCTGTTTTGTACGTATTTCAGCTCTCCTTTTCAAACTCCTCAACAGTGTGTGTATTTTTCTTTTTCAGTTCTCATTTCTCTCTCTAATTCTGTCTCTCCTCTTATAGGCCTCAACACTATCCCTTTCAAACAGCCTGTTTTTCAGAATATCCCAGTACCCTTCCTATGTGCCTTCCATTTCAATTCCAACTTAGCTAATTAAGTATTTAAACCCCATCAACATTTCCTGGCAGACTTACTTTTTAAAAGGTTTAACATTTTTTAAACTTAAAGCAAGGTATGGGCAGTAGAATATATCTGACAGCATATGCTGTCAAATTGTTTAGAGCTTAACAAAAACCTTTATGCAGGCCACAGGCTGTGCACAAAACACATGAGGTGCACCAGTGCACATGCTGTGCACGAGTGCACATGCCTCCCAATTCAGAATTTAAACCAAAAAATCCTTATTACTGATCAATTCAACAGCTATAAGTAAACAAAATTGGTTCTTAATTGATTCAACAAATGTTTAACAGAAGCAAATCGATTTACTATGCTCAGACAGTTGAAACTAATTGACGACTCATGTCGACTCGACTATATTAGCATTAACATACACAAACGTAGCCAAAAATCAGACATTCAGAAGTACGGGACGCATGACTCGACTTATACTGATTAAAACAGAATTGTACTTCGAGGAGTTAGTTAGTCAGTACAAATTTGGAATACAACCAATACACATGCCTTATCAGAATAGGAGGGGAGGGATTCAGACAAACACAGAGGTTCAAACAAAGTGGACAAACAAAAGTTGATAAAATTAAAACAAATATGAACAGTCTTTTAAAACAAATCACACGGGCTAAAAACAAATAAAGGAAAAGAAAGCAGACTCACCTTAAACTTGAAAAGTTAAAAGTTTGAACCCGGATTTGGACAGACCTTTCTTAAGGCTGAACGGACTTTAATCGAAGTGTTTCTCAGATGAGAAACACTTCGATTAAGGTCCATTAGACCTTAATCTCTTTGGTTTGAACCGTTTTGAACCAGTGACGAGGGACCTTGTGGTTTCAAAACTCAGATCTAATATTCGTGCTTCCCTGGTTAGATTCGGACCAAACCAAGTATGGTTTGGTCACGAGGAGGGTCCGGGGAGTGTCTGGTATGAAGCTGGGGTTGGTTGGTGTAGATCGAGTTTTGACTCGAATCTTCAAATGAAGATTCGAGGACCTGGGGGGTGATTCGAAGTGTGTGGTTGGTAGATTTAGGTTCAGGATGGCATGGGGGTTCTATGGTGTTCAGGTGGAGGTCACCGGCGTCCATGCCGCCGGTTTTCATGGCGAAAGCACGCAGGGGCGGCTAGGGTTTTAGGGCTATTTGTTTGGAGACGAAGGCTGGGGTTCAGATAGGGGGGGGCAGGGTAAGGTTAAGGGTTTATATAGTTAGTGGGTGGGTGAACCTCGACCGTTAGATCAATCTAGATCTACGGTCTGGATCTGAAGGCTTAAATGGAACGGCGTCGTTTTGAGGGTTTGGGTTTGGGGTCGGTCCGGGTGAGACGAGTCGGGTTTATTGGTGGGTTATGGGGGATTGATCTTGGCCGTTGATCAATTTGAGATCAACGGCCCAGATCAACCTGTACCAAAACGTCGTCGTTTGGATGTCCTGGGTATCAGGTGGTGTTGGACCGGGCAGGCCTGGGTTTTGGGCTGTTTGTTTGGGCCAATTTTGTCAAAATTGGCCCAAGTCCGGAAGGGAAGGGGTCCTTTTCTTTATATTTTTTTTATTATTTATTTCCTTTTTGTTTTAAAATAAAACTAAACCAAAAAATCAAATTAAAATTAAATACACACTCAATACAATTATTTGCACGCTAAAATATTTCAAAACAGGTAAAGTTGAACAAAAAATAAAATCACGGACGAAGATGCCTATTCATGATTTTCTATTTAACGACCGGGTTACGGTTCGAATTATGCAGGACACATATATATATATTTTTTGAATAAAGTAAATAAATAAAAATGGGCCGAAGTCGCAAATAAATTAACAAGGTGCCGCACAGAATCCAAAATTTGTACAGCAGGGCCAATTATTATTTTTTTACTTCCTTTTGGAGCGATTGTCGTGCGAAACAAAAATCACGTGCTCACAGGAACGAATCTGGAACAAAAGAAAATAAGAGAGAAAAAAAGGCTGAACATTTAAGAGAAAGAAAAATTCCGAAAAATATTTAAGCTTTCAAATAACAAAAACAAAAAAAATATTCTGCTTTCTTTCATTGTTTGAAATCAGCATTAATTGTTGTGGTTTCATAAAAGTTGGAAGCATTTGTTTTGGGATTACTACTTCACCGGTCTGTTACTGGGTTGTTACTGTTGCTGGGTTGTTGTTGCTGTGTTGTACTGTTATTACTGCTGCTGATTCTCATCTTCATTTTCTTTTGCTTCCAATATCAGGTACACAACTGAAAAACTGGTTATTGTAATCCGAATATGAAGCATGAATACGAAAAATGAAGAGTTGAAATTCTGAATTAGTTTTAATTATATTCTGATTTTTATTTGTATGTACAAATTATTTAGCTTGCAAAAAATCAGAATCATGTAGCTATTTAATACACATAGTGGAACATTCGACGATAGCTTAGCAGTTGAACTATCTGCATATATTGCCTAAATAAATAAATGGTGTAGTAACTTCGTCGAGTCAAAAATCAAACGAATAGGCCATATAGTAGGAACTTGGTAGAAATATTGTTTAGAGTAAATATTATTGGTTAATTTCAGCATGTAAATAAATTAAGACTTTTTATTTTATTTTATTTTGTAGAGACAAATTTAATAGAAAATAATGTAGGCATTTTAGGATTGTCTTTTAAAAATAAATGAGATGAGTCTCGCCCAATAAAATGCACCAATTGCGGGGCCCTCAATAAATGTTTAATTGAGTATTTAGAATTCGGGATGGACTGTTTAGTGAATTCCACGGTCTTACCCATAAATAATAATACATTAATCGCTTTAGGCACGATGTTAATAATAATACATTCTTAAACACGGGTGCGCATTTTTGCAACCCAAATCCAAATCCTAAAACATTGAATAAAATGTGTTCCGGATTGCGGGTGCATTTCATGTGACGTAATCCAAAGACATGTTTTAAACAATGTTCACATTCTTGTAAAAATAATAATAATAACAATAAAAGCGGTTAAAAGTTAAAATTGCACTATAGTTTTTGAACATGTATTAAAATCAGATATTTTAGCCATTACAACAGTTTAAGCGACCGTGCTAGAACCACGGGATTCGGGGGTGCCTAACACCTTCCCTCGGGTCAATAGAATTCCTTACTTAGAATTTCTGGTTCGCAGACTTCATTTGGAAAGTCGAATATTTTCCTCGATTCGGGATTAAATTGGTGACTTGGGACACCATAAATCTCCCAAGTGGCGACTCTGAAATAAATAAATAAATCTCGTTTCGATTGTCCTTTAATTGGAAAAACTCCCTACGCCCCCCGCGGGGGCGGAAAAAGGAGGTGTGACAAATACATGGGAGTTGGTTGATCTTCCTCCGGGAAATAAGCCTTTAGGTTCGAAATGGATTTTAAATGAAAAATTAAAGTTGATGGTACTATTGACAAATATAAGGCAAGACTTATTGTCAAAGGTTATAGACAAAAGTAAGGTCTTGATTACTTTGACACTTACTCGCCAGTAACAAGGATAACATCTATTAGGGTGTTAGTGGCACTAGCGGCCGTGTATGGTCTTGAAATCCATCAAATAGATGTTGAAATAGCTTTCTTAAATGGAGAATTGGAGGAAGAGATTTACATGGAACAACCTAAGGGTTTTGTGGTTCCTGGTAAAGAAAAGAAAGTGTGCAAACTTGTTAAGTCGCTTTATGGACTTAAACAAGCACCCAAACAATGACATACAAAATTTGACCAAACAATATTGGCAAATGGATTTAAAATCAACGAGTGTAACAAATGTGTTTACATTAAAAACACTCCAGGTCATGAAGTCATTGTTTGTTTATATATTGATGACATGTTGATAATGAGCAAAAGTATGATAGATATAAATGCTACAAAACGCGTGTTGGCTAGCAAATTCGACATGAAAGACTTAGGAGTTGTTGTGTGATCTTAGGAATTAGAATTCACAAGACTCCACAAGGTCAAGCATTATCACATTCTCACTACATTGAAAAGGTACTTGACAAGTTCAAGTATTTGGATTTCAAAATTGTCAAGACTCCAATTGACGTGAGTTATGCACTTCAAAAGAATGAAGGTGAAAGTGACTCACAACTGGACTATGCATGAGTATTGGGAAGTTTGATGTATATCAAGAATTGTACACGACCAGATATAGGATGTGCTATTAGCAAACTGAGTCGGTTTACAAGTAATCCCAATCAAATACATTGGATGGCAATGAAACGAGTTTTGGGATATCAGAAACATACCCAAAATTATGCTTTGCATTATATATCCTTCCGTGATCGAGGGATATAGTGATGCAAACTGGATCACTGGATCATCTGAAGTTAAATCCATGAGTGGATATGTTTTCACAATTGAGGGTGGAGCAGTGTCTTGGAAATCATCCAAACAAACATGCATCACCCGTTCTACAATGGAATCTGAATTCATAGCTTTAGATAAGGACGGTAAAGAAGCTGAATGGCTTCGGAATTTCTTGGAAGATATTCCATTTTGGCCCAAACCTTTGGCACCTATTTGTATACATTGTAATAGTCAAGCAGCAATAGGTAGGGCAGGGAGTGTTATGTATAACGGAAAATCTCGTCATATTAGACGGAGACACAACACCTTTAGACAACTACTCTCTAGTGGTATTATCACAATTGATTACGTAAAGTCAAGAGATAATGTGGTGGATCCACTTACAAAAGGTCTATCTATAGAGGCAGTTGAAAGATCATCAAAGGGAATGTGATTAAAGGCCTAGGACAAGTCATCATGGCGGTAACTCTACCTAGCAGACTGGAGATCCCAAGAGCTAGGTTCAAAGAGATCAAACAAAGTTATGAATGACGGTTTAACATTGTCAACTAACTCAACCCATTCTAGTGATGAAGATAATGTTCAAAAACGAGGTAAATCATTAAGGCTTTTTGATGAGTCAATAAAGCTTAAAGCTTTTTAATGATTTGCTAAGTCTGGCAGGATATGACCAGATAATGTGTCTTTAGGATTACACGTTTAGGAATCAACTATGTGAGTGTGAAGTGTAAGCCGCTTCAAGGAGAATGAAAGTAAATGCCCATTCTTTAAGCACTCATGAAACCACACAGTGTTCATGGTTGAAACGAACACAACCGTGAGAACCATAGATGGTTAAGGATTGATTGTGTAACTTATGTTGTCTAGATATACAACAAAGCTCGACGGTTCAACGATATCAAATCTACCGATTGACCGAGTATATCCGATATAAGTTTACTACGGAAAGTTCAAAGAGAAACCTACTTATCCAGATGCAATTATTCTTGCATGTGAAACACACACACGTCCGTGCATTCCTTTAAGTTTATAGCCATTCCCTATTCATGCAGGGGATTGTTGGATTTTTGTTATTAATAACAAAAGAAGTGTGAATGAAAAATGGTGGGAAAAAAAATGGAGGGAAGTGAAATTTTGAATGAGTTCACTTGACTAATGCACTTTGTCCCTCACTGGTAGAAGGAAAGAAAATCTTTGTGTATATATAGAGAAGCTCATTTTTTAGCTCTTAAAGAGCTAAGAAGAAGGCAAGCCTCACGCCGTCGTCGTCGTCGCTCGCTCGGCTTCGGGTTTGGATTTGGATTGATTGATTAGTCTTTTTGGACAAAATTCTTTTCAAATAATTAATTAATTAATTAAAATTAAGTAACAAAAATTCAAATCAACCATGACTCGCGACCCCATCTAGTCCGGTCCAATTTTTCTTTCCCGGATTATCTAAATCTGTTTAATTTTCCCGCAATATTTCCAACAGTTATGGCTATTCGGAAATAGTGCCAAACCTGTTCCAACAGCTATGGCTATTCTGAAAGGTTGCAAACCTTTTCAGAAACAGTACCAAATTGGCTATAAATATTCCTTCAAATCCCAGATTATTTACTTACGAAATTTTCTGATAATCTTCTTCTTCTTCTGCACAAAAATTCTAGTATGTTTTACAGCCTTAGAGTGGTTTGCTATTCATCGGTGTTTTTGGTACCAACACTCCAGTGAGTAAAATCGTTCTATCCTGGGAGGATATATTCTAGAACCTCGGGTACTTGAGGGGAATAATTTCCTTAAGGACACACTGTATATTCAGTGGGTTCGATTTGTTCCTATACCATTTTCAAAATTTATTTTGAAGTTTAAAAACTGTTTTCAGAATTTATTTATACTAGTTTTCTGTTTCTGTTTGCAGAAAGATTATTGTTTTATTTATTTACAGTAATAAAGATTTCAATAACAATTATTATAAAAGCACGAATATTCCACGCTGAATGTTGAACGACTAAAATATTTCCGAAATGTTGATATACGTTACGCCCTTAAATATATATTAATATATAAAAGGTGAAGCAAATCCTTAATATTATACCAAGTGTCGCAACGAAATGTCAACACGTGTCATGTTTTATGACAAAACTCCAATAAATTAGGAGATTAAAAAAAATTAAAATAAAATAGAAAAAACTTAATTTGTTTTAAATAACAATTCATTTATTGGAGTTTTGTGAAATCCCACGTTTTTTGTACATATATTTTTTAAAACAGAAAACTAAAAATATATAATTTCTCCAATTCCAAAAAATGGAAGCCCACGTTCTTCCTTCTCTTTTTTTTTGCCCTACTTTTTTGTTAAAAATATTTAGCTTAATTATATGTTATTTCATAAAATTAAATTAAAAGATAAGAAACTCCCTATGATCCCACGAAATTGCAAGATCAAGCGCACTAAAAGGATAATAAATTAACACAACAAAAACTGCTACAGATTAGTTTCTGTCTTCTCTTCTTTTGAGAAGTTTAAAACTCCTCTAATTTCACCAAGCTAACCAGATCGAAGAATCATAGATTGTTCTACTATTTTCATTGATATGAATGGCAGAAGATTTATACAAATGATGAATATGTCGAAGAACCAGCAATTCTGATTGCGAAAGAAGACGACCTAATTGGTGTTTGTAGGCACGAAATCTTAAGTTTTCCAAATAGAAACCAAGTTGTTTCTTCTCCTATTTACAAATTTAATTTATCTTCTATTTGAAATTTGAATCGAATTTTAGTATATCCAAATCAATTTGGTAAATGATTTTGACTTTTCCCCAAAACGATTGTGTTGAAATGATTCACTCATATAATAGAGAAAAGGATAGAAGACGAATGAAGAAAGGTGTTCACAGAATCAGAGTATTTCTCTTCAAAAAAAGAGGATAGAAGACGAATGAAGAAAGGTGTTCAGAGAATCGGAGTATTTCTCCTCAAACATCACTTCACAATCTATTTGTTTGCGTATGCTAGCAATGATTATAATAAAAAGAAAGGCAAAATCTTCGATTACATATATTTTGATTAATGTTATTTCATTGATATAGGTTTAAGTGATTGGGGAATTTTTACAAAGTACTCAGTGTTCTTTTATTGAATGAGGCTCTTCATCCGATTTTGTTTGTTATCTGCCGTTAATGTTGTATTCTGGGCCGGGCCTGGGCCTAAATGGGCCAAACGGGTTGGGCTTAACGGGCCTGGGCTTGGCGGGCCTGGGCTCTGGCGGTCCCGGGCTTCGTGGGCTCAACGGGTGGAACCAGCCCGTGACGGTCCTAAGCCCATATGGTCCTGGGCTAAACGGGCCAGGCTCATGGGCTTAGCGGGCCTAACGGGCTGTTTTATTTCCGGGCTTTTTTTTAAATTTTTTTTGTTTAAGGCAATTTCTTGTAAACCATATCATGGCTATATAAAAAATATATATGTAATATATATGTAGAAATCTAATTATTAAAGTGCTTGACGAAAAAGTAAAATAACAAAACAATAGTAATACTAAATTGCCATGCATAATAAATTAATAAGAAAGTACAACATGAAGCATAAATACGTCTAATAATTTTAAAATAACACAAATTGTTGAAATATCTTAAAGACGAATTTGCGGATAAATACCATCAACACAATACGTTATATGCCTCCTTAAAATGCCTATGGTACACCCTGAACGAAAATTTAAGACTCTTCCACAGTTCTTGCATTTTAATATTTGACCTTCTTCATTTTCTCCAAGCAGTTCATAGTAGTGCGAAACAAATAAGCGCACTCTTTCCGAACGAGGCATGATGTAACTTGAAAATTAAGATTGAGACTTGAAGTCTTGAAAATTGGAGATTGAGAGATTGAGAGAAATTTAGATTGAGAAATGAGTATTGAGTATTGAAATGAAGAAGAGGGAGGGGGTATTTATAGTGTTAGGGAAGGTTAGTTTTGTAAATTAAAAAAATGGCTATTTGTGCAATATGGCCGTTGGTGGTCATTGGGGGTGGGGCCCTCATTTTGAATTTTGAAAAATCTTGTTTTGTAGTATATATAGTATACTAGTATAGTATATATATAATATATATATATATATAGTATGTTATGTATATATATTTCCAAATATAATTTCTTATAATGTTTTGTAGTATATATATATATATATAGAGAGAGAGAGAGAGATTTTCTTATAGTATATATTGTATGTTATGTATATATATTATCTTGTAGTATATATTGTATGTTATGTATATATATTCCCTTATATATTTTCTAATAGTATATATTGTATGTTATGTATATATATTACCTTATATATTTTCTTGTAGTATATATTGTATGTTATGTATATATATTACCTTATATATTTTCTTGTAGTATATATTGTATGTTATGTATATATATTATAACTTATAAATAATTGCAAGTTAAAGACAAAAAAATATTGCAAAAAGATATTCAAGGGCATGTATTATAATTTTTATTACCAAAATGGTATATCTTTCTTAGTCTTCCTCCCCCCAATGGAATGAACATAACAAGGTACTAATACCACCATTAAAAGGGAAAAAAACTAAAAGAAGATATGCCAAAGTACAAGTTACACCACAATCTATATTGTATCTCTAACAAATTTTATAAATCCTTCAAGGTTCGGAGGCGGTTGCGTTGGTGGTGGTGGAAAAGAAGCTTGTTCATCACCACTTCCGGGTGAAGCAGCATCCTCCGCAAGTTCCGCCATCATTTCTTCATAAGCTTCATCTATCGCCGGTTGTGATTCCGCAATTCCAAAGTTTGTTCTTTCCGAGCGGATCCAATCTCTGAACAGTACAAATTTTTCCAAGCTCTCCCTCATTGACGCTCTATGATCACCTATTTGAAGTCTTGCTTGACTGAAAGCACTCTCTGATGCAACAGTTGAAGCTTGAATAGATAAAATATCCCGAGCCATCCTTGCAAGAACCGGAAAATATTTTTCCCTTGCCTTCTACCATTCGAAAAGATCAAAAGTGTCGTCTGGATTTTCCTTTTCAAGTCCCTGCGACAAATAAACTTGAAGCTCATTTAGATGTGAAGTTTCATCATAATTATCAGCTTGAGAACCCCTGAACTCCGTCCAAGATTTAAGTGCTTTTAAGCCCGCAACTCTTTTAGACGATTGTGAACTAGACGAAGTAGGGGTTGGAACATTTGGCCTAGCATGCTCTAAGGCAAGTTGATAATCATTATAAATTGTTTGAGCATTAATTTTAATTGAGTCTTTTGCATCTGCAAGTGTAGCAAATTCCTTATTTGAAAGATCTAAAGCCTTATAAATATTTGAGTACCAAAAATGAGGACCTCCTAATTTCATTGTAGGATTTAACATTGCAGCAACACCATAAATAGGAGGGATAGGGAAAAAATATTTTTTAAACTTTTCTTTCATTGCATTTATAGCAAGTTGATAAATTTCCTCACCCTCCGAAAATTCAACAAACAAATCACATAGTGCTGCAATATAAACTAAACAGTTTGAAATAGTAGGATAATATTGCCCAGAAAATGCATTTGTAGCAATTTGAAAATGTTCTAAAAAATCTATAAGAATTTTAACATTCGTCCAATCTTGAGTAGTAAGCATTTCATCATCATCCTCACCACCTACCCGAGCATTAAACGTTGCATTAATTGGGTTTCTATATTCATATGCAACTACTAAACTTTCGTACATATAATTCCATCTAGTCGACCACATTTTCTAGTACATATAATTGGGTTTAGGAACCTTTCTTTCTCTAAGGCTATATTCATCACATTTTTTAAAATATTCTCTTAGTCTACTTCTACGGTTTGAATAAAAAAGCCAATTAAGAGACATTCTAACCTTTTCAATTTCTAAATTTAAAATTCGCATACCATCACCGACAATTAAATGATAAATATGACAAATACATCTAACATGGAATATATTTCTAAATGCGGGATTTAGTGTTGTTGTAAGTATGCCTATAGCACTAGTGTTACTAGAAGCATTATCCATAGAAATTGACATTATTTTATCTCTAAAGCAAAAATATCTACAAATATCTGCAACAGTGTTAGCTATAAACTTACCTGTGTGACATGAATTAATTATTCTATACGCAATAATGCGTTTTTGCATTGTCCACTCCTCATCTATCCAATGACTTGTAACAGTTAGATAATCACAATCATTACCACTTCTACCAATATCAGTAGTAATAGAAATCCGATTACTTATATGAGTAAATAAATACCGCAAATATTGTTCATATTCATGTTTATATTTATAAATATCGCTCTTAACTGTTGCGCGAGGCCAACCTTTATAAGTAGGATTAAAAACTCTTCTAATATAATGCACCCAATTAGGATTAGAGGGAAAAGAATAGGGTAAGCACATAACGGTAACCATCTTTGCTAATTCTTCACGATCTCTATTTGGATCGTAATATAAAATACCTCCGGTCACAGTGTTAATTCCTGGTTGAACTAGATTTGAACCTGTACTAGGGTTAATATCAGAATCTACATGTGTTCCCTCTAGCTGTGCTTTCATTTGTAAATATCTAGCTTTATCTCTAGGGTGTGTTTTTATGTGCCTAGTCAAACTACTCGTGCCGCTACGGTCTCCAGTATATTTATGCGCCAGTAATTTCCCACATGTTTTACACTTAGCCTTATTTTGTTCTCTTACTTGAGTAAAATAATTCCAAACTAATGATGTTTCTAGGTGTTTAGAAGGTTGTCTATAAAAACTAGGGGTTTCTACAGGTGGGTCGGACGGTACATCAGTTGGGTTATTAACAGGACTAGTAGGTGTATCATCTAAATCCGGTTGGGTTTCATCTTCATCCTCATTTTCCTCATCATTTTCAAAGATAGTTTCATTAGGATAAAGAGCATTCATAGTTTCATCATCTAAATTTTGACCTGGTGCAACATTATGGCAAAATTGACTATCGGAAAATTGAAAACAGGGGTTATCACTATCAAGAATAATAGGAGCAGCAGGACGTCTACCAGGTCTGGGTCGGGGAGCCGGGGGAAGGGTAGTAGGTTGGCCACTACTTTCACCAATTTTAGCTTTACCCTTACCACCAAAAATATTTTTCAAAGAAAATGCCATATTAATTATAATTATACTAAATAAAACTAACAAAACTATAATATTAAAACTTAAGAGTTGGAACGCGTTTACCGAATTGCCGAACAACTTCTTGAAAATTGAAAATCGTTGAAGACTTGAATACTTCAATTCACCAACTTCACAATTTTTCACGAAATTTCAACAATAAAATAAGCAATTATAGTAGAGAGATTGAGAGAGATTGATGAATTGGTTAGTAAAAATGAAAGAATGAAGGGGTATTTGAAGTTGAGAATTGGGAAAAAGTATAATTGTATAAAGTTTGGGGGCCAAATGGCTATTTTCTAAACATCCAAATGGTCAAAATTGTAGCCCAAACGGCTAATTTTTAAATTTTGACTGTTGGAATTTTTAAAAAATTTTTTTTTAAATAAAAAGTAGCCGTTAGGCCCGCTAGGCCCAGCCCAGACCCGCCAGCCGGTCCCGGGCTTAGCGGTTCCGGGCTCGTGTGCTTTCTAGGAAGAACCGGCCTGCCACGGGCTTTAAAGAACCGTTAAGACCGGCCCACCAGGACTGGCCCATCAGGCCCGTTAGGACCGCGGGCCCGGTTCGGCCCGCTTCAGGCCCAACCCACAGTGCATCATTATCTGCCGTGTACAAAATACTCAGTGTATTTTTAGCCATTTAGTGATTATATATTTGTTTATTTCATACTCACTTGAACCAGAAAGTTGATAAATGCAAGTTAGTGGTCTCAATAATTCTCCTGGACTAAGAAAAAATGGCCTTTGAATTGCTACTAGGTAGGCATTGCATTTGCTTCAGGATAGTTACCCTGAGTAGTGGCTAAGCATTTATCTTTTACAGTACACATGCTCATTTATTGCTGGTTAGAGATTCATTTGGCGGCACGTGCATGCTTGACACGACGTATAGATACTCGTCACCATGCCTATACGTCGTACTCCTCAATTAACACGTAGCAAATAAGACACAACTCCTAATCCCTCAAGCTAAGGTTAGACCAAACACTTACCTCAATGCCACGAACACAATTCAAGTCTCTACTATCACTTTACCTCGTGATTCCACCACTAATTCGCTCGTATCTAGCCACAAGTTACTTAATTACATCAATAAATGCTAAATGAATCAATCCTAATGCATGAAAATGAGTTTTCTAAAGTTTTTCCCTAAAAAGTCAAAAATCGCCCCCAGGCCCACATGGTAAAAACCCGAGGTTCGAACCAAAACCCGATTACCCATTCCCCACGAACCTAAATATATAATTTGTTTTTAAATCGAGGTCCAAATCCCCAATTTTTTAAAAACCTAGGTTCTACCCAAAACACCTAATTTTCCCCATGAAAATCATTGATTTTGAGTTGAAATCATGTTAAAAGATGTTAATGATTGAAGGAAACGAGTTAAAATTGACTTACAAGCAATTAGGAAGAAGAGATGTTCTTGAAAAATTGCCCTAGGGAGTTTGTGTTTTAAAAAGATGTGAAAAATGGTTGATTTTCGGCTAAGTATAAAAATTGCAGGTTGCAGATATGGGAATTACGAACAAGGTTAGCAATTGCAAACCCCGACCTCTGCTATGTTCGCATTTGCGAAAGCAGTGTCGCATTTGCGAAGTCGCATTTGCGACTAAGGGGGATTCCAGGCAGATGTCGCATTGCGATAGACACTTCGCATTTGCGAAGAAGGCAACCCAGGCCACCTCTTGCATTTGCGATACATTGCTCGCATTTGCGAGACAGGCTTCGCAAATGCGAAGCCTGCAGGCCTGAAGCATACCAGCAATTCCCTAAGTTGAAATTTCACTCCGTGGCCTATCCAAAACTCACCCGAGCCCTCGGGGATCCAAACCAAACATGCACACCAATCTAAAAATATCATACGAACTTGCTCGTGCATTCAAATCACTAAGATAACATCAACAACTACGAATTTAGCATCAAAATCATGAAATTTCATAAGAACTTCAAATTTTCAATTTTCTCAAAAATGATCTGATTCACGTCGTTTTAAATCCGTTTCTTACCAAATTTCACAGACTTATCTTAAATCACATATAAGACCTGTACCGGGCGCCGAAACCAAAATACAAGCCCAATACCATCGAGTTCTAATCACAATTCATTTCCAAATCTCATAAATAATTTCAGAAAACAATTTTCTTTAAAAATTTATTTCTCGGGCTTAGGACCTCGGAATTCGATTCTGAGCATATGCCCAAGTCCCATATTTTCCTACGGACCCTCAAGACCGTCAAATTACGGATCCAGGTTTGTTTAACCAAAATGTTGACCGAAGTCAACTTAATCCATTTTATAGTTAAAATTTATTATTTTCACAGATTTTTACATATTGGCTTTCCGCCTACACGCCCGGACTGTGCACGCAAATTTAGGTGAGACTAAAAGAGGTTTTTAAACCCTCAAAATGTAGAATTTATTTTTAAAACAAGTGATGACCTTTTGAGTCATCACAGTTTAATATATGTATGGCAAAAGGGATACATTAAGTAATGATTAACTGGTACTTATAGTCTCATCCGCCATACCTTAAAATTTGATGAATCATGGAATCAGTCTTACCATATCAAATTGCACATAAATTTTAACATATATATATAAAACATTTGTTTCTCTAATCAGTTAGGTGTGAAAAAAATATATTATTTATTTTAACTCCTATTAGTTTTGATCTTGAAACTTTATATGTCCTTCTTTCGTGCATCTTAATTGGCTCAATCATTCACCAAATTAACCTCAAAAAATGTATTTGAAGTTTTTTGGATATTTAACTCTAAAAGGAAAAAAATGAGATATAGATTTACCTTTATTTTACGCTTTTGATTTCTTATATATTTGTCGTATATTGATTTATCCATTTATGGCAATAACAAAAATGGTTATATATTTTTATGAATTGGTAGGTTCAACTTCTAAAACTAATCAGGAACGATGTGGTATACTAACATTGTGAATGCAAGAAGAGACTCATGTGAAGGTCGTGGTAGCAAGGTACGCTTTTGATTTCTTATATAATTGTCGTATATTGATTTATCCATTTATGGCAATAACAAAATAGTTATTTTCTTTTTATGAATTGGCAAGTTCAACTTCTTAAACTAATACAGGAGTGATGTGGTACATTAACATTGTGAATACAAGAAGAGACTCATGTGAAGGTCGTTGTAACAAGGTAAGAGACAAAAAAAAATTCTTTAGAATCAACAAATTTTAACTGTATTTCATAAAATGCTTCGAATCTATGTTTTCCGCTATACAAGTAGAGAAAAACAAAGGATATTAAGATGTCTTCATTTCAAATCAGTGATTGATGTTTTATATGCAAAAAAAGAAAGATGGTTTGAATCTCTAAACTATGAAGTGGCGTGATAGTGCTATGGTAAATAAAGTTGTTCGGTCGAAAGATATGACTAGACAACCACGAAAATAGGTGAGAAAGAGGTTGATGAGTAAATAGTTATGAAATTACCGAATAGGCAATGGTTAGATTGAATTGTATATGTATAGAGAAATTTGTAATTTTAGTGTGTCTCCTTATGAAAAAAAGGTTTGTGTTTACATATTTTCTATATTAGCTGTGTGTGAATATAAATATGATAGTGAATTTGTGGAGCCTTTGAGGTCGCTCTGTGATGTTCAATGTAAGTTACAAGTTCAAACAAGTAGAAGGAAATTAGAATTGTAATGTTCCAAGTAATTTTATTTAAAAAAATATTAGACTAATAAGATGTCACTATATAAACCAACAAGTCAAACATCATAGCAGTTGTAAGTATGCATCTGTAAAGACTTTTCCGGGGATTGCACATAGCTGGTTTGTGACATACAAAGATGAAGATGAATTAGTGGCTATAAAAGACTCACCAAGATATGTTGGGTGGTTTAGGGAGCAGTGACGATCGGGCCAGTCGTCTCATGAGTTACCGCTCTGTTTCCCCTATTTCTGCTTTTTATGCTTTGTTTATTCGTGTTATGTGGTATCGGGTTGATTGGTTAGGGTTCGGAAAGGAATTGGTAAGGTTTGAGACACTTAATCTCTTTTGAGGAAGGTTAAGTTGGAAAAATCAACCGGATGTTGACTTATGTGTTAGATGGATCGGGTGTGAGTTCTGGTGGTTCGGTTAGCTTCGGGAGGTGATTTGGGTCTTAGGAGCGTGATCGAAATGAGTTTTGGAGGTCCGGAGTAGATTTAGGCTTGAATTGGCGAAAGTGGATTTTTTGCGATTTCCGATTGGTAGGTAAGATTTTGATATAGGGGTCGGAATGGAATTCAGAGAGTTGCAGTAGTTCCGTCGTGTCATTTGGGATGCGTGTGCAAAATTTCAGGTCATTCGGACGTGGTTTGGATGAGTTTTTGATCAAAAGAAAAATTCGGAAGATTTTGGAAACTTAGGCTTGAATCCGATGTGCTTTGGTTGATTTGATATTGTTTGAGGTGTTTTTAAGATTTGTACAAGTTTGAATAAGATTTTGGGATACGTTGGTGCCTTTGGTTGAGGTTCCGGGGTCCTCAGGTGAGTTTCGGAGGGTTGAACGGATCATTTTAAGTTGAAGAAAATTGCAGATTTTGGTTTCAGCAGTTGTAGGTATTTTACTCTTCGCGTTTGCGAGTGGAACCTCGCGCTCGCGAAGGGTCGGTTGAGGAAGGTAAAATTTAATCCTTCGCGTTTGCGTGGAAGGCTACGCGTTCACGAAGGGCTGGATGTTTGTGCATCGCGTTCGCTAGAAGGGGAGCACGTTAGCATAGAGGAAATTGGTCAGTCGGGTTTGAGGTCGAGTTGTTCATCGCGTTCGCGAGAGAGGGAGTGGGTAAGTCTGAGGAGCCATCACGTTCGCGATGGGCACGTCGCGTCCGCTTAAGAGAATTTTTGGTCAAAGTCATTTTTGTGCTTCGCGAAAGCGAGGCGTTGACCGCGTTCGCGAAGAAGGAATTAAGGCCTGGGCAGAATGTTTAAATACTCGTCTTGTTTGCGATTTTGGGGTTATTTCTTCCATTGTAAGTCATTTTGGAGTTTTTTGAAGAGGATTGAAGAGGGATTCAAGGGGAATCACTTGGAGGTAAGATTCTTGGACTTAAAACTCGATTCTAATGTGAATTCCACCTAAATAATTATGGAAATTAAGCCAAAAATTGAAGAACTAGAGCTTGGAAACTTAGACCATTAATTGAGGATTTGAAGGACCATTTGAGGTCGGATTTTAGAGCTTTTGATATGTATAAACTCGTGGGGAGATAACGAATCTATTGATGTAAAAATTATTAAATTCCGAGGCGTGAGCGCAGGGGTCGGGTTTTGTAAATTTCTGGATTTGTGTTGTAAATTAATTATTTTCGCTTGGGCTTCGTTCTCTTAGCCTATTTTGACGTCCTCATTCTGGTTTTGGATAGATTCGACGCAAGTGGAGGCCGATTCGAGGGGCAAAGACATTACAGGCTAAAGATTTGACCGGTTCAAGGTGAGTAATGATTGTAAATGATGTTTTGAGGGTATGAAACCCCGGACTTGCACATCGTTGTGCTATATTGAAGTGTCGCACATGCTTGATGACGAGCGTGGGGTCGTGCACTGTTGGGGATTGTGACTTAGTCCATCCCGAATGACTATTTTACTGCGTATGTAACCGAAATCTATTTGCTATCATCATTATTTGGGATGAATGCCATATTTGGGCTTCGTGCCAACTATTTGAACCCTTCGGGGGCTTTTATTGATATTTGCTCACTGTTTTGACTTTATACTTAAACTCAGTCCTGATATATTTCACTATTTTCGTACCCAGCCATGTTTACTCTGTTTTAACACTTAAATGATATTTTAAATTATATTTTGGATTGAGAATCATATTTTACTATTGCCCGGGTGGCTTGTGAGGAATTTGACTAAGTAAGGCCGAGGGTTTATGTTGTGAGGAAATATTTGATATTGATTATGAGGCTGAGGGCCTGAGATATGTACGCCACGAGGTGGCTTGATTGATATGAGACCGAGAGCTTAGTGATGATGCCACGAGATGACTTGATATTGCGCTTGGGCCGTAAGGGGCCCCTCCAGGAGTCTGCACACCCGCAATGAGCGCGGGTACCCGTTGTGATCTGAGATTGAGCCTGAGGGGCTGGTATTATTCTGAGATGTTGCCCGAGGGGCGGATTTATTGATACAGTGCCCGAGGGGCGGATTTATTGATACAGTGCCCGAGGAGCGAACCTTTATGTGTTTATCTTTTCTTAATTGCCTGTTAATTACCATGCCTAATTGTTGAAAAAGGCTTTTCATGAAGTTAAATTTGAGTTAAAGGATTTTTATCTATCTTTCACTGGTTTACTGTTTTAAATGGTTTTTACTGCTTCATTATAGCATGTTTTTGTACCTTACGTGATTTCCTACTTTTAGTCTTTATTTATGATTATTACTCACTGAGTTAGAGTACTCACTTTACTCCCTGCATCCTGTGTGCAGATTCAGGCGTATCTGTCCCGCCCCTAAGTGCTGATCATTTCTGGTTCAGGCGGATCTAAGGAGTCTCTAGGTAGCTGTTTGTGTTCGCAGCACGGAGCTCCTCCCTATCTTACTTCTTCATGATTTTGGTTTTCTGTATTAAACTCTGTAGTTGATTTGGAGTATTCTATTTTGTTAGATGCTCATGACTAGTGACACCCCGTATTGGGTTGTGTTGGGTTATTTTTCGCGATTTATGCTATTAACTGCTTAAACCTTAGTTTATTTAATCATGCTTAGACTGTTTCTTAATGTCTAACTATTAAATAATGAAATGGGTAGTGTCGGCTGGCCTCGTCTTCACGAGAGGAGCCATCACTATCGGGTCCGAGTCTAGGGTCGTGACAAGTTGGTATTAGAGCCTAGGTTACATAGGTCTCACGAGTCATGAGCAGGTTTAGTAGAGTCTCGCGGATCGGTACAGAGATGTCTGTATTTATCCTCGAGAGGCTGGAGAACCTTTAGGAAAAATTTCACATTCTTGAATTCTTATTGTGCATCCTTGATTCAGCTTGAAAAGTAACTCTTTGAATTCATTCCACGCGTTCGTATGCGTGCATGATCACTCGGTATCGGATATGCATCGATGGCTTGTGATTCCTTGATCGAGGGGCGAGATGTGATCGCTGTGCATTGATGTTTGGCCCGTCTGGAGGACTAAAGGCTGGATTTTTGCCTATAGCTTGAGCCCTGAGCTGTTGATTTTGTGGGTGCATATTCTGGATCCATATGTTTTGTTGTATCCTTATTAAGGAAGGTGATGACTGGATAGTTATGTGATGCGTGTGATGCGACTACGAGATGTATTCATGTTATTTAGAAGCGACGAGAAGATCTGATGGAGGATAGAAGGACTATTAGGTTCTCGATTTTTATCTTGATTTGAGGTATAGCCCCGAGTTATGGGTGTGTGAAGAATCTTTCCATGTTTCCTAGTTGGGAGTGGAGTAAATTTCATGTTGCGGTCTGAGTTCAGACTTAGGAAGTTTAAGTGACTGCGTAATGTTTATGACGGTGGAAGGTATACAGAAATGCTAGGTTGAGGCAAAGCAGGTGGGTTATCTCCTGCGGAGTGTTCTGAGGTTGTGTGATCCTTATGTTGTCCGTTAGAAGATCTCATTGACAAGTGAAATATATGTGTTGCAATTTAAGTTTGGGTCGCTTAAGAGAGTGGGTTTAACTGCTATGAGAGTGAATGCGAGATTTGCGTAAGAGTTAAAGTACCAGTTGGTCTTTGTTTCACGAACTTATGAAGGATCGAGTTAAATCTCACTATGGTACTATGGCAGCAATATAGTATATGCGTTATGAGTTATTGAGTGTGTTTTGATCTATGGCTTCGAGCTAAGTGGGGGAGTCTGCTATGGATTAGTTGACTGCACGGCTATGTGCTATGTTGGTTCCAGTTTGAGGCATACGGGAGGTCGATCAGGTGGCGGTCAGGCCCGTTTCTATGCACTTTCGGGAAGACCCGATGATATTGCTTCAGATGCTATTATTACATGTATTGTTTCAGTCTGCCACAGAGATGCCTCTGTATTATTTGATCCTGGTTCCACTTTTTCTTATGTGTCATCATACTTTGTTCATTATTTGGGTACACCCCATGAGTTTCTTGCTTCACCTGTTCATGTATCTACCCCGGTGGGCGATACTGTTGTTGTAGACCGTGTGTACCTATCGTGTGTTGTGACTATTGGGGGTCTTGAGACCCGTATGGATCTTTATTATTGTGTATGGTAGATTTCAATGTCATTTTGGGCATGGATTGGCTATCTTCGTGTCGTGCTATTCTGGACTGTCATGCCAAGACAACCACATTAGCTATACCAAGTGTGCCACGGATTGAGTGGCGAGGTGTGACTGATTATGTTCCCAGTAGAGTGATCTCATTCTTGAAAGCCCAACTTATGGTTAGGAAGGGTGTTCTTTCGTATCTAGCCTTTGTGAGGGAGGTCGGTGCTGAGACTCCTAGTATTGATTCTATTCCAGTTGTAAGGCATTTTCCCGATGTGTTTCCTATAGACCTACCGGGCATGCCACCGGATAGGCATATTAATTTTGGTATTGACCTGGTGCCGGGCACTCAACCCATTTCTATTTTGCCGTATCGTATGGCACCAACGGAGTTGAAGGAATTAAAGGATCAACTTTAGGAACTCCTTGATAAAGGGTTCATTCGGCCTAATGTTTCACCTTAGGGTGCGCCGGTTCTATTTGTGAAGAAAAAAGATGGCACGATGAGGATGTGCATTGATTATAGACAATTGAACAAGGTAACAATTAAGAACAAGTATCCTTTGCCTCGCATTGATGATTTATTCGACCAACTTCAGGGAGCGAGAGTGTTCTCCAAGATTGATCTCCGTTCAGGTTATCACCAGTTGAAGATCAAGGAATCGGATATTCTTAAGACAGCTTTCAGGACCCGATACGGTCATTATGAGTTCTTGGTGATGTCTTTTGGGCTGACCAATTCCCCAGCAGCGTTCATGCATTTGATGAACAATGTGTTCCAGCCTTATCTTGACTCATTTTTCATAGTCTTCATTGATGATATTCTGGTATATTCGTGTTGTCAGGAGGAGCACGCGGAGCATTTGAGAGTGGTGTTGCAGAGATTGAAGGAGGAGAACCTTTATGCAAAATTCTCCAAGTGTGAGTTTGGCTCAGTTCAGTGGCTTTCTTGGGGCACGTGGTGTCTAACGAGGGTATTTAGGTCGATCCGAAGAAGATAGAGGCAGTTCAGAGTTGGCCCAGACTGTCCTCAGCCACAGAGATTCGCAGCTTTCTTGGTTTGGCAGGCTATTATAGCCAGTTTGTTCAGGATTCTCATCTATCGCATCGCCCTTGACCAAGTTGACTCATAAGGGTGCTTCATTTGTATGGTTAGACGAGTGTGAGGAGAGCTTTCAAAAGCTCAAGACAGCTTTAACCATAGCTCCAGTGTAGGTTCTACCATCAGCTTTAGGTTCATATACCGTGTATTGTGATGCTTCGAGAGTTGGTATTGGTTGTGTTTTGATGCAGAAGGGTAGAGTTATTGCTTATGATTCTTGTCAGTTGAAGCCTCATTAGAAGAACTACCTCGTTCATGATTTGGAGTTTGCTTCCATAATTCATGCGTTGAAGATTTGGAGACATTACTTGTATGGTGTGTCTTGTGAGGTGTTTACTGATCATCATAACCTCCATCACTTATTCAAGAAGAAGGATCTTAATTTGAGGCAGCGGAGATGGTTAGAGTGGCTAACGGATTATGATATCACTATATTGTACCATTCGGGAAAGGCTAATGTGGTGGCCGATGCCTTGAGCTGAACGGTAGTGAGTACGGGAGTTTGGCATATATTAAAGTTGGGGAGAGGCCTCTTGTAGTTAATGTTCAAGCCTTGGCTAATCGGTTCGTGAGGTCAGATATTTCGGAGCCCAGTCGGGTATTGGCTTGTGTGGTTTCTTGGTCTTCTTTATATGAGCACATCAGAGAGAGCCCGTATGATGATCCGTATTTGCTTGTCCTTAAGGATATAGTTTAGCACGATGATGCCAGAGATGAGACCATTGGTGATGATGTGGTGTTAAGGATGCAGGGCCGGATTTGTGTGCTCAATGTAGATGGGCTTCGGGAGTTGATTCTAGAGGAGGCCCATAGCTCACAATATTCCATTCATCCAGGTGCCGCGAAAATGTATCAGGATTTGAGGCAGCATTATTGGTGGAGATGAATGAAGAAAGACAATGTGGGATTTGTATCTCGGTGTCTCAATTGTTAGTAGGTGAAATATGAGCATCAGTGACCGGGTGACTTGCTTCAGCGGATGGATATTCCAGAGTGAAAGTGGGAGCGGATCACTATGGACTTTGTAGTTGGACTTCCACGGACATTGAAGAAGTTCGATGCTATTTGGGTGATTGTGGTTTAGCTGACCAAGTCCGCTCACTTCATTCTGGTGTGTACTACCTATTATTCAGAGCGGTTGGCAGAGATCTATATCCGGGAGATTGTTCGTTTGCATGGTGTCCCAGTTCTATCATTTTAGATAGGGGTACTCAGTTTACTTCACAGTTTTGGAGGTCTGTGGAGTGAGAATTGGGTACTCGGGTTGAGTTGAGCATAGATTTTCACCCTCAGATGGACGGGCAGTCCTAGCGCACTATTCAGATATTGGAGGACATGTTACGTGCTTGTGTCATTAATTTCGGAGGGTCATGGGATTCGTTTCTACCTCTTGCAGAGTTTGCTTATAATAACAGCTACCAATCGAGTATTCGGATGAATCCATATGAGTCTTTGTATGAGAGGTGGTGTAGATCTCCAGTTGGTTGGTTCGAGCCCGGTGATGCTAGACTATTGGGGACAGACTTGGTGCAGGATGCCTTAGAAAAGGTGAAGGTAATTCAAGAGAAACTTCGTACCGCGCAGTCGAGGCAAAAAAGTTATGCTGACATGAAGGTTCGAGATGTGTCCTACATGGTTGGCGAGAAGGTTCCGTTGAAGGTTTCGGCCATGAAGGGTGTTATGAGATTTGGGAAGAAAGGGAAATTGAGTCCGCGGTTCATTGGGCCTTTTGAGGTGGTTCGGAGGATTGGGGAGGTGGCTTATGAGCTTACTTTGCCACCCAGCTTGTCGAGTGTGCATCCGGTATTTCATGTTTCTACGCTCCGAAAGTATATTGGGGTTCCATGTCATGTTCTGGATTTCAACACGGTTCAGTTGGATGATGATTTGACCTATGATGTGAAGCCAGTAGCTATTTGGGTCATTAGGTTGGAAAGTTGAGGTCAAAGGATATAGCTTCAGTGAAAGTGCAGTGGAGAGGTCATCCAATGGAGGAGGCTACCTGGAGACTGAGCGAGAGATGTGAAGCAGATATACTCACCTGTTTGAGGCTTTAGGTATATTTCTTGACTCGTTCGAGGACGAATGTTTGTTTAAGTTGGGGAGGATGTGATGACCTGGCTAGTCGTCTCATGAGTTACCGCTCCGTTTCCCCCATTTTTTGATTCTTTATGCTTTGTTTATCCGTGTTATGTGGTATCGGGTTGATTGGTTAGGGTTCAGAAAGGAATTGGTAAGGTTTGAGACACTTAGTCTCTGAGGAAGGTTAAGTTGGAAAAGTCAATCGAATATTGACTTATGTGTTAGAGGGCTCCGATGTGAGTTTTGATGGTTCGGTTAGCTTCGGGAGGTGATTTGGGACTTAGGAGCCTGATCAGAATGAGTTTTGGAGGTCCGGAGTAGATTTAGGCTTGAAATGGCGAAAGTGGATTTTTTGCGATTTCCGGTTGGTAGGTGAGATTTTGATATATGGGTCGGAATGGAATTTCGAGAGTTTCAGTAGTTCCGTTATGTCATTTGGGATGTGTGTGCAAAATTTCAGGTCATTCGGACATGGTTTAGTTGGGTTTTTGATCAAAAGTGGAATTCATAAGATTTTGGAAACTTAGGCTTGAATCCGATGTGTTTTAGTTGATTTGATATTGTTTGAGGTGTTTTGAAGATTTGTTCAAGTTTGAATAAGATTTTGGGATATGTTGGTGCCTTTGGTTGAGGTCCCAGGTGTCACACCTCCTTTTTACGCGCCCGAGGGGGGCAAGGGGAGTTTTTCCAATTAAAGGACAATCGAAACGGGATTGGTTTATTTATTCCAGAGTCGCCACTTGGGAAATTTAGGGTGTCCCAAGTCACCGATTTTAATCCCGAATTGAGGAAAATAATGACTATATATTACAATTTGCGTACCAGAAATCTGGATAAGGAATTCTGTTAACCCGGGAGAAGGTGTTAGGCATTCCCGAGTTCCGTGGTTCTAGCACGGTCGCTCAACTGTTATATTCGGCTTGATTATCTGATTTTATACAAGTGTGAACTTATGTGCAAAATTTAACTTTTAACCGCTTTTATCATTTACTGTTTTTATCAAGAATTGCAACGTTGTGAAAATGTATCTCGAACCGCGTTACAATCAATGTACCCGTGGTCGTCGACACACTTTGACTCCGTTGAGATTTGGATTTGGGTCACATCAATGTGCACCCGAGTTTAAGGAAATTAAATTATTAAAGGCGCGCCTAAAGCGACTAGCGTATTTATTTTGGGTAGGACCGTGGAATTTTACTAAACGGTCCATCCCGAAGTCTAAACAATTTTTAAAGCAAATATTTACTGAGGGCCCCGCAATTTGTATTTTATTTGGCGAGGCTCATCTCATTCTTATTTTTTTTAAAATGAATTTGCAACGTCATGGACACGCATCTCGAACCACGTCACAATCAATGTACCCGTGATTAGAAACACATTTCGACTCCGTTGAGAATTGGATTTGGGTCACATAAATGTGCACCCGAGTTTAAGAAGGTAAGATTTATTAAGGCGCGTCCTAAAGAGTCTAACGTATTGTTATTTTAGGAGGGTTGTGAGATTTGCTAAACAACCCATCCTGGAAACTAAAAGCTTCGATAATATACATTTTAACAAGGGCCCCGCACCTTATGCGTTTTTGTTTGTCGAGGCTCATCTCGTTCTTATTTTAGAAGGATGTCCTATTGCAACTACGTTTCTTGTCGTGTTTGTCTCTGTCCATTGAAAACAATAGATAGTCCTGATTGATTACATGCTTGCAAGTTGTTGGTAACAACATTCAGAAGAGCTTGAAATCAGAAACGAGGCTGTCCGAACAAATAATCACGGGCCCAAATCCAGCCCAAGCGTGATTGGCCAGACCTGGGCCACTGCTTGTTCGAAGCAGGCCGGCTGGGCCTGTTTTGGCCTGAACTCGACCTTTGTGAGGTTGAGGCCCTGAATTTGTGTTCCTGATCTTAAAACATGGTTTTAAGAGTTATATATAGCAATTTATTGGAAAGGAAAGAACTTATTTACAGTGTACGAATTTCATGCTTGGCATACATTACAGGCTTATACTACACCTTTGAACTAAATATGAGATACAAACTACTGCCTTGGGCATACTCTCATCACCAACCTATATGCACATTCTAGCATTCAACTACCATGCATGGACATTTATAGGCATGAAGACTACCTCTAGTACCCAGAACAAAACTATCACACATTGCATGAATATTTAATGTAACATCCATATCTATAAAAAAACATTCTTCAGGTCTTTCATTTACATTCATGCTCAAATTTCCAGCTACATCTGACAGTGTCTTAGGTGTGTACCTGGTATAGAGGAACAGAAGAAGAAGGAAAAGGATCAGCTGAGTAGCACACAGCAAACAACAGCAATCAGCAGATTCACAGCAACAACACAGCAACAAACAACCAGCCAATAATGATGAAGCTCAGCAAAGAGTCGAACAACAAATGGACAATCCCAGTGGTGTCCACAGTCCACAGACAAACAACAATATTTCCCAGAACCAAAGAGAAACCAGCAAATAATCGAATACCAAACCAGTGATCCCAGAAAAACAGAGTGGGAAACAACAGAGATGGCAGAGTGTTCAATGCAGCAACACCAACAATTCAACAACCATAAACAGCTCAGTCAATGCAAGCAACAGAACTTGGCCAAGACAGCTTGACCAAAATGCACTCTTATGCAACTTTCAGACAGTGGTTGGTTGCAATGTTTACTGGAAGCTACCTTATGTTTTTCAGTTTTTCTTTTGACTCACTCGACCTCTCTTCAGATTAAAACTCTAGCCTTAAGACTAAAATTTTTCCACTTTTTCCTCTTTTTCTGAAGACTAAAAGTCCAGCCCCTTTTAAGTTCTCAAATGGCCTATTTATAGGCCAAATGAACCAGTGCAGCTGAGCTGCCTGCCCTGCCAATTGGTAGAATACCCATACCCTTTAAGCCCATGCCTAAGCATCTTTGGTGCCAGCCCCTTTGTTCCCCACGCCTGGTCTTTTGTTTAATCAAGAGTTATGGGCATCATTTTATTATTCATTTCAAACCCCATACTCTTATGTCTTGCTCCCCATTGGTATTAGTTTAATCCTAAATTAGTACCCTACTTGTCAGCTCATTTAAACTAATCTTTCTGCCCTTTTTAACACCCCAGAATACCCCTGATTAACCTTGATTATTACTGCCCTGCCTATTGCAGCATCAGGGCATTTTTGAACTGATGAAAGTTCAAATTCAAGACTGCCTGGACTGAACCTTTTCAGTCATTTTTACAATGCAAACAAACCATTTCAAGCAATGCTGGGGCATTCAGTTAGTGGCATAGTTCAATTAGTCATGCGACATTACTAGCTCATTCGATTTATCAGTTATAGAACACTAATCGCTGACATTTATCGAGTCGACTATACTAATTATAGTAGGTAATAATCAGTCGTTCAAATAAACAACACATACAGGGACCTAAAGGGCTTCGAACAACTTGGTCAGTCACTAGGAACCTATATAAGTTTATTCATGCGACGACTACACTAATCGGACATGCTTATCATAGGATACATTTAAATCATACACAGAAACCAATCGACCAAATAAAAGGTCTTTACAGAGATGAAAGAAATTAAGAAGCTATCAGAAAATAACAAACAATTAACACAAAGCATGCTAATGACTTAATCAGCAGTTGATATAAACCAAAAAGGGAAAGAAAAACTTACCGACAAAGTTTGAAATCAAAATGGACCCCAAATCAGACTCAACTTCGAACTCTTGAGGCCGAACAAACTTTAATCAGGGTGTTCTCACATGAGAACACCTTGATTAAGGTCTATTAGACCTCAAACCCTTGTCGAAAACCGGCCGGATTCCCCAGGTGCATGTGTTCTAAGGTCTGGATTTCCAGATCTGATTTTTAGGGAGTTGTGGGTAGATTCGGACCAAACCAAGCTTGGTTTGGTCACGAGGAAGGTCAGGGGAGTGGCTGATACAAAGATGGTGAGGTTTGGTGTAGATCGAGTTTTGTCTCGAATCTTCAAATCCAGATTCGAGACGATAGGAGATGATTCGAGGTTCGTGGTTAGTGGATTCGTGTTCAGGGGAGTGAGGGGGTCTTAGGGTGTTCAGGGGGTGGTCACCGGCGTTCGTGCCGCCGGCTTTAATGGCGAAGGAGACTAGGGCGGCTGCTAGGGTTTGGGGGTTTCAGGGTTCAGGTTACGACTCAACTCTACGCACGATCTAGATTCAGGAAGAAGGTAACAACCCTAGATGTCATGTAGCCTCCTGATTATAAATGTGGCGCGCTACACATCCATAATCAAGACTCTACTAGACACGGCTCATAGACAACCCCTAGGACAGACTTGCTCTGATACCAAGTTTGTCACGACCCAAACTGAAGGGCCATGACTAGCACCCGACCACACTTGCCGAGCACCAACGTACATTTCATCTAACCTTCATTATTATCTTTTAAGGCTGACGAGATCAATATAAATGGTAGACCTAGATCATGGACAACCAGCAATAAAATATGATGGCATGAATATACATAGCAGGGGATGACCAGACAATCAAGAAACTACATATAAGGTATGAGCTACCACGCTACTATGAAAGACTATACAACAAAAACTAGCCGACAAGGCATACCAAACTATACATGAGCCGACACCTGTCTATGAGCCTCTAAAAGAACATAAGTGTTGCAACATAGCCGGAACAGGGCCCCGACATACCCATAATGTCTATAACAAAAATTGCATACCAAGACCAAGGCAAGTCCGGAGAAGGGATCTCGCCAATCACCGCTGAACTGGACAGTCTACTGTGGTGGGGGAGCTGCACCTGTCTATCTATCAGGACCTGCAGCATGACATGCAGCGTCCACAAATAAAAGGACGTCAGTACGAATAAAGTACTGAGTATGTAAGGCAAGGAACCATAAATACGATCAGTAATGTAAGCAAGGATAGAGAATATACAACCTGTAACATCTTAGTACCTCTGAGGGCTACTTACATGAAATGCATGATACATATGTATAAATACATAAACCTTTAAAGCATTCGCCTCTGTGGGCATCATCATCATCATATCGTACCCGGCCATAATAGGCTCGGTAGAATCGTACCCGGCCACGTGGAGCTCGGTAAAACCCAACTGATCAGTGGTTGCACAATAGGTGCCGTACCCGGCCAACTATAGCGTGGCTCGGTAGAGTAAAATAGATACATATATATAATGCATGCTCGACTCATGGAATCACATTCTAAACCTTTCGGAGTGACGTAAGGTCGGTATCCTCTATACACGTTATTAGGACTAACTCTTCACTATGAACCTTATAAGAATCAGGAAGTACCAACAACATTGATAACATAAGACTAAGAGAAGCAACATTAACATCAATCGTTCCATAAGAGGGAAAACAATGTAAGTACTGCTAGCTTCTAAGAGTAGAGTATCTTGGAAGATCGTTCATTACATTATGTGCAATCGGAGTCGTGCAAAAGAAGGAAAGGGATAGCCTCACATACCTTGTATATACTTCCCCAATCTCAAGCTATGCAATTGTCAAAACTCCTTAGTCTACAATAAGAGAAACGATACTATCGTTATCATTTAAGCGTCATAACTATTATGTATCGACCACAACCTATTTTACGATGAAACGGACAGCACCTCCCCTATATATATGACCTCACACCATTCAAAACAATCACCAAACAGCCCAAACATCATCAATAATAAACATATTGAGCCTCCCGAAATAGTCCACACACAGCCTAATCACTCCATACATACGACGACCACCGTAGTCGTGTCAAACAACCTGGAAATGTTACGAATAACTATCAGCCCATAAACCTACATATATATGGTGTTTCTCCACACCCTTCCTCCTCCAAAACTCCACAAGATAGTAGTAAAATACGCAGCCCAACAACAACGCAAAACAGTCCACAAAACAATAACACTACTACCAAACCTTTCGATATATATCTCACAAGTTCTAGCTTCAATGGCTTAGCCGCAACTTGGATAATCTTAAATACATATAGAGTAAGAGGTTCCTTACCTTTATACAGAAAGAACAACTCCAATTTGACCTTAAATTTCCAAGAAATATCCCTCCAATGCTGCCACAACAACAAAAAAATGAAACTAGCGATCAATTAGTGTTTTTCGGCACTAGAATCACTTTAGAAGGCTTGAAATCACCTAGGATTAATATTAAGAACATTAGGGAGTATTTACAGAACATATACCCTTTAAAACAACCTCCCACACGAGTTGGAACGACACAAAAATGAGCAACAACAAGAAGAACAAGAGACTTACTAGCGCCACGGAATTCCCGACACTTGATTTGTGTTGTTTGCCCTTTTTTTGGGTCTTGAATCTTGAGAGAACCTTGAGAGGATGTTCCTAGGGTTCTAAGTTCTGAAAATAGTGAAAAGAAATGACTAAAAACGGGTTGTGGTCATCCTATATAAGTCCAAATATCTTAAACCGACTTAGTGGGCCCCATAGAGAGGTGCTTGGCGCAGTCTCGCGAAAACGCGAATATCTCTCTACTCCGAGATCGTATCGATGAACGGTTTAATGCGTTGGAAACTAGACTCATAGATCTTTAATTTGGTGGGTAGATCACCCCGTAATTCCTTGTAAATTATGAGAAAAGATTAGAAACATTTGACCTAATGTTTAAGTAAAATTATGAACCTAAGTTGCGACAACTTTTGTCGACTTTTGTTTCATAACTCGTTTGACTTCAAGACTTATGATACAGATATTATATGATTAAAATACCTTAATAAATGACCTCTTGAGTGTATTAAGCACCGCTAGATTACCTGAAAATACGAGTTACAACATCCTTGATTCGTTTAACTTCTAATACTGGTTAATCACCCTTATACACTCTTGTATCACTTAAGACCAATAGGATTGACTTCTTATCATCTCAAAGATAATTCCTTCTTGGATTTATGTTAACTAATATATGGCATGAACTAACACATGTGGATATGGGTTGTAACACCCTCCCCCCCTTAGGAACATTCGTCCTCGAATGTAAGGGTTTAGGGGGAGTTTAAATCACCGTGGATTCCAATGGAAATTTCCGATCAATTTTCCCCTATAAAATGGTCACTAGCAAAACTTGCATGTAATTAAGCCCAACATATGGCTTCACAAGGCTACACAAAGCATTATGCGTATTTACATTATCTACATATCACCATTTTGTATTAAGGAGGAGTATTCTCAAATTATTGCTTACCTCATAAAGCCGTTTCTTCTTCCAATGTATCCTGTCTTCCACCAGCATCCTTGTTATCTTCATTCTGGAATAAGTAAGGGTATTTAGACTTCATCTCCTCTTCTGCTTCCCATGTCATTTCTTCCATATTTTTGTTCCTCCACAATACTTTGACGGAAGCTACATCTTTTGTTCTCAGCTTGCGGACTTGCCGATCTAATATCGCCACTGGCACTTCTTCATATGATAGGTCCTCTGTAACTTGTACATCTTTGATAGGGACGACTCGAGAAGGGTCTCCAATACATTTTCTCAACATAGATACATGGAATACCGGGTGGACAAATTCCAATTCGGATGGCAATTCTAACTCATAAGCAACCTGTCCAATCCGTCGAAGAATTTTATACGGCCCGATATACCTTGGACTCAGCTTACCTTTCTTCCCAAAACGCATAATACCCTTCATTGGTGAGATCCTCAGGAAAACCCAATCACCAACCTCAAACTCTAGATCACGACGTCGGACATCAGAATAAGATTTTTGCCTGCTTTGTGCCGTCCTCAATCGCTCCTGTATCACTTTCACCTTCTCAATAGCTTGGTGAATCAAATCTGGCCCATATAATTCTGTTTCACCGACTTCGAACCATCCAACTGGTGATCTACATCTCCTCCCGTATAGTGCCTCGTATGGGGCCATTTTAATACTGGAATGGTAGCTATTGTTATAGGCGAATTCTATGAGTGGAAGATGATCATCCCAATTCCCCTTAAAATCTAGAACACATGCTCGTAGCATATCTTCCAGTGTCTGAATGGTACGTTCAGCCTGTCCGTCAGTCTGCGGATGAAATGCAGTGCTGAGATTTACTTGTGTGCCTAAACCCTTCTGGAAAGACCTCCAAAAGTTAGCCGTAAATTGAGCTCCTCGGTCTGATATAATAGATATGGGCACACCATGAAGCCTAACAATCTCCTTGATATACAACTTCGCATAATCTTCAGCCGTGTAAGTTGTCTTCACTGGCAGAAAATGGGCACATTTTGTAAGTCGATCAATTATCACCCAGATGGAGTCAAACTTATGATAAGAGCGAGGTAATCCAATAATGAAGTCCATATTAATCACCTCCCACTTCCAGGTCGGAATCTCTATATTTTGAAGCAATCCACCGGGTTTCTGATGTTCTATCTTTACTTGTTGACAATTGGGACACTGGGCCACAAATTCTGCAATAGACTTCTTCATATTATCCCACCAATACTGCTCCTTGACATCATGATACATCTTTGTCGAGCCGGGATGGATGGAATATCGGGATTGATGAATCTCATTCATAATCTTCTCTCGCAACCCTGCCACATTAGGCACACACAATCGGCTCTGGTATCTCAGTGCCCCATCTTTTCCGATCCTAAAAGCCATACTTTTACACTGTTGAATGCTTTCTCTTAATCGTACTAAGATAGGATCTTCATATTGTCGTGCTTTTACCTCGGCTACCAAAGATGATTCTGATGTATTCTGTACAGTAACACCTCCGTCATCAGAGTCTAACAATCTGATTCTCATATTGGCTAGCTGATGAAGCTCTTTAATCAACCCCCATCTACCCGCCTCAATATGTACTAAGCTTCCCATTGATTTACGGCTGAGAGCATCTGCCACAACATTGGCTTTACCGGGATGATACAATATCTCGACGTCGTAGTCTTTCAATAATTCAAGCCACCTACGCTGCCTCAAATTCAACTCTTTCTGCTTGAAGATGTATTGTAAACTCTTGTGATCTGTGTAGATGTCAACATGGACGCCGTATAAGTAGTGCCGCCATATCTTCAAAGCATATATTACTGCAGCCAATTCCAAATCATGGGTTGGATAATTCTTTTCATGCTTCTTCAATTGTCTTGATGCATAAGCAATCACATTCCCACGCTGCATCAATACGCACCCCAAACCTATACCTGAGGCATCACAATATACCACATAATCTTCTGTTCCTTCAGGAAGAGTGAGCACTGGTGCAGATGTCAATCGATTCTTCAGCTCCTGAAAACTACGTTCACAAGTGTCAGACCACTGGAATTTGGTAGCTTTTTGTGTTAACTTAGTCAATGGTGATGATATAGAGGAAAATCCTTCTACAAACCGCCTATAATATCCTGCTAGTCCTAGGAAGCTGCGGACTTCTGATGGTGTTGTAGGTCTCGGCCAATTCTTTACTGCATCGATCTTCTGAGTGTCGACACTAATACCCTCATCAGATATCACATGGCCAAGGAATGCTACTGAGTTCAGCCAGAATTCACATTTGGAGAGCTTAGCATATAACTTACGATCCTGAAGCGTCTGTAATACTATCCGCAAGTGGCCCGCGTGTTCCGCCTCCGAACGAGAATACACTAGAATGTCATCAATGAATACAATCACGAACACATCAAGATAGGGCCTGAATATAGTATTCATGAGATCCATAAAAGCTGCTGGGGCATTTGTTAGCCCGAACGACATCACCAAGAACTCAAAGTGCCCATATCTTGTCCGGAAGGCCGTCTTTGGAATATCCTTCTCCCTAACCCTCACCTGATGATACCCTGAACGTAAATCAATCTTAGAGAAATACTTGGCACCCTGGAGTTGGTCAAACAGGTCATCAATTCTTGGAAGTGGATACTTGTTCTTTATAGTAGACTTATTCAACTGTCGATAGTCGATACACATCCGTAACGACCCGTCTTTCTTCCGCACGAATAGGACTGGTGCACCCCAAGGTGAAGTGCTAGGCCTAATAAAGCCCTTATCCAGCAAGTCCTTCAACTGCACCTTCAACTCTCGCAACTCTGTCGGGGCCATTCTGTATGGAGGAATAGAGATCGGTTGAGTGTCAGGCAACACATCAATGCTAAACTCAATCTCCCTTTCAGGAGGAAGGCCCGAGAGTTCATCTGGGAAAACATCTGGGAATTCGTTAACCACAGGGATTGATTGTAAAGTAGGCGGTTTCGCCTCCGCATCCCTAACGCGAACGAGATGATAAATGTAACCTTTTGAGATCATTTTCCTTGCCTTAAGATAGGAAATAAACCTACCTTTCGGTGTAGCAATGTTCCCTTTCCATTCAATGACGGGTTCACCCGGAAATTGGAACCTAACCATCTTCGTACGACAGTCAACATTTGCATAGCATGAGGCCAACCAGTCCATTCCCATTATCACATCAAAATCAACCATTTCTAACTCAAATAAATTTGCCGAGGTTTGACGACTACAAATCATCACAGTGCAACCTCTATATACCCTTCTAGCAATCACAGAATCTCCTATCGGAGTAGATACCGCGAGGGGTTTACTTATCAATTCAGGTTCAATGCCAAACTTATTAGCCACAAAGGGTGTAACATATGATAATGTAGATCCCGGATCAATCAACGCATATACATCATAAGAAAACACAGATATAATACCTGTAACAACATCTGGAGACGACTCGAGATCCTGTCGACCTACTAGAGCATAGGTTCGATTTTGAGCACCACTCGAACTCGGCACTGCACCTCTACCCCTACCACGACCTGTCGACTGCTGAAAACCCCGTGCTGGAGGTCGAACTGATGAGGAAGAACCAGACACAGATCCAGTCGGCTGAGCCATACCATCACCTCCTCTATTAGGACAATCCCGCATCATATGGCCAGGCTGCCCGCACGAATAGCATGCATCAGAACCTCGACGACACAGTCCAAAGTGGGCCTTGCCGCACTGATCACAATGTGGTGTTGGGGGTCTCATCTGACTAGTATCCCTGTGATGTTGCGAGCCAGATGCCCGCGAACTCTGACCTGGACCAGAATAGGATCGATCATATCGAGGCCTCTGAAACTGTGGAGGAGCACTAGCTACAGGTGGCGCCGAACTCCTCGAAAACTGTGGCCTGATGCGGCCTCTGAAGTCATCAGAATACCCTGCAAATCTCGCCCTCTTATGCTGGCCTCTATCCTGCTCCCTAACTGCCCTCTGCTGGCGCTTACGATCCTCTAGGGTCTGGGCATAAGCTTGAATACGGGAAATATCCATGCCCTCCACCAAGGAGGCTGTCGTACACTCATTTATCAGATGTGGTCCCAACCCATTCACGAACATATGCACCCTATCACTCATCTCGGCCACCATATGGGGAGCATACCTTGCCAAAGAATCAAACTGCATACTGTACTCTCGTACACTCATATTACCTTGTCTAAGGTTCAAGAACTTATCAGCTCTAGCTCGTCGTATCTCAACTGGCAAGTAGTGACGAAGAAAGGCCTCAGAAAATTCCTTCCACACAGCTGGAGGAGGGTTCGGACCCCTGGATCTCTCCCAACTATCATACCAGAGAACCGCTAAATCCCGTAGCCGATAAGAAGCCAACTCTACTGTCTCTGTATCACTAACATGCATAACACGAAGTGTACGATGAACCTGGTCAATAAACGTCTGTGGGTCCTCCTTGGGGTCTGATCCGGTAAACACTGGAGGGTCTAAATTAATAAAATCACGAACTCTTGTACTAACTGGTTTCTCAGCAGCACCTGTATTCTGCCTCTGAGCCTGAGCAGCTACCAAGCTAGTCAATAACTGCAAAGCACTCCGCATATCCTGGTCTGGAGTGTCAGACGAAGGAACTGGAGGCGCTGGGTGCCTTCTAATATCCTCTGGAGGAGATGGAGTAGATGAGGTATGAGAGGGCATCTCACTTTGAGCCTCACTTTGTCCTGCTCTGACTTGGGGCACCTGACTGGTACCCTCTCCCGCTGCTGTATCAAGCCGCCTACTAATCGTTTGCTTCCTAGTCGAAGGCATCACTGGAAAAAAACAAGGTGAATATTAGAGACAAACACTTACGACTCAACTCTACGCACGATCTAGATTCAGGAAGAAGGTAACAACCCTAGATGTCATGTAGCCTCCTGATTATAAATGTGGCGCGCTACACATCCATAATCAAGACTCTACTAGACACGGCTCATAGACAACCCCTAGGACAGACTTGCTCTGATACCAAGTTTGTCACGACCCAAACTGAAGGGCCATGACTAGCACCCGACCACACTTGCCGAGCACCAACGTACATTTCATCTAACCTTCATTATTATCTTTTAAGGCTAACGAGATCAATATAAATGGTAGACCTAGATCATGGACAACCAGCAATAAAATATGATGGCATGAATATACATAGCAGGGGATGACCAGACAATCAAGAAACTACATATAAGGTATGAGCTACCACGCTACTATGAAAGACTATACAACAAAAACTAGCCGACAAGGCATACCAAACTATACATGAGCCGACACCTGTCTATGAGCCTCTAAAAGAACATAAGTGTTGCAACATAGCCGGAACAGGGCCCCGACATACCCATAATGTCTATAACAAAAATTGCATACCAAGACCAAGGCAAGTCCGGAGAAGGGATCTCGCCAATCACCGCTGAACTGGACAGTCTACTGTGGTGGGGGAGCTGCACCTGTCTATCTATCAGGACCTGCAGCACGACATGCAGCGTCCACAAATAAAAGGACGTCAGTACGAATAAAGTACTGAGTATGTAAGGCAAGGAACCATAAATACGATCAGTAATGTAAGCAAGGATAGAGAATATACAACCTGTAACATCTTAGTACCTCTGAGGGCTACTTACATGAAATGCATGATACATATGTATAAATACATAAACCTTTAAAGCATTCGCCTCTGTGGGCATCATCATCATCATATCGTACCCGGCCATAATAGGCTCGGTAGAATCGTACCCGGCCACGTGGAGCTCGGTAAAACCCAACTGATCAGTGGTTGCACAATAGGTGCCGTACCCGGCCAACTATAGCGTGGCTCGGTAGAGTAAAATAGATACATATATATAATGCATGCTCGACTCATGGAATCACATTCTAAACCTTTCGGAGTGACGTAAGGTCGGTATCCTCTATACACGTTATTAGGACTAACTCTTCACTATGAACCTTATAAGAATCAGGAAGTACCAACAACATTGATAACATAAGACTAAGAGAAGCAACATTAACATCAATCGTTCCATAAGAGGGAAAACAATGTAAGTACTGCTAGCTTCTAAGAGTAGAGTATCTTGGAAGATCGTTCATTACATTATGTGCAATCGGAGTCGTGCAAAAGAAGGAAAGGGATAGCCTCACATACCTTGTATATACTTCCCCAATCTCAAGCTATGTAATTGTCAAAACTCCTTAGTCTACAATAAGAGAAACGATACTATCGTTATCATTTAAGCGTCATAACTATTATGTATCGACCACAACCTATTTTACGATGAAACGGACAGCACCTCCCCTATATATATGACCTCACACCATTCAAAACAATCACCAAACAGCCCAAACATCATCAATAATAAACATATTGAGCCTCCCGAAATAGTCCACACACAGCCTAATCACTCCATACATACGACGACCACCGTAGTCGTGTCAAACAACCTGGAAATGTTACGAATAACTATCAGCCCATAAACCTACATATATATGGTGTTTCTCCACACCCTTCCTCCTCCAAAACTCCACAAGATAGTAGTAAAATACGCAGCCCAACAACAACGCAAAACAGTCCACAAAACAATAACACTACTACCAAACCTTTCGATATATATCTCACAAGTTCTAGCTTCAATGGCTTAGCCGCAACTTGGATAATCTTAAATACATATAGAGTAAGAGGTTCCTTACCTTTATACAGAAAGAACAACTCCAATTTGACCTTAAATTTCCAAGAAATATCCCTCCAATGCTGCCACAACAACAAAAAAATGAAACTAGCGATCAATTAGTGTTTTTCGGCACTAGAATCACTTTAGAAGGCTTGAAATCACCTAGGATTAATATTAAGAACATTAGGGAGTATTTACAGAACATATACCCTTTAAAACAACCTCCCACACGAGTTGGAACGACACAAAAATGAGCAACAACAAGAAGAACAAGAGACTTACTAGCGCCACGGAATTCCCGACACTTGATTTGTGTTGTTTGCCCTTTTTTTGGGTCTTGAATCTTGAGAGAACCTTGAGAGGATGTTCCTAGGGTTCTAAGTTCTGAAAATAGTGAAAAGAAATGACTAAAAACGGGTTGTGGTCATCCTATATAAGTCCAAATATCTTAAACCGACTTAGTGGGCCCCATAGAGAGGTGCTTGGTGCAGTCTCGCGAAAACGCGAATATCTCTCTACTCCGAGATCGTATCGATGAACGGTTTGGGGTTGGTATAGGGGGTGCGGGGTATGATAGGAGGCTTATATACGGGGAGGCTGATTGGATCTGAGCCGTTAGATCAGATGATCTCAACGGCTTAGATCTGATGCTGAGAGATGAGACGGGGTCGTTTGGTAGTTAAACGGGGTCGTTTGGTTTAAGTGAGGGGTTGGGTCGGATTGGTTATTGGGTCGGGTTTGAACACGGGTTGCTAAAAGGGGATCTGACCCGTTGGATTGGCCTGGACGGACGGCTCAGATTGATTTGCCTGAAACGGCGTCGTTTCAGGGGAGGCCTGGGCAGCCGGATTTGGACTGGGTCTGGGTTTGTTATTTTTGTTTAATTTCTTTTGGCCCAAACCAATTTCCTTCCCTTTTTGTTTTCTAGTTTCATTTTTCTTTTAAAACAAAAATAAAATAATAGACAATAAAATAATGAAATTAAAACTAAACAACAATGGAACATTTTAACACAATTATCACCAAATATTTAAGTAAGTTAACTAAAAGCCTAGAACGAACGATGCACACATATATATATATTTTTTTGAATTTTCTTTTACTGACACATATTTTTGTATTTTTGTTTGATAATGACTGGATGCAAAATGGACAGACCCACAAATGACCAACAACACATGTTACGGAAAGATCGAAAAATTGTACAGCGAAACCATTTGTCACTATTTTTATTTTCTTTTGGAGCGATCGTCCGTGAGGCAAAAATCACGTGCTTGCAGCTGCCCCTCTTTGCACGAAGACACGAAGGGTTTTCGCGCAAAGATAAGCGAGCGATTTTTGCCCGTCCGAATACTCCGTGTGAAGCATTTTTGAAAAAGATTTGACCGAACCTTTGCTTCAGAGGTTTCCTACATATCCTGGGCTGAAACAGGAATCAGGTCAATGTAGTTCGGGAAATTTTGGTAGCTGGGACTACCGTGTGACTGTATTGCTTGCTGCTGTGGTGCGCTGTTGCATGCTGCTGTAGGATGCTACTGCTCAACCGATCTCCCTGTTACATTGCTCTAAAAGGAAAAACAAGAAGTTAAGCTAGAGTATGAGATCATCTATCTCCCACTTGTTCTTGTTGTCTCGCTTTCTTGTCGGCTAACGCTTTCCTCTAACGCCTTTATTTTGTGAATATTGGAGATGATGCTGGTCCATCGCCTTTCTGAATGCCAGTTTTCATCATTTTGTTTGATTTGCTGGGAACATGGCTTTATTCTTTAAATCTTCCACTGGTTTCTTCAGTGGTATGTCTCTTCATCAGTATTGTCATACTGGGCATGCTACAATGTTTCCGAACTGCTTCTTCTGAGACGCGTTCCTTTTTCCTTTTGAATGTGCGCTTGCTTTGGCAGACTTCTGCTTCTTGGCGCTGAGGATTTTATTCTTTTTCCTGCTTGGGGCGACCTAGAACTTAAATGTATTCCCGCATTATACTGGTGGGCGACCTAGAACTTAAAAATGTTCCCGCATTATACTGGTGGGCGACCTAGAACTTAAATGTATTCCCGCATTATACTGGTGGGCGACCTAGAACTTAAATGTATTCCCGCATTATACTGGTGGGCGACCTAGAACTTAAATGTATTCCCGCATTATACTGGTGGGCGACCTAGAACTTAAAAGTATTCCCGCATTATACTGGTGGGCGACCTAGAACTTAAATGTATTCCCGCATTATACTGGTGGGCGACCTAAAACTTAAAAGTATTCCCGCATTATACTGGTGGGCGACCTAGAACTTAAAAGTATTCCCGCATTATACTGGTGGGCGACCTAGAACTTAAAAGTATTCCCGCATTATACTGGTGGGCGACCTAGAACTTAAAAGTATTCCCGCATTATACTGGTGGGCGACCTAGAACTTAAATGTATTCCCGCATTATACTGGTGGGCGACCTAGAACTTAAAAGTATTCCCGCATTATACTGGTGGGCGACCTAGAACTTAAATGTATTCCCGCATTATACTGGTGGGCGACCTAGAACTTAAAAGTATTCCCGCATTATACTGGTGGGCGACCTAGAACTTAAATGTATTCCCGCATTATACTGGTGGGCGACCTAGAACTTAAAAGTATTCCCGCATTATACTGGTGGGCGACCTAGAACTTAAAAGTATTCCCGCATTATACTGGTGGGCGACCTAGAACTTAAAAGTATTCCCGCATTATACTGGTGGGCGACCTAGAACTTAAATGTATTCCCGCATTATACTGGTGGGCAACCTAGAACATAAATGTATTCCCGCATTATACTGGTGGGCGACCTAGAACTTAAATGTATTCCCGCATTATACTGGTGGGCGACCTAGAACTTAAAAGTATTCCTGCATTATACTGGTGGGCGACCTAGAACTTAATTGTATTCCCGCATTATACTGGTGGGCGACCTAGAACTTAAATGTATTCGCGCATTATACTGGTGGGCGACCTAGAACTTAAATGTATTCCCGCATTATACTGGTGGGCGACCTAGAACTTAAATGTATTCCCGCATTGTACTGGTGGGCGACCTAAAACTTAAAAGTATTCCCGCATTATACTGGTGGGCGACCTAGAACTTAAAAGTATTCCCGCATTATACTGGTGGGCGACCTAGAACTTAAAAGTATTCCCGCATTATACTGGTGGGCGACCTAGAACTTAAAAGTATTCCCGCATTATACTGGTGGGCGACCTAGAACTTAAATGTATTCCCGCATTATACTGGTGGGCGACCTAGAACTTAAAAGTATTCCCGCATTATACTGGTGGGCGACCTAGAACTTAAATGTATTCCCGCATTATACTGGTGGGCGACCTAGAACTTAAAAGTATTCCCGCATTATACTGGTGGGCGACCTAGAACTTAAATGTATTCCCGCATTATACTGGTGGGCGACCTAGAACTTAAAAGTATTCCCGCATTATACTGGTGGGCGACCTAGAACTTAAAAGTATTCCCGCATTATACTGGTGGGCGACCTAGAACTTAAAAGTATTCCCGCATTATACTGGTGGGCGACCTAGAACTTAAATGTATTCCCGCATTATACTGGTGGGCGACCTAGAACATAAATGTATTCCCGCATTATACTGGTGGGCGACCTAGAACTTAAATGTATTCCCGCATTATACTGGTGGGCGACCTAGAACTTAAAAGTATTCCTGCATTATACTGGTGGGCGACCTAGAACTTAAATGTATTCCCGCATTATACTGGTGGGCGACCTAGAACTTAAATGTATTCGCGCATTATACTGGTGGGCGACCTAGAACTTAAATGTATTCCCGCATTATACTGGTGGGCGACCTAGAACTTAAATGTATTCCCGCATTATACTGGTGGGCGACCTAGAACTTAAAAGTATTCCCGCATTATACTGGTGGGCGACCTAGAACTTAAATGTATTCCCGCATTATACTGGTGGGCGACCTAGAACTTAAAAGTATTCCCGCATTATACTGGTGGGCGACCTAGAACTTAAAAGTATTCCCGCATTATACTGGTGGGCGACCTAGAACTTAAATGTATTCCCGCATTATACTGGTGGGCGACCTAGAACTTAAATGTATTCCCGCATTATACTGGTGGGCGACCTAGAACTTAAAAGTATTCCCGCATTATACTGGTGGGCGACCTAGAACTTAATTGTATTCCCGCATTATACTGGTGGGCGACCTAGAACTTAAAAGTATTGAAATTGCTTTCCCGTTCTTCCGAGAAAATTTTCGACAATTGGCAGAAAATTTTCTGCCCCGGTTTTTGGTGACTTCCATGGCGGTGCATCTTGCTGCCATCATCAATCCTTTGTTTTCCTGCAGCAGACAAAAGGATTTAGTCAGTTTTAATCGTGGTGGTAGAGGGTGCCTTTCTGGCGAGCAATTTTTCTCTCTTCCCCTTTTCTTGCTCTTTGTCCCCATAATTGGTTGGCGGGCAAAGTTGCCTGTTGGGGGTCTCTAGCCTGCTGGGGATTGGTTTTCAATTTATCCCCTTTTCTGCTTTCTCTTTAAACACATGATGTGGGAGTCTGCTTCTAACTCCCGAAACCACTCCCTTTTGGAGCTTACTTCTTCCAAAATTTCCGGGCACAATCCCTGCATTGCCTGGGACCGGCCTTTAAGACTGTTTGTATTATCCTGCATTGGATGAATTCCCCTTTGGTTTCTGGTAGTAAGCTTTGAAAAATCCTTTCAAGACACATTTTAGGGAAAGAAATAAAAGATACGGAAAGGAGAAAATCTTTCTGAACCAATATTTTTTGTGGGAGGAGACAATCAAAAGAACTTATCTGGAGGACATGACTGGTCCCCGTGATCATGACGTGCACCATAGATTCCCGACCCAGTCTATTTGTATCAATCGATTTGCCGGATGGTCTGACTTGCTGGGGATGATAAATGACTGTCCATGCTGTTGCAAATGTGGTAGCTTTTGTTGATTCGTCTTGTCGCCTCATAGTGCCCTTCGAGGGGTTTTCACTAATGAGACTCTCTCTTTTCTCTCATCTCCCGGCGCCTTATGGTGCCTGCGAAGGTTTTCACCAATAAGACTCTCTCATTTCATATCCCTCATCTTACATCGCCTCTCGGTGCCTGCGAAGGTTTTCACCGATGAGACTCTCTCATTTTATTTCTTTCGAGGAATCGGGGCGTTGTAGATACGACCCTCTCTTCTGGAGACTCCTTTGGCTATCAATTCATTCCCAGTCTTACGATCCTCTTCTTTGCTGGGGATTGGTGTATTATTCTCGGTCTTATTCGCCGGACTTGGCATCTCTCGAACATTGATCGGGAGGTCTTTTGGATGTTGATGTTGGTTTTGGTGTGGGTTTGAAGAAAGGTTATAAAAATGAAAATAATTTGAAGGGTGATGTGCTACAACTTTTGGAATCAAACCTTTGTTGGAACTTAAAACATAACCTCTGCCCCAGTTTTCTTGCTTGGGGAATTTATTTTTTACGCTTATGTTGAGCTACGTGCGTTACTCACATTGTGCTATATTGTGCACACTATGTAAATTATGCATCCTATATTCACTATGATGCATACTATGACCGAGCCGTGAGGCGCCTACGTATCCTCTTTGAGGAATCAGGTCAAACGTAGTTCCCACGGTTTTGTATTTCTTGTGATTTTATCTTCTTTTTTTTTCTTTTCCTTCTTTTCATTTTTTTTCATGTTTTTTTCTTTTCTTTTCTTTTTCTTTTCTTTTCTCTTTTTTTTCATATCTTTCCCATTAGTGATTCCAAAAGAGGGGTATTGAAAGAATTGCTTAAGGCTCAAAGGGGGAAGCAAGGGTTAAAAGTGTTTGGATAGAAGAAAGAATTGCCTCCGTCATTTCATTACTCAACAAATGCCAAATACAAACAAATAAACCAAAAATTTCCATAATTAAAGAAGTTACGCATAATATCTCTTGACTGCATCTGAATTGATAGCCATGTCGACACATCTACCTTCGACATCTGTCAAACACAAAGCACCGTTGGATAATACTCTGGTCACGATATAAGGCCCTTGCCAATTTGGGGCGAATTTGCCTTTTGCCTCGACCTGATGTGGGAGGATCTTCTTCAATACTTGCTGCCCTACTTCAAACTTCCTGGGGCGCACCTTCTTATTATACGCTCTTGCCATTCTCTTCTGGTGCAGCTGACCATGGCACACTGCTGCCAATCTTTTCTCATCTATCAGGCTCAACTGTTCCAATCGAGCTTTGACCCATTCATCATCATTAATCCCGGCTTCAGCGACAATTCGGAGGGACGGAATTTCGACCTCCGCTGGTATTACGGCCTCAGTTCCATACACCAACAAATAAGGAGTTGTGCCTATGGAAGTTCGGACGGTAGTGCGGTAACCCAACAAAGCAAAGGGTAATCTCTCGTGCCATTGTCTGGACCCTTCCACCATTTTTCGCAGTATCTTCTTGATATTCTTATTGGCTGCTTCGACTGCTCCATTCGCCTTGGGACGATATGGGGTGGAATTGCGGTGTGTAATCTTGAATTGTTGGCATACCTCTCTCATCAAGCTGCTATTAAGATTCGCACCGTTATCCGTGATGATCACTTTTGGGATCCCAAATCTGCAGATGATATGGGAGTGAACAAAGTCCACCACTGCCTTCTTGGTTACTGATTTGAAGGTTTTAGCCTCAACCCATTTGGTGAAGTAATCAATGGTCACTAGAATGAACCTATGACCGTTGGATGCTGCCGGCTCGATGGGCCCAATAACATCCATGCCCCATGCCACAAACGGCCAGGGTGCTGACATCGTATGTAACTCTGTTGGCGGAGAATGAATCAAATCTCCATGTATCTGGCACTGATGGCATTTCCTCACGAAAGTGATACAGTCGTGTTCCATGGTGAGCCAATAACACCCTGTTCGAAGGATCTTTCTTGCCAATACATATCCGCTCATGTGTGGCCCACAAACTCCAGCATGTACCTCTGCCATAACCGTCGTTGCTTGACTGGCATCTATGCATCTCAACAATCCCAAATCCGGGGTTCTTTTGTACAATACTCCTCCACTGAGGAAGAAACCATTCGACAAACGCCGAAGGGCTCTTTTTTGGTCTCCAGAGGCATGTTCTGGATATATCCCCATCCTGAGGTATTCCTTGATATCATGAAACCAGGGTTCGCCATCTGCTTCTTCTTCTATGGCATTGCAGTAGGCGTGCTGATCACGGACCTGGATGTGTAGAGGATCAACATACATTTTGTCAGGGTGGTGCAGCATTGATGCTAAGGTGGCTAAGGCATCCGCAACCTCATTGTGAACTCTCGGGATGTGTTTGAACTTCACCGATCGAAATTGCTTGCTCAGATCATGCAAGCATTGTCGGTATGGTATGAGCTTTAGATCTCGTGTTTCCCATTCACCCTGAATTTGATGTACCAAGAGGTCCGAGTCTCCCAAGACCAAGACGTCTTGGACATCCATGTCAGCAGCCAAGCGCAGACCCAGAATGCAAGCCTCATACTCGGCCATATTGTTGGTGCAATAGAAGCGTAGTTGAGCCGTAACAGGATAATGCCGTCCTGTTTCAGAAATGAGTACTGCTCCTATTCCAACCCCTTTCGCGTTTGCAGCTCCATCGAAGAAAAGCTTCCAACCCGGTTCCTCAGGCAATTCCAACTCATTTGTATGCATTACCTCTTCGTCAGGAAAATACGTTCTTAAGGGCTCGTATTTTTCATCAACGGGATTCTCTGCCAAATGGTCTGCCAGCGCCTGGGCTTTCATGGCCGTCCTCGTCACATAGATGATATCAAACTCTGTGAGCAGAATTTGCCATTTTGCCAACCTTCCCGTGGGCATAGGTTTCTGAAAGATATACTTCAATGGGTCCAAGCGGGATATGAGATAAGTAGTATATGAAGACAGGTAGTGCTTCAACTTCTGAGCTACCCAAGTTAGGGCGCAGCACGTTTTCTCGAGTTGAGTGTACTTGACCTCATGCACTGTGAATTTCTTGCTAAGATAGTAGATGGCCTGCTCCTTCCTTCCTGTGTCATCATGTTGCCCCAGTACACAACCAAATGAATTTTCCAAGACCGTCAGGTAAAGGATTAGGGGTTTCCCGGGCTTAGGCGGGACCAATACGGGTGGATTAGACAGATACCCTTTGATTTGGTCAAAAGCTTCCTGACACTCTGCTGTCCAACCTACCGCAGCATCCTTTCTCAGCAACCGAAATATGGGCTCGCAAGTTGCTGTGAGTTGAGCGATGAACCTGCTGATGTAATTGAGTCTGCCCAGCAAACTCATTACCTCTGTTTTGTTCCTTGGCGGTGGCAAATCTCGGATGGATTCAATTTTGGATGGGTCTAACTCAATCCCCCGTCGACTGACGATGAATCCTAGCAACTTTCCTGATGGAACCCCGAATGCGCATTTGGCCGGGTTAAGCTTGATATCATACCTCCGGAGTCTTTGGAAAAATCTCCTTAGGTCTGCTATATGGTCCTCCTGACGCCAAGATTTGATGATCACGTCGTCGACGTACACCTCAATCTCCTTGTGTATCATGTCATGAAACACTGCAGTCATTGCTCGCATGTATGTTGCCCCAGCGTTCTTTAACCCGAACGGCATTACCCGATAGCAGTAGGTTCCCCATGGCGTAATAAACGCTGTCTTCTCAGCATCCTCCTCATCCATTAGGATCTGATGATAACCTGCATAGCAATCCACAAAGGATCCAATCTCGCGCCCTGCGCAATTGTCGATTAAGATATGAATGTTGGGCAGCGGAAAATTGTCCTTGGGACTTGCTTTGTTGAGGTTGCGGTAATCAACGCACACCCTGATTTTTCCATCCTTCTTTGGGACTGGTACCACATTGGCCAACCACTCGGGATATCGAGTGACCCGAATGACCTTCGCTTGTAACTGCTTAATCACTTCTTCCTTGATCTTTACACTCATTTCTGTTTTAAATTTCCTTAGTTTTTGCTTGACCGGAGGGTATGCCGGGTCAGTGGGTAATTTGTGAACCACTAAATTGGTGCTTAATCCAGGCATATCATCATATGACCAGGCAAAAACGTCTTTGAATTCCCTGAGAGTTTTGATCAATTCTGCTCTGACATTCGGCTCAATGTGGATGCTAATTTTGGTCTCTTGGACGTTATCAGCGTCTCCTAGATTCACAGCCTCGGTGTCATTTAAGTTAGGCTTGGGTTTCTCTTCAAATTGGCACAGTTCTCTGTTTATTTCTTCGAAGGCTTCACCTTCGTCACATTCAGATTCATCGTCACAAACGACCTTTTGCATCATTGAGTCGGTTTCAGATTGATTTATTAGACTAGGTCGAAGATCCGCTGTGCATGCCATGTCATTAGAACCAGTAAAAAGAGAACTGTTCAGAAAGAAAAAGAACAAGACAAAAATTAAAATGAGACAAAAGAAGAGAACTTTATTAAATTTGCGGGATAAAAGGGTTCACACTTTTACAAAAACGAAAGTAAAATTTGGATTACACCCTTGAATAATCCGATCAAACAAACAAACAAACAAAACATTAATCAAAGCCTACTACCAAGACTCCCCTCGGACAGGAAGAGGAGTAACCGTCCAATTGTTGGTCTTGGCCTCAGGCCCCACAAATTGTATCTCTGCTCTGCTGGAACCTTCTCCAGCTTCCACCATACCGACATCCGCGAATAGCCTCTCAAAACTCTGATTCAGGTCTTCACTTATACCGATCAAAGGTCCTCGAATCTTTGGGATCGTTGATCCCTTGGCACTTGCTTTAACAAAAGACCTTGAGAGGCGTGGCACTGGTTTAGGCAGAAACCAGACCCTCTTCCTCATTTTTCGCGCTTGCTTTCTGTCTGCTGCGGTTGGTTTGAACCCCAACCCGAAAGTTTCCAGATTCCTAGGAAGGGAGACAGGTTGGACTATCCCTTGCAGTTCAACTCCCAAGCCTCTTCCCGGCACAAATCCATTGCCCAGCATTTCTGAGACCATCATGACCGTTGCGGCAGCTACCCTAGGGTGTGGGATGATTTCTCCTTCAGAAATTTTGTTGGCCGACCCTGAATTGAAAATTTGGTAGACCCAAGGACCTTTGTCATCAGTGGTCTCAATGAAAGGCACAATGGTTCCACCCATGGTGCATGTTGTATCCTCGCCGTGCAACACGACCTCTTGTCTTTCCCACTCGAACTTCACTGTCTGATGTAGGGTGGAAGGCACCGCTTTAGCTGCATGAATCCAGGGTCGTCCTAACAGCAAGTTGTAAGATACCGTGGCGTCCAACACCTGGAATTCCATGGTAAACAGGACCGGACCAATGGTCAATTCAAGTACAACATCCCCCACAGTGGCGGTTCCGTTTCCGTCAAACCCCCGGACACAGATGCTATTCTCCCGGATTCTTCCACGGTCAATCTTTAACTGGTCCAGGGTGGATAATGGACAAATATTGGCGCTTGAGCCGTTATCCACCAATACTCGAGTTACCACCGAGTCTTCACATTTGACAGCTAGGTATAGAGCTTTGTTATGCTCCGTACCTTCCACCGGCAGGTCATCATCTGAGAATGTTACCCTGTTCACCTCGAAAATCTTGCTGGCAATGGTTTCCAGGTGGTTTACAGAAATCTCACTGGGTACATGGGCCTCGTTCAATATCTTTAACAGGGCCCGGCGATGTTCCTCGGAATGGAGGAGTAATGACAATAGTGAGATCTGGGCAGGTGTTTTTCTCAGCTGCTCAACCACAGAATAGTCTTGCACTTTCATCTTCCTCAGGAAGTCTTCAGCCTCTTCTTCTGACACTGGCTTCTTGGTTGCCACTGGGTTGGTTTTTCTTAACTCCACCGGAGCAAAACATCGACCTGATCGAGTCAGCCCTTGCGCTTCACAACTGACTTCTTCCACCTGTTTTCCTTGGTACGTCACCACTGCTTTTTCATATTTCCAGGGCACAGCCCTGCTGTCAAGCATTGGCAGTTGGACCACCGGCTTTATGGTCACCCGTTCTCCACATACCCCTTTCAACATGACTGCCGGTGTGGGCAGGATCCCTGGTATTACCAACTTGCTTGGCTCGGGTTTGCTTGCTATGACGGACGGGCTCTTCCCCAATATCACTACCGGCTTGACGCCTTCACCCTGCGATTGTACACTCATTCCTCCACTGGTTAAGACTTCTTTCGGGGCGGCTTGGATCATCATTACTGTTTGTGAGGATTTTCTTAATTCTCCTCCCTCACACGCCAACTCAATCATGTGAGCTTCGTGGTGCGCTGGCAGTGGGTTTTGGTTGATGTTAGGGGCCTCCGGTGTCTGGACCTCGATCTTATTGGTGTCAATAAGATCCTGTATGGCATGCCTTAACTTCCAACACTTCTCGGTATCGTGCCCGAGCATCCCTGAACAGTATTCACAACTGATTGAACGATCCAAATTCTGAGGCGGGGGATTTGGTTCCCGAGTATGGACAGGACTAACCAAACCCAATTGCCGCAGCTTGTGGAACACAGCGGTGTAGGTTTCTCCCAGTTCGGTGAAGGTTCTTTGCTTCCGCAACCTGTCATTCCTAGCATCTGGATTTCCCCGGAAACCTGCCCCTGAAGGGTTTCTATATGCCCTTGGTGGAGGGTAGGTGTTTTGTGGTGGTGCATATATGTTCTGGGGAGCCGGTGCGCGCCATTGTGGGCGAACCGGAGGCTGAGTGTATACCTGGGCTTGGTGTACGGAACAATGTGGTTCTCGAGGTGGATAGAAATTTTGTGGTGGGTTGTATGGGTAGTTTGACCTGTGAGGCCTGGGTTGGTTGTAGTGCGGCCTGCCAGCCCTGGACCAACTGCCTGCCTCGATCGTGGCAACCTCTTCTTTCTTTCTTCTCAGCGCACCTCCCGTGCCGCTTTGAATAGCCTGGGTTGTGGCCTTAAGCGCCGAATAGTTCAAGATCTTGTCCGACCTCAAACCTTCTTCTATCATGACCCCTATCTTGACCACCTCGTTGAAAGATTTTCCAACCGTTGTCACCAAGTGACCAAAGTAGGTTGGATCCAATGTCTGCAAGAAATAGTCCACCATCTCTCCCTCTCTCATGGGAGGATCGACTCTAGCTGCTTGTTCTCTCCAGCGGAACCCGAACTCGCGAAAACTTTCCCCGGGTTTCTTCCCAGTTCTCAATAACGTGAGACGGTCAGGGACTATCTCCAGATTGTATTGGAAATGACCTGCAAAAGCCTGCGCCAGGTCATCCCACGTGTACCACCTGCTGAAATCCTGCCTGGTATACCATTCCAGTGCAGATCCGCTCAGACTTTGGCCGAAATAAGCTATCAAAAGCTCATCCTTGCCTCCTGCCCCTCTCATTTTGCTACAGAATCCCCGCAAATGTGCCATGGGATCACCGTGCCCTTCATATAAATCAAACTTGGGCATCTTGAACCCAGCCGGGAGTTGGACATCTGGGAAAGGGCACAGATCTTTGTATGCCACGCTGACTTGATTGCCCAGCCCGTGCAAGTTCCTGAAGGATTGCTCCAGGCTTTTGAACTTTCTCAACACTTCATCCTGTTCAGGGGCCTTAACCGGCTTCTCAACCTCTGCCGGTACTTCCAAATGGGGATTGTAAGCCTGTGGTTCGGGTGCATGGAATGTAGGCTCAGGGGGATAGTATTGGGTATCGTGAGCCTGAAACAATGGCTCACTAGTCGTTCGCTGCAAAGGGGCTGATGTAGGTCCCACAAAAATGGGAATTTTGGGTGTTGGGAGAGGTTGATGGGGTGGTGGAGTTTGGGAATCGTGAGGGCTTCTTTCTTGATGATAGAGGGGATTTGGGCGGCTTGTGGAAGGGCTAGAGTGAGGGTATTCCGGCATGTGTCCCAGTGTCTCAGGGCTCTTTTGTGTTTTGGCTAGGGCTAGCTGCATTGCATGCATCTCTAGTCCCATCCTTTCAATCTTTTCCATTGCTTCTTTTAGCAATTGGCTCATCGGCCTTTCTTCCTCATTGCTATTCTCCGAAGTAGTCATGCTTGATGCTATCGGTCCTTTGGATCTGGTTTGGTATGAATGTGTTGCCAGAATTCTTTAACAACTAACTGTCTGATATCAGACAACAACAAACTTTGTTAGTGTTAGAGCTTAACAGATTTGATCATAACACATAGAGGATGCAATGCACCTAGGCAGTTAACCGTTTCTACATGCTTTGCTTCAAACAACATGCGTCATCCCGGTTTGCTCATTTGTCTCTTTAAAGTATTTTGCGAAACCCTGCATTTTATTTTATTTACATTTTCTTTTCTTTATTTATTAAAAGCGATCGAATCTTATGGGGATTGCCTACGTATCACGTCCCCGCGTGAATCAGACCAGGCGTAGTTCTGCCATGAGGCTAACATTTATAAAAGAAAATGAACAAACATTACATTTGAAAACTTTGTAAAACAATGTCTTGAAATACACATCAAAGAAAATGAACAACATTACATTTGAAAACTTTGTAAAAACAATGTCTTGAAACACACGCATTCAAATTGAAATAAAACGATACAATTCTTAACATCTCATAACGTGCCCCACTTTCCACTTGTGTTGTAAATTATTAGATCATTTGTTCAAGGCAGGGCTTGACCCGGATGTCCTCCCAATGTTCGATACATCCTTTCCAACTCCACTGCTAGATGACGGGCAAAGGTGGGTGCATGCTCGGTAAACCTTTCATAATCCATGCCTTGGCAGTTTACATAACTTTGAGAGGTGTAGACCGCCAGGTCGTGGATCTGTGCCCTGAAATCTTGGAGACGTTGGCCTTGATCCTGCAATTGCTGCTGGCGAGTGGTGGCTACATCTCGGATACGGCCTTCACGATCTAGGGCTGACTCTAATAGAGCTCGGAGTCTGGCCTGCTCTAATCTCATCTGCGCTCTTTCTCTCTCAGTGTCCGCTTGTTGATGCTCTCTGTATCTTCTTGCCTCTTCTAGTTGTGCACGAAGTTGGTCTCCTGATCGTATCCAATGGTCTTTTTCCTTCTCGAATTGTGCCCTGTCTTTCTCGGATTGCCAATTTTGGCGTTCCTTATCAGATCTGGCTTCTTCGTTTAATTGTTGGACCCTTTCTTTTGCTTTGCTCAACGCCCTTTCTTTTGCAGCAAGAATGGAATCATAATCCTGCATTCTTTCAAAAAGTTTGGCGATGGTTTTTTGATCCTTCCAATTCCTCATTGGCGTTTCAGAAGCCTTTTTCATTTTCAGGAATCGAGCATGAAGACTTTCATTCTCACAGGCTAGACTCTTCTTCTCGCCTTCAGCTTCTTGTGCTTGCAAATCCTTCTCCAGACTGAGGTTCCTTAGATTTTCCTTTAGGGCGTGGATAGTTGCTTTGTACCCCTTCTCTTTTTCTCCCCAAATCAACCGCTCTTGGATTTTATCATTGAAGTTTTGAATATGGGGTCTTTTAATCGGCCTTCTCAGCTCAGGTTCTGGTACATCGTCCACGCGAGACCGTTTCTCGAACCACCTTGCATATCCGGGATTTATCTCACCCTTTGTGGTGTCTGGGACTTGAGTATCGCTTTTTAAGTATCGACACCCATTCCACATCTGTTGAAGTAACGCCTTAGGGATAGTGGCCTCTGGGTGTAATTCGATTTCTTGTGTGCTCAAATCTTCATCATCGGGGACTACCTGATATCTTCCTAGTTGCCTTAAGACTCTCAATGGCGCGTACGGCTGGATGCTTCTCAATCCCAATAGTAGCAAATAACTTTTTGAGTTTGACATATGTATCACTTCCCTCATTGGTAGCCATCCCAGAGTCCATTCAATTTGATTTGCCGTTAGAGCCCTTAGCCGAGATACCCATGCTTCTGTCCCTTCTGGAACCTGATAATTTTTCACTCTTTCGTCATAACCCTCGATGTAATTATCGTTGTTTGGCCTGTACTGTATGATCTTGGGCTGTTGTTGGAGATGTTCAATCAGCCACATTTGCAACAAAATTTCGCATCCTTCGAAGACTTTCGCTCCTGCTTTACATAAAGTCAAAGCCCGATAAATGTCTGAGAGAATGATGGGGACAATGGTGTGGTTTTCCTTGGAGGTGAGGATTTGCACAACTTTTGCGGTGCGAATATCGATTGTTCGTTCTTTGTTCGGGAAGACCATGATTCCTAGAAAAGCCACCATGAAGGCGAAACGACGGTGAACCTGCCATGCGTCTTTGTCTTGTTTGTTAGTAAGGCCTTTCTCATGAATTTCGAACCCATCTGACTTTCCGAACCTTGAATACAAAAAGTTGAAAGAACAACATCCGTTGATGACATTGCTTTTCCTGATTTGACTGCTGATGTTCAGAAGACCGAAGAATCGATGTACCGAGGGAGCCTTCGTAAATATCAAGCTTTGATTCCTTAAACTTCCATCAAAACCAACATATCCGGCTACCTCCTCTAATGTAGGAGTGAGCTCGAAGTCAGAAAAACGAAAGACATTGTGAACAGGGTCCCAAAAAGTCACTAATGCCGCAATCAGATCCCCGCGGGGTTTTACCTTCATAATGACCGGGAGATTTCCCAGATGCTTGATGACCCACTTTTGACCATCTTCGCCTAATTCACACCACCACATTTGAAGCTGGAATAAAAACTCCTCTGTATTTGCGGAGAAAGGGTTTTGTGTGGTGCTCATTTTGTATCTGAAATTTTAATTTAATAAAGTTAAGACTTATTTCGAAAACATACTCCAATCATTTTCAGTCAAACTATTTCAAGACTCAATTTTTTTTTTTTTGGGAATTTTTCAAATTATTTTCAAGATTTGATACCTTTATTTCAAAATTTGAAAACTATATATTTTTTATGTATATATATATTCTATTTTTTTTCATTTTCTTTTTATTTATGAAGACCTATTTTATTCCTCAGCTCTCATCATAATTTATTTAAACCGGTCAGCAAGCATGTTCGAAGCAAGTGAATGCGCATATAGCAAGTAGGATGCATCAGGATGGTCTTTTTATTTTGGGTTCACCTGTCCTAGACAGACCCAACCCCTGTGTTGAGTCCCTTAAGTCAAATGCACGTGATGCAAATAAACGTTCCTACTAGGGATCCGGTACATGGCTGAGTTATTCTAAGTGTAAGACCTGAGGTTGATTGTTCTAGACCCGGCTTACCCAAACGGACAGTTTGAGCCGAAGTGGGGGCAACGTACCGGGAGCACGAAAGTCTGCCTGGCCTAGTTACTTGTCCCAACTCCGTCTTATTTGGTATGACTTTAACAGAAAGGTGGGTCACGCGCACTTGTACACCATAAATTCAGAAGACTCAGAGAGAAGGTTTCGTAGCAGTTTTATATACACAATTCAGATAATATTAAAGCGGTAAAAGCACCATTTAGCACATTAAGCATATATCATCTAAAAATCAGATAATAAATAAAGCCAAATAACAACAATTATTCTAAGCTAGAATTCTTAACCCTGAACCAGTGGCTCTGGGTTGCAGATCCCCAGCAGAGTCGCCAGAGCTGTCACACCTCCTTTTTACGCGCCCGAGGGGGGCAAGGGGAGTTTTTCCAATTAAAGGACAATCGAAACAGGATTGGTTTATTTATTCCAGAGTCGCCACTTGGGAAATTTAGGGTGTCCCAAGTCACCGATTTTAATCCCGAATCGAGGAAAATAATGACTCTATATTACAATCTGCGTACCAGAAATCCGGATAAGGAATTCTGTTAACCCGGGAGAAGGTGTTAGGCATTCCCGAGTTCCGTGGTTCTAGCACGGTCGCTCAACTGTTATATTCGGCTTGATTATCTGATTTTATACAAGTGTGAACTTATGTGCAAAATTTAACTTTTAACCGCTTTTATCATTTACTGTTTTTATCAAGAATTGCAACGTTGTGAAAATGTATCTCGAACCGCGTTACAATCAATGTACCCGTGGTCGTCGACACACTTTGACTCCGTTGAGATTTGGATTTGGGTCACATCAATGTGCACCCGAGTTTAAGGAAATTAAATTATTAAAGGCGCGCCTAAAGCGACTAGCGTATTTATTTTGGGTAAGACCGTGGAATTTTACTAAACGGTCCATCCCGAAGTCCAAATAAATTTTTTAAAAACAAATATTTACTGAGGGCCCCGCAATTTGTATTTTATTTGGCGAGGCTCATCTCATTCTTATTTTTTAAAATGAATTTGCAACGTCATGGACACGCATCTCGAACCACGTCACAATCAATGTACCCGTGATTAGAAACACATTTCGACTCCGTTGAGAATTGGATTTGGGTCACATAAATGTGCACCCGAGTTTAAGAAGGTAAGATTTATTAAGGCGCGTCCTAAAGAGTCTAACGTATTGTTATTTTAGGAGGGTTGTGAGATTTGCTAAACAACCCGTCCTGGAAACTAAATGCTTCGATAATATACATTTTAACAAGGGCCCCGCACCTTATGCGTTTTTGTTTGTCGAGGCTCATCTCGTTCTTATTTTAGTAGGATGTCCTATTGCAACTACGTTTCTTGTCGTGTTTGTCTCTGTCCATTGAAAACAGTAGATAGTCCTGATTGATTACATGCTTGCAAGTTGTTGGTAACAACATTCAGAAGAGCTTGAAATCAGAAACGAGGCTGTCCGAACAAATAATCACGGGCCCAAATCCAGCCCAAGCGTGATTGGCCAGACCTGGGCCACTGCTTGTTCGAAGTAGGCCGGCTGGGCCTGTTTTGGCCTGAACTCGACCTTTGTGAGGTTGAGGCCCTGAATTTGTGTTCCTGATCTTAAAACATGGTTTTAAGAGTTATATATAGCAATTTATTGGAAAGGAAAGAACTTATTTACAGTGTACGAATTTCATGCTTGGCATACATTACAGGCTTATACTACACCTTTGAACTAAATATGAGATACAAACTACTGCCTTGGGCATACTCTCATCACCAACCTATATGCACATTCTAGCATTCAACTACCATGCATGGACATTTATAGGCATGAAGACTACCTCTAGTACCCAGAACAAAACTATCACACATTGCATGAATATTTAATGTAACATCCATATCTATAAAAAAACATTCTTCAGGTCTTTCATTTACATTCATGCTCAAATTTCCAGCTACATCTGACAGTGTCTTAGGTGTGTACCTGGTATAGAGGAACAGAAGAAGAAGGAAAAGGATCAGCTGAGTAGCACACAGCAAACAACAGCAATCAGCAGCTTCACAGAAACAACACAGCAACAAACAACCAGCCAATAATGATGAAGCTCAGCAAAGAGTCGAACAACAAATGGACAATCCCAGTGGTGTCCACAGTCCACAGACAAACAACAATATTTCCCAGAACCAAAGAGAAACCAGCAAATAATCGAATACCAAACCAGTGATCCCAAAAAAACAGAGTGGGAAACAACAGAGATGGCAGAGTGTTCAATGCAGCAACACCAACAATTCAACAACCATAAACAGCTCAGTCAATGCAAGCAACAGAACTTGGCCAAGACAGCTTGACCAAAATGCACTCTTATGCAACTTTCAGACAGTGGTTGGTTGCAATGTTTACTGGAAGCTACCTTATGTTTTTCAGTTTTTCTTTTGACTCACTCGACCTCTCTTCAGATTAAAACTCTAGCCTTAAGACTAAAAATTTTCCACTTTTCCTCTTTTTCTGAAGACTAAAAGTCCAGCCCCTTTTAAGTTCTCAAATGGCCTATTTATAGGCCAAATGAACCAGTGCAGCTGAGCTGCCTGCCCTGCCAATTGGCAGAATACCCATACCCTTTAAGCCCATGCCTAAGCATCTTTGGTGCCAGCCCCTTTGTTCCCCACGCCTGGTCTTTTGTTTAATCAAGAGTTATGGGCATCATTTTATTATTCATTTCAAACCCCATACTCTTATGTCTTGCTCCCCATTGGTATTAGTTTAATCCTAAATTAGTACCCTACTTGTCAGCTCATTTAAACTAATCTTTCTGCCCTTTTTAACACCCCAAAATACCCCTGCTTAACCTTGATTATTACTGCCCTGCCTATTGCAGCATCAGGGCATTTTTGAACTGATGAAAGTTCAAATTCAAGACTGGCTGGACTGAACCTTTTCAGTCATTTTTACAATGCAAACAAACCATTTCAAGCAATGCTGGGGCATTCAGTTAGTGGCACAGTTCAATTAGTCATGCGACATTACTAGCTCATTCGATTTATCAGTTATAGAACACTAATTGCTGACATTTATCGAGTCGACGATACTAATTATAGCAGGTAATAATCAGTCGTTCAAATAAATAACACATACAGGGACCTAAAGGGCTTCGGACAACTTGGTCAGTCACTAGGAACCTATATAAGTTTATTCATGCGACGACTATACTAATCGGACATGCTTATCATAGGATACATTTAAATCATACACAGAAACCAATCGACCAAATAAAAGGTCTTTACAGAGATGAAAGAAATTAAGAAGCTATCAGAAAATAACAAACAATTAACACAAAGCATGCTAATGACTTAATCAGCAGTTGATATAAACCAAAAAGGGAAAGAAAAACTTACCGACAAAGTTTGAAATCAAAATGGACCCCAAATCAGACTCAACTTCGAACTCTTGAGGCCGAACAAACTTTAATCAGGGTGTTCTCACATGAGAACACCTTGATTAAGGTCTATTAGACCTCAAACCCTTGTCAAAGACCGGCCGGATTCCCCAGGTGCATGTGTTCTAAGGTCTGGATTTCCAGATCTGATTTTTAGGGAGTTGTGGGTAGATTCGGACCAAACCAAGCTTGGTTTGGTCACGAGGAAGGTCAGGGGAGTGGCTGATACAAAGATGGTGAGGTTTGGTGTAGATCGAGTTTTGTCTCGAATCTTCAAATCCAGATTCGAGACGATAGGAGATGATTCGAGGTTCGTGGTTAGTGGATTCGTGTTCAGGGGAGTGAGGGGGTCTTAGGGTGTTCAGGGGGTGGTCACCGGCGTTCGTGCCGCCGGCTTTAATGGCGAAGGAGACTAGGGCGGCTGCTAGGGTTCGGGGGGTTTCAGGTTTGAGTTTGGGGACGATGACGGGTGGGGTTGGTATAGGGGGTGAGGGGTATGATAGGAGGCTTATATATGGGGAGGCTGATTGGATCTGAGCCGTTAGATCAGATGATCTCAACGGCTTAGATCTGATGTTGAGAGATGAGACGGGGTCGTTTGGTAGTTAAACGGGGTCGTTTGGTTTAAGTGAGGGGTTGGGTCGGATTGGTTATTGGGTCGGGTTTGAACACGGGTTGCTAAAAGGGGATCTGAGCCGTTGGATTGGCCTGGACGGACGGCTCAGATTGATTTGCCTGAAACGGCGTCGTTTCAGGGGAGGCCTGGGCAGCCGGATTTGGACTGGGTCTGGGCCTGTTATTTTTGTTTAATTTCTTTTGGCCCAAACCAATTTCCTTCCCTTTTTGTTTTCTAGTTTCATTTTTCTTTTAAAACAAAAATAAAATAATAGACAATAAAATAATGAAATTAAAACTAAACAACAATGGAACATTTTAACACAATTATCACCAAATATTTAAGTAAGTTAACTAAAAGCCTAGAACGAACGATGCACACATATATATATATTTTTTTGAATTTTCTTTTACTGACACATATTTTTGTATTTTTGTTTGATAATGACTGGATGCAAAATGGACAGAACCACAAATGACCAACAACACATGTTACGGAAATATCGAAAAATTGTACAGCGAAACCATTTGTCACTATTTTTATTTTCTTTTGGAGCGATTGTCCGTGAGGCAAAAATCACGTGCTTACACCAGGGTCCTCGGGTGAGTTTCAGAGGGTTTAATGGATCATTTTAAGTTGAAGAAAATTGCAGATTTTGGTTTCAACAGTTGTAAGTATTTTACTCTTCGCGTTCGCGAGTAGACCCTTGCGCTCGCGAAGGGTTATGTGAGGAAGGTAGAATTTAAGCCTTCGCGTTCGCAAGGAAGGCTACGCGTTCGCGAAGGGCTGGATGTTTGTGCATTGCGTTCGCGAGAAGGGAAGCGCGTTCGCGTAGAGGAAATTGGTCAGCTGGGTTTGAGGTCGAGCTGTACATTGCATTCGTGAGAGAGGGAGTGCGTTCGCGAAGAGTAAGTTTGAGGAACCATAATATTCGCAATGGGCATGTCGCATTCGCGTAAGAGGATTTTTGGTCAAAGTCATTTTTGTGTTTCGCAAATGCGAGGCGTTGACATCGTTCGCGAAGAAGGAATTAAGGCGTGGGCAGAATGTTTAAATACTCGTCTTGTCCGCAATTTTGGGGTTTATTTCTTCCATTGTTGGTCGTTTTTGGAGCTTTTTTATGGGGATTGATGAGGGATTCAAGGGAATCACTTGGAGGTAAGATTCCTGGACTTAAAACTCGATTCTAATGTGAATTCCACCTAAATAATCATGGAATTAAGCCAAAAATTGAAGAACTAGAGCTTGGAAACTTAGGCCTTTAATTGAGGATTTGAAGGACCATTTGAGGTCGAATTTCAGAACTTTTGATATGTATAAACTCGTGGGGAGGTAAGGAATCTATTGATGAAAAAATTATCGAATTTCTCGATGTGGGCCTAGGGGTCGGGTTTTGGTAATTTTGGGATTTGTATTGTAAATTTATTATTTCCGCTTGGGCTTCATTCCCTTAGCCTATTTTGACGTCCTCGTTCTGATTTTGGATAGATTAGACGCGAGTGGAGGCCGATTCGAGGGGTAAAGGCATCACGAGCTAGTGATTTGACCGGTTCGAGGTAAGTAATGATTGTAAATGATGTTCTGAGGGTATGAAACCCCGGATTTGCACATCGTTGTGCTATATTAAAGTGGCGCACACGCTTGATGACGAGCGTGGGGTCGTGCACTGTTGAGGATTGTGACTTAGTCCGTCCCGAATGACTATTATATCGCGTATTTGACCGAAATCAATTTGCTATTATCATTATTTGGGCTGAATGCCATATTTGGCTTCGTGCCAACTATTTGAACCCTTCGGGGGCTTTTATTGATATTTTCTCACTGTTTTGACTTTATACTTGAACTCAGTCCTGATATATTTCACTGTTTTCGTACACAACCATGTTTACTCTATTTTAGCACTTAAATGATCTTTTAAATGATAATTTGGGTTGAGAATCATGTTTTACTATTGCCCGAGTGGCTTGTGAGAAATTTGACTGAGTAAGGTCGAGGGCCTATGTTGTGAGGAAACATTTGAGATTGATTATGAGGTCGAGGGCCTGAGATATGTACGCCATGAGGTGACTTGATTGATATGAGGTCGAGAGCCTAGTGATGATGCCACAAGATGACTTGATATTGCGCTTGGGCCGTAAGGGGCCCCTCCAGGAGTTTGCACACCCCTAGTGAGCGCGAGTACCCATTTGTGATATGAGATTGAGCCCGAGGAGCTGGTATTGTTCTGAGTTGTTGCCCGAGGGGTAGGTATTGTTCTGAGATGTTGTCAGAGGGGTGAACCTTATGCGTTTATCTTTTCTTAATTGCCTGTCAATTACCATTCTTAATTGTTGAAAAAGGCTTTTCATGAAGTTAAATTTGAGTTAAAGGATTTTTACCTATCTATCACCCGTTTACTGTTTTAAATGGTTTTTACTGCTTCATTATAGCATGCTTTTGTGCCTTACGTGATTTCCTGCTTTCAGTCTTTATTTATGATTATTATTCACTGAGTGAGAGTACTCACTTTACTCCCCGCACCATGTGTGCAGATTCAGGCGTATCTGGTCCTGCCCCCGAGTGCTGATCATTTCTGGCTCAGGCGGATCTGAGGAGTCTCTTGGTAACTGTTGGCGTTCGCAACCCAGAGCTCTTCCCTATCTTACTTCTTCATGTTCTTTGTTTTCTGTATTAAACTTTGTAGTTGATTTGGAGTATTCCGTTTTATTAGATGCTCATGACTAATGACACCCCGGTATCGGGCTGTGTTGGGTTATTTTTCGCGATTTATGCTATTAACTGCTTAAACCTTGGTTTATTTAATCATGCTTAGACTGTTTCTTAATGTTTAACTGTTAAATACTGAAATGGGTAGTGTCGGTTGGACTCGTCTTCACAAGATACGCCATTACCACCGGGTCCGAGTCTAGGGTCGTTACAGGAGCATGTCTAGTAAGTTCCTCTATTGTCGTTATCTATTGCTTTATTTTGAAAAGGTTGTGAATGTAAAATTTAGTCATTAGATTGTGCTTTTTGGTATTTTAAATTAGCATGTTTACCTTTGAAGTAACTTTATTGGTTTAGCTTGGATTAAACATTAAGTTTTTTTCTTTTCTTTTTATTTTTGGGTAAGATTAAACATCAAGTCTTAGTCTTTAGAACTAGAGTAACATAAAGAATAGGAAAAAACTGAGTTTAGAATGATCTAAAGAAAACTTGCCTTTTCCAATGTACATGCAATGAGTGATATGTTTTTGGATTGCTCGTTGCCATTATTAATTTCTAGCTTGTGGTATTTTAAGAGCTTCACTATTCTGCATTGAGATTTTTCAGAATGTCAATTGATAAAAAGGAATAATTAGCATCAATTTATTAATTATAACCATTCTCTTCAAGATGACCAATATTATTGAACGCAATTAAGGATAAAAGAAAGTAATATATCCAATTTTTGACCCAATCTTTTTATTTGTTAGACCACCAACATAATCAGGAACAATCATTTTATTATTTCTCTTTCTGACCATAATAGAAGCAAAGCTAAAAAATGTAACTTTACAACTCCATCCTCTTAGAACTCAGAGACAAAAGAGAACCAAAACCCATAAGAGAGTATTAAGGTTGGTTTCAGTCCTTGCTACTATTTGTATTATAACCTTGAACCAACATTTCATGTCTTGATAATATTCTACTTTGGTAATAGGTATCATTTGAACCAACATTTCACATATATATATATATATATATATATATATATATATATATAAACAAATCATTTAGGATGTAATAAGACAACAGAACAAGTGAATAAAAGACAAAATAAGGTATGTAACGTGTTAGTCATTCTCTCCAAATCATGGAAACATAATATTTTTCAATAGATTATTTCCCACATTTATTTTAGCTCTGCATTATTTGTGCCTGCTACAGAGTTGACCCCTTCTGGCAGTGGAACGCAATGCAAAGGAAAATTAACTAGAAATTAAGTCTTTTATCATGTTACAACATTCTCCTCTTGGTATTTAAAGATTATTTTTGCATATAGTCTGGCATATCTTTCGTTATTTTATTAAAGTTTTATCCAAAATCTGGTGTTTTTTTCTGTCTCAGGGAAATTCAGATACACAAAGTTGTACTTGAGGAAGATGCATGTCTTTAAAGATTTATCTTTGCATATGTTCTGGCCTCTATTTTTTTAATTTATTAAAATTTTGTCCAAAATATGGGGCTTTTTTAACTAGATATTTACACCATCTCAAGGATATTCAGATGCACAAAGTTGTATTTGAGGAAGATGCACCTCGTGATAGAACTGCATTAGCTTTTACGTTTCGCAACCAGATTAATATTCATTATTATTAGATTCTTCCATTTTTGACTTGCTTTTCGCATGTGTACTATGAACATTATGGAAGTTTAATCATTATATTTCTACAAGTATATCACTTACATTATATTTTAGACGTGATGATAATGTTGACAAACGTAAGCCTCAAATTTATGTCTTTCTTACTTACATACAAGTCCAGTTATTATGCATTGTGAATAACTTTTCGAGATACTACAAATAACTTTGTGAGGCTTAATAACTATTTTTTATTTAGTTATCATATATGACATTTTACTTTCAACACTCTTTTGTTTAAAACTTCTTTTGCTTTAACAATTTTTGTCTGTCCCATTTACATCGAGTTATTTTCTCTGTTTATCGACAGAGACACAGAAACATAAAAATTAAAGTCGTCCTTCTCCTTGTTGGGCTAGAGGCTGATTTTGAAGCTTTTAAGTTGGACATAAGATTGAGCAACGCAATCTTGAGGGAATAGATCCTCAACAAATGGTTATCATCATGCTAAAATGTACATACATTAGAAGTGTATAACAAGGTTTGTATTGGAGGTTACATGGCATCGGCTCAGTTAACCAGTGCTGATAATATCCGGACACTTTGAATTGGACATCTGCAGTTTTGGATGGATGATAATATCTTTATATCTGCTTTGCAAAAATTGAAGATGTACTAAAGTTTCTAAAATACATTGTTGTTGCTGAGTTTTTAATATATAAAATTATATCTTAGGGAGAAGAATAAATCTTTTAAATTGTTGTGAGAATTGGTAAGTGTTTGCTGTTGTCATATGCTTTGGATAGATTTTCTATTGAGTGTTATGCAGGTTTATCTGAGGTAAATGAATATTATGCACCAGTGTTTATATGCAACAACTAACTTTATATGATTAACTAAGTATCAGTAACATCTCTCTATATTATTTCGATTCACAAGTTTGAGATAGTTACCAAAATGATTTATCCGTTAAAATTATTTATTTTCCACCATTTTTCTAAATAACAGTCCTTCCTTGTACTCGAAATTGCACAGTTGAAGTCCAATTAGCATGACTATTCCTGCAGGAGTTTATCCCCATTATGAAGAACGTTTGCATTCAAAGGTTAAAATAATTTTTATACAAATGTAAAGTTCATTGCTTGCGATATGCAAAGTAAAGTAGCTTATAATGCATTATAGTACAATTAGGACGGTAAGAAACTCCAACAATAAAGCCGTAAAAATAACAATATTGGTAAGATAGGAATTTTCTGAAATTACTTTTATTTAATATTCTCCGCGCATTGCGCGGGTAAGTATACTAGTTGGTTTAATGAAGCAAGTTAAAGATAAATATAATTGTAATTAACCACAATTTTGATTTTATTGATCGAAGCGTGTGGTTGAAGAATCTATGTTTGCTAAGAAAATGTTTTGCCAATGAGTTTCAATTCTAATAGGAATTTATCGCATTGTTGATGCATGGACTTACTCTATTCCTTTTAAAACGCTATCTCCTACAAACTGTTCAAGACCAAAATACATAGATGAAATTTCTACTTCATCTCCATTGATTTCCAACTTCATATATTCTTTATCTGCAGTAGGATGGTGTTTTCATCTTCAGGTTGTTAAAGCTATTTATCTATCTTGAATTTCGCCTTTTAAGCTTTTTTTAAAAATGAAGAATCAATCATGTTTTTATCTTTATAATAAAGTAATGTCTATACAATGATTAGTTTCTTCTTCTTCTTTTTTTTCCCTCGTGAAATCCCAAATAATAGGAATATAAAAATATTTGCCTAGCATATCCCAACTTCTTAAGGTGATAGGTCTTTGAGGGTGTGGATTCAGTGTACTCAGATATGAGAATTACGATAAATTTGTGTTTTAGATTATTATGTATTGTGTGAGTTAAATGCGCATATGGTCTCTAGACTGTTTAAATATGTGACAGGAGTTCGTTTTATTTTGTTACTCATAGTTCACCTATGAGTCTATTAAATGTATATCGGGATTTTGAAAAACCTTTGGCCTGCTTGGAACACATGATGATTGTTAACATTAGAAGCATTCGTTCTCTTGCACAACCGTGTATGAAAGTTTTACTACTGCTTATAACTATAAGTATGTCATCTTCTACATTAAATGTATCATATTGCCTAGCTATCTTTTATTTGATTTTTTTATTTTTCTTATGCTATGAATATCTTCTCTCTTGATGTATAAAGTCAAATTTTATATCAGATTCTTATTTATGTCTTTCTTTATTTTTTATTATTTAATTTTTGATAAGTTTAAAACATATTTACATTTATCCCTTTTCGTTTCTAACCTTGTCCCAATCACCTTGTAACTACACGGCAACACATCTAAGACAAGCATGGTTGATGAAGAGTGTAAAGATGCAGATGGACTCGGCCTAGCTGGCAAATTTATTAAGGTTAACTATTACTAGGTTGAAATATATTGTATATCTATTACATGTTCCTTTTTTGTTTAATTTTTTGGACAATTGGATCGTTCAAAGAGACATAGATAATAAAAGATATATCGCAAGTGGGCGAGATTATCTAATGAAAGACTGAAAGTCATTACTAATATGTAGTTCAAGCATTAGGTATCCAAAGCTTAAGCTAATGACTGTATGAAAATTTACTGCCTTGTGAAAATTAAAGGGATGTATTCTGGGAAGATAGAGAATAAGTTTCTCAAGAAGTTGGAATAAGTGTGTCAATTATGCAGTCAAACGGGTTAGAAGAAGATTGCATATTCTATTTTAATATTCTTAACGGTATGAGAACAAGAGGCACATCATATTGTCAGTATAGTGCGTCGCTAATAAAATAGTATAAAATTAACCAGCAGATATATTTCATGCGGAGTAAGATTCTAATCCCCATTAGTATTTGAAGTTTACTATGAATTGGATAAATATACTTATTGCATGTTTATTTACGAGACTAAAGTCATTCTAGGCCGAGTTAAAGACTCAAATGTTCATTCACTCTAAATATGCATTTACAAATACAAGAGAAACGCAATGCGCAATTATACATTATAGGATATTTACAAATATATGCTATTTTTCCCCAAAAATGTCACGACTCAAGCCAATCGGTTGTGACGGACATCCGGTGCCTTACCCAACCGAATACCAATGTAACATATCTTTCTTATCTAACCATCATGGGTAATTGGACCAGAAGGGCCGTCATGAGATAACCAAAATAAAACATAAGGGAATACTAGATATAGGACGACCCAACATGATATACTAACTTATACATGTGACATACGGGCCTATAAGGCCGGCATGATCATTCATACACTCAAAACATAGGCCGACAAGGCCATACAAGTATCTATATATATTACATATATCTACAAGCCTCTAAGAGTACATAGACGTCATAAAGGTCGGGTCAGGGCCCCACCATACTAATCTATACATGTCCAAAGCATACTGATCAAATAGGCAACTCCGGAGTAAGTGGAGTGCACCAACACCTTCCGCCGAGCTGATAGCCTACTATGACGACTATCAACCTGTCTATCGTGACATATAGGCATGAAACGTAGTATCCCCAAGCAAAAGAGACATCAGTAAAAATAAAGTACCGAGTATGTAAGGCAAAAAAATAGTATATAAAAGACATGAAAGACACATACAGTAAAGAACTCAACCTGTAAGTCTGAATAGCTCTGTGAATCATGACATTTATAATGGCATGCATATGCGTATAAATGTCATATCATGCATAGGTATATGTGTACATAACATCATCAAGCCTCTGAGGGCATCCCATCATACAATCTTGGCCTCTGTGGGTGAAATCATCAATATATACTAGTTGATCAGGTCGTGGTGCGTATATAACGCCATAACCCTTCCCCATGCCCCATATACATATATTATACGCGTATATAATGCCATCTAGTCATGTGTTAATATATATGTATAAATGAATGCAATTCATAATGAAGTAAGTCAATAAGATATCTCGAAATGTCATGATACCCATGAACAGACGATATGATAGTAGGACATATTGGGGATCAAGAACATAGGCAACCCTAGTACTTCTAAGAATAGAATTATTTGTGAAAGTTATGTGCTTGTTGGTTTCGTTATATCATATAGATCATGCCAAAAAGAAAGAAGCGATAGCCTTAACATACCTTAACTCCATTGAGTCCTTAATACCTTCCGATCAATTCTTCAAACAACTCAACTCAATCTACCCTAGCATAAGGAGATTCAAAATCAGTGTTGAGTAAAGGCTATGTCCGCAACTTAAACTAGTAGCCCATTTATATAAATTTGGGCAGCATCTTCCCTGTAACAAGGGACACCTTCAATACCATATACCAACAGCAACAACCTAAGAAATCCAGCAATATATAAATATCGATAACAAGACACCATATTGCAACAACAAGTCACAACTACTTCACGACGAACGACAAGCATCGATTGGAATATGTATACCCCATATTACCCCTTATAGACTTATTACTTTAACTTAACAGTATCATTAAAATGATAATGAATTCATTCATCAATGATTCCAGCCTTATACTATATATTTATAACAAAGATAACAATCCACAACTCCAACTATCCTCAATCAGCAGCTTTATTTACTAGTTCATGTCTAGTCCATCCATTTAACTTAATCAATATCAAGATAACCTTAAGAATATTCAAGAACACAATACATACCTCCTAAAGTATCTTCAAGTCAAAATCCAAGTTATATTTGGCTTACAACAGCCCTCAATCGCAATACAACACCATAGAATTGACTTAAGCTAATCCAAGTATTATTTTGTAGTTTATCATCCTAACAACTTAACCAACATACAAGAAAGCTTAAGCACAATTAGTAGGCTCGTATAATTACCTTATCCAATAGCAACAACTTGAAATTTCAGCCAAACACAGCCCACAACCATCCTCAATGACAACACGACCTCAAAGAAGAGTTGTTTTTCACTAGAACTAACTTTTGATGTTGAAATATGGTGTAATCACTTTGGAATCACCTCAAACCCTTATGGTATACATTTAGGAGGGTTATGAGAAGTTTGGAGACAAAGTTGACTCGAAAATGAGCAGAAAATAGGCGTCCAAATCATTTTTAAAGTGAAGTAGATCGACCAACGCCTAAGTGGATCGCATGGAGCTGTTTGTGCGGTCTCCCAAAAATGCGAATATCTCTCTATTCCGACATCGTATCGGCAAACAATTTAATGTGATGGAAACTAAAATCTTAGACCTTAAATTTGGTATATATATATATATCATCTCTTAATATACTGGGAGAAAAGCTCAACTACATTTGACCTAATTTTCAGCACATTATGAATGTAACTTGTGATGACCTTTGCCATATTTTGTTCCACAAATTGTTTGACTTCAAAACGTAGCACACGACTATTATAAAACTAAAATAAATTATAACATAACCTCCTTATCATGTTAAGAACCATATTCTCACCCCAAAGTACATGTTATAACATTCCAAACTTGTCAACTTTCGACAAAACTTATTTTCTTTGATTGGTTTAGCTTCTATGTTTTCCAAACCTTTTGGTACTTTTTATTAATGATCTTAAATATTTGTAACCTCCAAGGTAACATGATTAACTTACTTTATACACTTTCAAATATAATCTCATTTCTGAGCCTATATCAATTGACTTACGACGTACTTTCGCGTACTAAAATATGGGATGTAACATCATTCCCCCCCTTAGGAACATTCGTCCTTGAATGTTGGCTGATACGCTTATCAGAGTCATGACCTATATTTCTTATGAATACTTTAATACTGTCCTTGCCATCTAGGCAATTATTCTGTGAATAAATCCAAATGCTAGGGCATTCCCCCCTTAGGCCTCTTTCTCACTCCATAACTTGTGGTTAGAATTCTCCCAATCTCGTAGGTGTTACTACCTTCTGTCATGCAACATGTATGACTCTGACCTTGTATGTGCGCTTATGTGGCTCTTATCTCCTTTTTCCTTCAGCTTTCAGCCAATCTCTAGGCCTCACTTTGTGAACATATACACTACTATGACAAGCTGTCTCTATGGGCATCTATAAGTGTACTAAAGTTCTTTGTTTGGTACTTTGTCGAACTTACGACTATTGATATTGTTACGATCCAAAATCCAGACAATTATAATTTCACCTAACCCAACCCGCTAGGTAATCCAATTAACAATAAAATACAATATGATAATACTGACATGAGTCAAAGATGAGTTACTAAATTTTTAAGCAACTCCTCAAGGACTGGTAGTACATATCATGAGCATCTAAGATTTAGAATTTACAAAGTTAGACTGAAATAAAGTACATCATCTGTTTGGAATATACATGAACAAATATTTCATAAGTCTAGAGTTACCATGTATAAGAGGCGGCAATAACAAGAACGCAGGTACGTCTTCAGTGCTAGCTCCTGTCATGCACAGCAACATCAACATCCAAATCTGTGTGCAAGGTGTTGAAGTGTAGTATGAGTACAACTGACCCCATGTACTCAATAAGTAACAAACTTAACCTTAGGTTGAAAGTAGTGACGAGTTGGAATAAAGGTTGGAGTCCAACACCAATAGCCGACAACAGTTCATAACAATATAATGAAAGTAATAAAAGAAGTAACTCAGAAATAAAATACTCAGCTCGTTCATAGTTCCAGAAAATAGGCCTGATTTTCAGATATATCAGTGAAAACCCAAATCTTGTACCGGAATCGCCAAAAAAAATATGAGTAAGTTTGAAAACTGTGATTTTTGCCAAAAACTTCCAACAACGGGTAATATGTTCCATTATCAAGTGGCATGAGGAAAGTACATCTCTATGCCTACATGTCAATGTATGCATTCCTAATGTAATATAGTGCAGTGATAAAACCATATGATACTCTCGGTTTATCAATGCTCTCAGTCCTGCCAATCACTCAATCCCCACAGTCGCTCAGTCCTCACAGCTACTCAGTCCTTGCAGTCACTTAATCCTCTCAATCATTTAGCACTTGCACTCAAAACTCGCACTCAGTAGGTACATGCCGGGGGTGTGTACAGACTCCAGAGGGACTCCTTCAGCCCAAGCGCTATAATAAGACAATCATGGCATAATCAATAAAACATGTTGCGACATGCAGCCCGATCCCATAGATAAATCAATAATACTTGTTGCAGCGTGTAGTTCGATCCCATTAATATCCTCACGATTAGGCCCTCGACCTCGCTCAGTCACCAATCTCTCCTGTCTTTCGGGCTCACAATGTCATGAAAATCAGCCCAAAAATAATGGTATGATGTATTAATAAATGGTAACAAAGACTGAGATAGGATATGCATATGAATGCGCACGACTAAGTATGTAATTGTAATGTAAGCAAATAACTCAACAACAAAAATGACCTCAATAGGTCCCAGCAGACTAAGCATTAGCCTAGGCATGGTTTCTAACATGGATCACAACTCAATTACTCTAGCACGTAGAGATTTCATGGTTATAGATAAGATAAGGTAACTACACTGTACCACAAAAATAACAGGAGTCACAATTCACACTGTGCGTGCCCCACACACCTGTCACCTAGCGTGTGTGCCACCTCAACACCAAACACATAATACGTAATTCAGGGTTTCATACCCTCAACACCAAGTTTAGAAGTATTACTTACCTCAAACAAGCCAAATCTAATACCGAGCAAGCCAAAAGATACTTCAAAAATGCCATCTGTAAGTCCCGAGTTGTTCATTATAAATTGATTATTCCGAATAAGCTTTATGCCAAAAGATATATGTTCAATATGTGTTCTGCATGCTCTTATCATGTTATGTTATCTTTCGGGAAGCCTCCACAGTGAAGCTTCCGGCTACAGCTTCCACTGCAGGACAGGAGTTGAAGTGAGTGCTTCAGGTGGATAAGCTTCGGCGCTCTCAACCTGGTTTGGATCGTTTGACTATGGCTCCGCGTTCTTTACAATCATAAGCTCGATCACGAGGGTCCAAATCAGGGTCTCCATCTCGCCTTATTTATTAACTAAGTTCGGGAAAAGAAAAATTTGCATAAGTTATAGGTATAGCTCAGGAGATGAGATTGGATCCGCATCATCTGGAACTAAAGAAGCTTCGGGGTCTTGAAAGTGAAAGAGGTGAACATGAAATATGAAATACGCCCAATGTACCAAGAATGATATTACATTTGTGGCCACTAGTACCAATGAAATAAAGAGATTTGTAAAAGACTATAAAATAAGTTGAAGTCCTTTACATAATAAATATTTTCGGAGTATCCTTAGTCACCGAGGAAGGGCAGGTTGAATAACCTGTTCACCCTAGAACTAGCAAAATCCCTTGGCTGACTGGAAGAAGTAGGTGCAACATTCGATCTCTGGGCATGAGAAGCCATTATCTGAGCCAACATCTGTATGGCTCTCCTAAGGTCCCCATCAAAAATACTGGGACCAGAAACTGGGGTTGGAGGTGGAACTAGAGTATCTGCTAGAGGTGGAATAGTTGCACTCTAGGTAGAAGTAGGTATTTGTGCAGTCTAAGAAGGAGTAGTAGAATCAGGCGGTGTAGTAAGGGGTTCTAGGGAAAATTTTACGGGGACTTACATTATGGGTAGTTGGGATCTACCCGTTGACTAGTGTTTTGACCGTGTGGGCTCTGGTTGACTTTTAGAAATTTGATTAATGATCAAACCTTTATTGTTTGGGGTTGTTTCCAATGGGTTTGTTTGATATTAAGTTGTTTTTGGTCAGGTTCGAGTCAGTCGAAGGTGGTTTTCAAAGGAAAGATGGTTTTGGACTAATGATTTGGCCCGTATGAGGTGTATCTTGCCTAATATTGTATCAGGGAGCAACCCTTAGGTTTAGATCTTATTTGTCTAATTGTATTTTTTATGATGCGACCTATATGTGAGGTGACGAGTGTATATGCATGTGCTATGTATGAAAACTGATCGGATTAGACTCTATGCTTCTACTATTCCTTGATTTGATTGTGTGCTCTCTATGATACATGTGTCATTCTCTGTATGACTATACGAGCTTATCATTTCATGTTACCGATCATGTTTTAGAATTATTATTTCCTAATTATCCAAGATACGTATTTGTGGAATCATTGCTAAATTGATTTAGTAGTCATGCCTTATATCTTAAGCAGACATTCGCTCTCTATTATTTTCATGTCCTCATGCACTTTATTGATGAATTATGAGAATATGTCTCTTGATGATAAAATATCATATTGATTTGTTATGCTTATGGCACGTGTGGACATATTGGGGCTGCTATTGTCATTGTGATGATATATAGATTATAAGGGTGGAATTCTTATTGATGTAATGTGGAGTTTAAGGGTGGCATTCATAATTATCATATGTGGAGTATAAGGGTGGAATTATTATTGATGATATGTGGAGCATAAGGGTGACATCCATATCTATGATATGTGGAGTATAAGGGTGGCATTATTGTTGATAATATGTGGAGCATAACGGTGTCATTCTTGTTGTCGATATGTGGAGTATAAGGGTTGCATTCTTGTTGATGCAATGTAGAGTATAAGGGTGGTATTCCTAATTAAGTAACTGCATTCTTTATGCTTTGTTATGCACTTTACTCGATTTCACTTTCTTTTTAACATGCTACTCTATACAAATGTTATTGACTGATAATTCTTTTGTTAAACATGATTTTACATGTGATGCATTGATAACTCTTGTTTCATTGTGTTGATAGTACTATATCTCATTATATTCTTGTTGCTAGTAATTTGAGTTATTGTACAGGTTCTTTAATTTGTGAGTATCACATGACTTGAACCTCGTCACTACTTCGCCGAGGTTAGTCTTGATACTTACTGAGTACATGTTGTCCGTACTCATACGACACTTCTGCATATTTTTGTGCAGATTCGGGTGCTGGATGTAGCAGTCCTCGAGAGTGATCTTGATTGTTTGGGAGGATTAAAGGCCACAGACCGTTATAGTCCCCTTCTCTTACTTTCATACTGTTGTATTACTTTCAAGCAGTATTGTACTTATCGAGACTCGTTATGTATTTTTTTAGAGCTTATGTCTTTATATTACTTGGTTTTTGGAAAATTGGCTTATGGACCTATATTTTGGCTTTGGTGGAGCTTTATTCCATTGTTTATGTTAAATTAAGACATGTTATGTCTTATTGTAATGTTTTGTACTGTTGTGCGATTGGCTTATCTAGTCTTAGAGGTTTGGTTTCATCACGACCTTTGGTGGGATTTAGGGTAGTGATAAGTTGGTATTAAAGATCTAGGTTAAGTGGTTCTACTTCTATAAGTCAAGAGCAAGTCTAGTAAAGTCTTGCGGATCGATACAGAGACGTCTGTACTTATCTTCGAGAGGCTACCTAGCTGTTAGAAAACTTCACTTTCTTTCATTCTTTGTCATGTGAATTTGTTCACTTCAAAGTTTGTATCTTTACTCTTCTATTCTCTCACAGATGTTGAGGACACGTTCTACTGGATCAGCTGAGCAGGCACCAATACCCCCTGTTAATTATGGGAGAGGCTAGGGCTGAGGTACTGGTTGAGATGGGGTACACGCCGCAGCTAGAGACCCTACTGAGTAGCAGTGGTAGAGACACCGGTAGCTTTAGTTGATGAGTACAAGCCTAATCATATTGAGAAGATAGGACATGCTTGGGCACTTGAGGGGCCTATTACTACCCCTGGACTTCAGGGGACCTTGGCTCATTTATGAGTATGTTCGACAGCTCTGCCCAGGCAGCGTTGATTATGATTGCACCAACTACTTCACAGGCTGGGGAAGGTGCCTAAGCTTTTGTATACGGGTGAAATCGGAAAGCCCGATTTCGGAGTCAGTATGTCTTTTCCATAGCTTCGCCTCGAAAGGCCTCGAAGGCCCGTGGGCATAGATCTAGGTCTCGACCTCGAGGGTTCTTTACACCCGACCTCGGGGCAGCACGAGTTGGTAGTTATCATGGATAAACAGGAAGTTCCCTAGGCACGTGGTCCAAGCTGACGACACCTACAAGAGTAGTACCAGTCTGTACCAGACTGCTAAGTATTTTTACCAGCTACATTTCTTTGTAATAAATGCACATGTATTATGTTGGGATTCTCCCCCACAGATCAAGGTCTCAACCTCGAGGGTTCTTTACACCCGACCTCGGGCAGCACGAATCAGTGGTTATTATAGGTAAATGGGAAGTTCCCTAGGCACGTGGTCCAAACTAATGACACCTACAAAAATAGTACCAGTCTTTACCAGACTGCTAAGTAGCTGTACCAGCTACATTTCTTTTTAATAAATACGCATGTACTATGTTGGTATTCCCTCTTCCTATATAAATGGGACCTTTACTATTTTTTGCACACATGATACAAGATTGAATATAAGAACAAGAACATTTTCTACTCTCTAACATAAACATATTCCCTTAATTTCACTACTTATATTTATTGCTCACATTTGTTGTGTTCTATTTATTGTTCTTCATTTTGCTCATTATTGACCATAAAGAGCCTTCATCAAAGCTCCCAATACTGTTATCCCTTTATCGGCAACCCATAGCTTAATATCGAGATCAACCGCGAGGCCACGTATAACTGGTTCGAGGCCCCGATTCTCAATTGCTCGGTTTGCTTAAACATATTGTTTTTAAGTTCTTACCTTGTTTCCTAATCTCATACTTAACATCTACTGCCTAACAACTAGCATAAAAATAGATCACGTATTTTTAGAACCACAAAATCAAATCTAATTGTAATTACCATTTTTAAGGTAAACAGTTTGGCGCCCACCGTGGGACAAAAAATAATAGTGATTGTTTTATTGTTGGTTTAACACATAATGTAAGTTGTCTTTCAAACCTTTTCTTGTCCAAGAATCTTTGATTTCAGGTCAAAATGTCTAACTCAGCGAAGGCATATGAAAACAATGGTCTTGAAGACCATGGAGAGATGATGTAGTTGTTCCAGGTATTGTTGTGCCACCACAAGACCCTGAGGACGCACCAGAGCCAATCCCCACGGATGTGGTTTCACGTGATATTCAACGCGTCAATATAAGATCCCACACTAACAAGAGCATACGTAAAGGAGACCAACAAGAAGCTCAGAAAACCCCAGCTCGTGAGGAACAAGAGGTTAGCCTTCACGTTATTTTTGAAATGTAACAGGCACAACAACTGGCGATTGCTCAACTGCAAAGCCATAAAAAACCCTAAGCACAGCAGCACCAGAAGCGGCTCCTCGAGCCGAACAGGTACTGGAAAGATCAAGCAACAACGAGTTAGCAGCTGACCCCGCTATTATGAAGATGCTCGAAGACCTCAGAAAGAGGATTGAATCGAGCAAAAAAATGATAGAAACCAATGACAAAAAGGTAGAGACCTACAACTTGAGGGTCGATCAGATCCCGAGCACACCCCCGATCCTGAAGGATGTTGATTCAAATAAATTCGTGCAAAAGCCATTCCCAACATGTGCAGCCCCGAAGTCCATCCCGAAAAAATTAAGAAATCCCGATCTTCCGAAGTACAACGGAACTTCGGATCCAAACAAGAACATCACAGTTTACACTTGTGCCGTAAAGGGAAATGATCTGAAGGACGATGAGATCGAATCAATCCTGTTGAAGAAGTTCGGAGAAACACTTTCAAAAGGGGCCATTATGTGGTATCACAACCTATCTTCGAATTCAATAGACTTATTTGCCATGCTGGCAGATTCTTTCATAAAGGCACATACCGGTGCCATCAAGGTGGCCACAAGGAAATCTGATGTCATCAAAATCAAACAAAGGGAAAACGAGATGTTGCGGGAGTTCGTATATCACATTCAAATGGAGCGAATGGAATTACCACAAGTCTCCGATGACTGGGCAGTGCAGGCCTTCACCTAAGGCTTAAATGAGCGAAACTCAGTGGCTTCGAAGCAGCTGAACCAGAATTTGATTGAATACCCCGTCGTGACTTGGTCAGATGTCCACAATCGATATCAGTTGAAGATTAGGGTCGAGGACGACTAACTAGGAGCCCCCTCGGGCTTGATATATCCAAGCAGACTCTTGGTAAAGGAGCCAAAGCCAAACAAGGAAAGGTACCAACCATACACCGAAGATAGAAGAAATGTCCCGAGGCGTAACATACCCTGAAATGATTGAAAAACAGACGGAGGCACCACGCCTGTCGAAATACAACTTCAAAGGACACCTCTGAGAAGACTCAGCAAAGGATACCTCCGAGAGTTCCTTAGCGACCAAGCCAATAATCAGTTCCGGGAAAGAGAAGCAAATAGGAAGAATGAATATATGAGCTGCAGTATGTCATCCACATGATCTTTGGAGGCATCGACATCCCGCAGGAACCCCTTGTCAAATGAACAAATATATCCATCACCAGGGAAAAACGGAATCGAGGTTAGATACTCGAGGACGCTCTCACATTTAGTGACAAGGACATCGAGACCCTTTCTCAACCACATAACGACACATTGGAAATCTCTTTTCTTGTGAATACATTTCAAATTAAACGTGTACTTTTGGATCCAGGTAGCTCGACCAACATTATCAGGTCAAGGGTTGTGGAGCAGCTCGGGCTACTCGACCAAATCGTGACCGCCTCTCGAGTCCTCAATGAATTCAATATGGCGAGCGAAACAACCAAAGGGGAAATCACCCTCCCGGTCAACATGGTCGGAACAACACAAAATGCTAAATTCCATGTCATAGATGGAGGTATGAGGCACAATGCCTTGCTCGGAAGGCCATGGATACATTGCATGAGAGCAGTACCATCAACCCTTTATCAAATGATGAAGTTCCCGACAAAGAATGGAATAAAAATTGTGTATGGAGAACATCACACAGCAAGAAAGATATTCGCGGTGCACGATGTAGCACTGGCTTCAATGCCTTCGACATCGAAGAAGCTACGGGATAAGCAAATGGTGGAATAGCAATCACAAGACACATTCTCGGCTATACCCGGATAAAACAAGCAAAAGACCGTGCTGCGTCCTCGGAGCAAACTCTGGAAACATATCGAGGCATAAAGCACCATCGCCACTAAGGTATGGCCATTCCCTTTTTTTATTAGCATATTACACTAAGCTTCATGCAGATGTCCGACCAGAATGGTTGAACCACTATCTAGCTCGAAGACCTTAACGTTTCAAAGCATACATTGCACTCTTTTCCTTCGATCGGGTTTTATCCCAAAAAGGGTTTTACCGACAGATTTTTAACGAGGCAACATCCATATGCTACCTAGTGAGAACTTAACAAGTATTCAAGGCTTCTCTTCAATCAACCTCAAACACTGGGGGCATCCCCCTGGAAGATCACCTTCTCAAAGAAGTAAAGATGTGCCGAAAAAGGGTCTCATTTGGAAAATGATGTATCGGGCAAAACGGTCGAACGAACCGTGTTCGCATAGAATAATTGAGCCCTGATGGAAAAAACATGTATACTTGTGCCAAGTAATCAAAGTGTATTTTCTCCTCCATCGAAACGTTTTACGCTTCAAAGAAGTATGCTACCTTTAAAAAAATGGCTTCAGAGCTAGAAATCTCCCAAACACTCGGGGACAGACGCCAAATACTCGGCCACGTGACCTCCTGGTCGGAAACTTCGAACTCATAAGCCCTCAATGAGGAACCACCAAGTTTACAAAAAATGGCTCCAGAGCCGAAAAACTTTCAACGTCTCGGGGACTATCATCAACTGTCATCCCATCGAGCAATCAGAAACACAAGGACATAAGACCCCAAGCGGGCAACCTCGAGCCCAAACGTCCTCTATACGGCAGCACAAAAAAATGTAAGACCTCCACGAGGCATTATCAACAATATAAGACCTCTATAAGGCAATACCAAAACTGTAAGACCTCAAGAAAGGCATGAGTTACACTTGTACCAAGTGTCCAAATTTGTAAGACCTTACAAAAAGGCATAAATCTCGATCTTAAAGTTAAGGCTATATATTCGAACTTGTAAGACCCCTAAAAAGGCATACCCTTAATGTAGACGCTGGAACTACTTCACTCGGGTATCAAAAGGCTCCGACCAAATATAATGACTACCATCACAAGGCTGTACCAACCAAATTCACGCGACTCAGGGATGCTCGACTGTCGCCATAAAATCACAGGCCTACAATTACTTCAAAAAAACTTCGAAAAGAACCAGTTAATCAAGCCACCCTCATCATAAGCAAAAGAGCTTCGATCATGTCAGCTTCAAACAATAAGATTCGAAACAATTCAACCGTCAAGCGAAACCTTCTGGGGTGCTCAATTATCGCTACCTAATGGCTCACAATCGAGGTTCTAATCGAACCGTCAAAGATTCGGGTGAACACAAACTTCAAAAAAGTCTTTAGCGAGGGAAAAATAAAGCCTACATAAGAGGTCGTACCGACCCAATACGTAAGAACCACTGTTGTCAGCCCATATTAGAGGTCGTACTGACCCAATGCATAAGAGCCACTACCACCATTCCACATTAAAGGTTGTAGCGACCCAATGCGTAAGAGCCACTATCGCCAGTCCATATTAGAGGTCGTACCGACCCAACATGTAAGAGCCTAAGGGCCGGCTTAAAATTAAAAAATGTAAGGATCAATGAGCTCAATTTGAAATCTGCCTCGAAGACTGAGCCCGAAATAGTTAACTGAATACACCTAAGGGCAAACACATAAGAGCCACTGTCACCAGCTTAAAATTAAAGGTTGTACCGACCCTACGTGTAAGAGACAACAGGCCAGCCTAACTAGCCTCAGGGCCGATTTGCAAAACCAAGGGTTCTGCCTCGAATGAAGAATAAGAATAAATGGCTTCCTTTTATACATATACATGAAAAAATACAAAAGCTCCATTTACAAAGTTCTCTAAGAACACTGTACAAATAATCAAAAAGGAAAAAATCTTAGTCTATTTTCCCCTCGGGGACTGCGGCCCTGTTAGCCTCTTCCTCATTATCTTCGGCTTCAGACAAGAGGAACTTGGTGTCATATTCATCCGCCTTTTCCTTCTTTGTCTCTTCTAAGAGATCGACGCCCCTAGTATGGATCTCTTCGAGGGTTTCTCTACGAGATTTGCACCGTGCATATTCATTGCTTCTGCTCTCTCGATCGGAAGCTCCTCTCAGCTCAGCTCGATCATCAATAACATCTTTTAAATAGACGACCACTTTCTTGTCTACCTTAGCCCAAATCTCTTCAGCTTTGGCCCGGGCGTCCACGACCTCGGCCTTCATCTCCAACATGTCGGACTCGAGCTTTGCAATCCTGCTCGTCTAAACCAAGCTGTTTTCATGGGCGTTCTGAAACAATATCTCAAGGGCAGAAACCTTGGCCAAAACATTCTTCTTGGCTGCAATATGGGCACCCACCTGAGCCCTTAGGTCGTTACACTCATACTTGGCCTGGCCAACCTCGCCCCAAAGGCGTTCCAGATCCTAAATCTTGCTTTGCAAATAAATTATCAAAATATTAATCTCTGAGAATAAAAGAAGAAGCATGCATTCCCTCGGAGCAAAGGTTACCTATTTTTCAAGGTGGCTTTCATAGTTCAGGTTTCGATTCGCCTCATACCACAGATATACCAAGGCTTTCCTCAACCTATCTCCACAGCGGAGCAGCTCGGACTTGAGCTTGTCAAAAGCCTACAAAAATAAGGGAGCTTAGTAAGGAAATGAAAATGCAAAACTAAGAAACCAACAAAGTCAACCAAAGCTCACCACAGAACAAAGCTGCTGAGCCTCTTCAAAGGTTGAGCGTGCGTCTACTGTCCTGGCCTCAACGACCCTTGTTGAACCGATCTCGGTGGAGACATGGTCGCTCGAGACCCTGCTTGATCTAGGTGGTCCCTGGCCTCGAACATCCCTCGAAGTTCCTTTTATTGTAGGTGATGACGACGGCTAAACACCGGTATCCCTCGAAGTACCTTCGACGGGAAAGGAAAATGGCAGTAAAGGAGGAACCACTTTTCTAAGGCTAGAGGCCTCAAATGTCGTAGGCTCAGCTGATACAACTTCTTTGAGCCTTCAAGAAGGGCTTGGCTCACTGTGAGAATCCTCGTCCTTCAAGGACTCCTTCTGTTTGTTATCGGTCCTTGACCCCAAAGCCGACGATTCTTCCTCCTCCCCGAGGAGGCACAACCTTATCTTCGAATAATCTCCAATGCCTGTGGTAACTGAGTTAGTACACATAAAAGAAAGTACCATTCAAAGAAAGCAAGCCACACACCATGCACCGTGATGTTTTGCCTCCCATCTACCCTTGGCCAGATCTCACCACTTACGCTCATCATAAGTCGAACAAGCTACCAGTTTTCAAGACCAATCAGCTAGGTCAGGAAACTCGTGTGGCATCCATGGGATTGCTACAGAAAAGAAAAGAAAAAGAAAGCATCTTTATATAGTCCACCTCCACCATGGGCAAAAGTAATAAGAACACAAGTGTACCACTTACGTGTGAAATTCCATTTCTTAGGAAATGGAAGGAACTCTACAGGAATAATATCAATAGTCCGCGCTCGGATGAAACGACTCATCCATCCTAGATCCCCATCTTCTTTATTGCTGGCAACAAAGGGTCGAATAGATCGATGTCGTAGAGTAATTAGGCCTCAATGATGCAACGGCTAATATAGTCTAAGAAGATGGCTGAGTGTTGTCACACCTCCCTTTTTACACACCCGAAGGTAGTACAAGGGAGTTTTTCCACTTTAAATGACATTATTTGAAATGGGATTAATTATTCATTTTTGTTCAGAGTCGCCACTTGGGATGGTTTGTTTTTGGTGTCCCAAGTCACCGGTTTATTTTAAAAATCCCAAATCGAGGAAAATTTGACTTTCCTTTTGAAGTCTGCGAACCAGAAATTCTGAGTAAGGAATTCTGTTAACCTGAGGGAAGGTGTTAGGCACCCCCAGATTCCGTGGTTCTAGCACGGTCGCTTAAACTATTACAATTGGCTTATTATCTGATTTTAATACATGTTTTAGCCTATGGTATAATTTTAAATTATTAGCCGCTTTTTAATTATTTTTTAGGAAGATTCAACGTTATTTAAAACACGTTTTTGAACCACGCCACATGAAATACACCCGCGGTCCACGACACATTTTATTTAACGTTGTTGAGATTTGGATTTGGGGTCACATGAAATGCACACCCGAGTTTAGGAAAGTAATATTATTAAAATAACGTGCCTAAAGCAACTACGCGTTTTTAAATTTACGAGGGCCATGGAAAATTCGCTAAATGGCACGCCTCAAATTCTAAGGATTAAAATATTAACTAAGCGAGGGCCGTGTATTTTAAGATTTTATTTGGCACGACCCCTCAATTCCAACTTTAAAAGGGAATTCGAACTAAACTTTGGAGGACCGTAAGCCGTTTGTGTTATCTAGTATGGCTCACTTCCACTAATTAAAGAACTTAATTATCTAAAACACTAAGAGAGTTATGATTGTACTATGGCCCAAATTAGCTAAAAATACCTTTTAAAAGAAGGGGGCTGATTATTTAAAGACCTTGCTTGGGCCCGGCTTAAAGCCCAATGTTCATGAATCAACAAACCATTAGATATCCATCAGCTGAAAGTACATGGGACTCATAATTAAACTAACATTTCATTTTGTGAATCACTGATTATTTAAATAAGTTAACTAAAGCTGAATTTCTAAATCTCTAACGTGATTTAGGCCTGAGTCTGCCTTAGACTCATATGGCCTCTTTATTTGAAAAATGAGCATTGGCCCAGTAGAGCCCAGATCTTTGTAGCTTGACATCAACGAGTGCAAGACTCTATATAGAGTCTTCAATAACACATAATAATCGGTCAAAATGGCTTGCAACAATACCCCAAATGATCATTACTTTTCTGGGAAAGAGAAACTGAACATTGAACAAGAATAAAAATCGACACCTTGGTTTCAATTAAGATAAATCAACAGCTTATTGTATGAAGTTCGAACCTTGACTGTGATCTTGCCAACGCCCATGAAAACCTTACATATCTTAGTAAATTTGGTAACTTTTCAAACCTTAACTCATTGTTTGAATCGTAGTTCTTCAAGAACACAAATGATTCACTTGAATTCTAAAAGGCAATGTGATAAAAGACTGTGATGCAAGACTCAGATTCTAAAAAAAACTAAGCTAAAGCTGAAATCAATTTAAACTAGATCTAAAGAGGAGTGAAGAAGCAAATCCAGAACACACATTAAAGGAAATATAAATGAAACCAGATTCATTTGACTAACAGCATGAATAAATGAGTTGATAAGCGTATGGATCATAGCTAGTCCAATGAATCCCATACAGCCATACCCCATTCAACCCAAAAGCATTACAATACACACTATATAAAACCACAAATGAGTGCAAAGGTTATGCTATTGATTCAGTCGGACAAGCTACTTTCTCTCAAACTTCATGACATTTCCCAATCAATTAAAATAACAAAGTCCATAACTCAAAACAGAACTGAATCGATTAATCCGTAACAACAAGCTGATAAAATAAACATAATACTCCAAAGCAATACAGAAAAGTCGAAGGCAAATTGATACTACATTTCAGACTATTGCATTCATTTTCAACTTCCAAATCCAACTTCAAAAACAACAAAGCCTCTTAGTGTGTACCCGGAAATAAGACAGAATCCAAAGCAAAGTAGGATCAGTAGCTAGCAACTAATAACACAGCTCCCAGATCCAAGAAAATCAGCAGAAAACCAACTCAAACCAAGTGGTACAAAACGGACCCCAGTACCCAACTTCGTAGCAGTTTTAAATCCCAAATCAATTCATACTCAATCTCAAATGAAACCGAAAGTATTTCAGAACTGGAAAATTTCAGAAATCAATAAAGAAATTAATGAAACAGTAGCAATTTTGTCCGTCTTTTATTTTCTGGAATTCTAGCTCTCCAAAAAAAATTCCCCTTGAGCTGCAAGTAACTTATGCCTTTATAGGCAAGTTACTAGGGCAGCTTTAATAAATTCACAATTGCATTTCAAACCTTCAGAAATTTTTGTTTTTGCTTAAGTATCCTTCTTTTAAAATTCAGAACATCAGAATAACCCCAACCCCCAGCTTCCTAGAAGCTTCCTAATGTAGTTACACCAAAGATTCCCTAAGCCAATTTCCTAAACTACCCCCCACAACCCCTGAAATTACCTTCAGCAAATTATATGGGTCAGATTAACCCAATTTGAAGTGTTGATGGATCAAGTTTGACCCAAAACTTAATAGGCCCCTATGAAAGATTCAAAAACGACCCCAAAGCCTAAACAATATCAAAAGCTCATTTTGAAATTAGGAGAACAAAATTACCTGAATAAACTAAGCTCTCCTTTTAGATTAAAACAATGAGCTACAATTTAACCAGAGCCAAATATATGATTAGGAACACAAACCAGGATTGAAACATGAAATATGCACAAGTTACCCACGTGTTCTCTTTGAGAAAAGATGAATAATACTAGTCTCGAGCCGCATCGTTCATAGAAAACCTGACAACTTTGCTAGATTGTCTCTTTCTTCGTTCTCAGATTTGATTTGGACTTGGTTTGGTGAGGATTTGGGGAGAAATGGTGGTGGATTAGGGTTAAGTTAATGGTGATGGTTGCATGGCTAGATTTTGGGTGGTGTTCGAGCTCCACCGCCGGGCAGGGGTTGGGAATTCGAGGGAGGCAGTTAGGGTTTGAGGTTTCGAATTGAGATTCGAACATTTAAGGTTTGATTTGAGGGAAAAGGGGTACGGATCTGGGATGTGGAGATGGAGGGGGTATTTGGTGTAAGTTTGGGGTCGATCGGAGCACCACCGCTGGCGGAGACGATTTCCGACCGGCGGTTCTGACGGGGATAGTGAGAGGGGTGAAAGAGATGAGAGGGGGGTAGGGGCACCTTTGGACCCTTAAATATTACATAACCCGGGATTCAGGACTGTCCGATCAAGAAACCTCGACGGTCCTGATCTATTGCCCATGAAACAACATCGTTTGGTTTGGGGGGGGGGAAAAAGCCGGACCGGGTTAGGGTAGTTTGGGCCGGGTATTGGGTAGTTTCCATTTGGGCTGGGACGATTAATTTGGGTTTGAGTGCAGATTTGGATTTCTTTCTTTTTCTTCTTTTTTCAATTTCAAAATTCTTTTCTTTTAAAAATTAAAATAAAACCTAAATTAATAATAAAAAAATTTTAAACTAAATTAACCTACCCAATTAGATTAATCACTCATCATGGTATTTACAATAATTAATTAAATCCTAAATTTAAAGAGAACTATACAATTCAAAATTAAAAGTAAAAATGCAAAATGAATTATTTTTGTGATTTTTATTTTTTATAAAACAAACTAATTTACTAATTAATATAAAAATATAAAGTTAAATCCTAAATGAAGATGCAACGTATTTTTTGTATTTTTCATGAATTAAATAAAATAAACATGCACAGACAAATGCAAATAATTAACATGAAATGCCACAAAATCCAACAAAACTGCAAACACTGAAAGAAATTATTTTGTTTTGAATCTGTTGGAGTAATACATATAGGGCAAAAATCACGTGCTCACAGCTGCCCCTCTTTGCCCGGAAACACGAAGAGTTTTCGTGCAAAGATAAGTGAGCGGATACGAGTGATTTTTGCCCGTTTGAATACTCCACGGGAAGCATTTTTGAAAGATTTGACTGCACCCTACTTCCGAAGTTGCCTACATATCCTTGGCTAAAAAGGAATCAGGTCAGTACAGTCCAGGAATGTCTGGTAGCTGGGACTACCACGGAGCTGTGATTTCACTGTTGCCGCTGTTGCTGCTGCTCACTGAACCCCTTATTACACCGTGCCAAAAATAAAAGAAGCTAGACTAGACTATGATCTATGCTTTACAAAATCCTATCTATATCTTCAAACTTGATCTTGCGTTTCTTGTTGCCTTGTTGTCTTGTATTCTCTTGGTAAAATTCCTTTGTTGCCATCTTGAATTGTAAACTGAGATGCTTCCCTTTCTCCAGGCGGATGCCTGACTGCTGAACATGATATGTATTCCCATGCTATCCAGGCGGGCTCCTGACTTCAAAACGTGAATGTATTCCCATGCTATCCAGGCGGGCTCCTGACTGCTAATCTGAAAGTGTTCCCCGCTTTCCGGGCGGGCTCCTGACTTCAAAGATAGACAAAACAAAGAGTTTGAATGCTAAAACTTAAATTGTACTCCCTTGTTCTCCAGGCGGGCTCCTGACTGCTACTCTTGAAAGTATTCCCTGCTCTCCCGGCGGGCTCCTGACTTCAACTTGAAAGTACTCCCTGCTCTCCAGGCGGGTTCCTGACTTCAAAGATAGACAAAACAAAGAGTTTGAACGCTAAAACTTAAATTGTACTCCCTTGTTCTCCAGGCGGGCTCCTGACTGCTACGCTTGAAAGTATTCCCTGCTCTCCAGGCGGGTTCCTGGCTTTAACTTGAAATGTATTCCCTGCTCTCCAGGCGGGCTCCTGACTTCAAAGATAGACAAAACAAAGAGTTTGAATGCTAAAACTTAAATTGTACTCCCTTGTTCTCCAGGCGGGCTCCTGACTGCTACGCTTGAAAGTATTCCCTGCTCTCCAGGCGGGCTTCTGACTTCAACTTGAAATGTATTCCCTGATCTCCAGGCGGGCTCCTAACTTCAACACTTGAAAGTATTCCCTGCTTTCCAGGCGGGCTCCTGACTTCAACTTGAAATGTATTCCCTGCTCTCCAGACGGGCTCCTAACTTCAAAATAGATAAAACAAAAAAAAAATCTGCCCCAGTTTGGTGGTTGGGCACAGATGTGAGTGTAAAACTAAATCGTATTACCAAGTATTACTAAGAATTGAAAGCTAGGTTCCATTATCCAGGAGGGTCCTAAAATTCCTAGTTAAACGACAATTAAGAATCTAAGTTATATCTTCTAAAGTGTGACTTCTGCTAAATCTTGTTATCTAAGATGGTATTCAAACTACTCCCCATTATCCAGAAGGGTCCTGAAAATCAAAAGTCGATTTTTATCTTAAGAGTGACAGCTTTTATGGCTGAGTTATACTACCCTACAACAAAATTTTACGCTAAATGTTGCTATCTAATAGAAATCTTAAAGCTGAGTCCCATTATTCAGGAGGGTTCTGGAAACTCCTAATTGAACCATATCTCGAACATGCAAACTTCTAAGCCAACTTATATCCCCTTGGGATACATTTATGCTAGATTATGCTATTTCTGAACTTTAGACTAGATACCATTTTCCAGGAGGGTCCTAAAAGCTTACGGTCAAACCTGTTTTGATGCTTGCTCTTTCACCTGCGGAGAGCTTCTCCGAAGCAAACGAATTTTCTGCCCCTGTTTCAATCAAAGAAAAATTTGTCAGTTTAAAGTGGTGGTTAGCTGATGGAATTCTTGCTGAAGATCTCTCCACTACATTGTTTTGTTCTGAATGGCTTTCCCAAACTGGCCCTGAACCGCTTTGACTTTCTGACTGACTTTCAGATCCCACGACCTTTGACGAACCGAGTGTTCTATACTCGTGTTGTTGTTTCACACCTTTGGCCCCTTTATCTGAACCTTTGCATCTCCCATGATCTTACCAAATCATTCCACCGATGAAACTTCCGGTGATTCCTTGTACCCCACCTTACATCATGCTGTCTTTAGTATGCTCTGACCACATTGTGATTTGCAATTTTGGGAGTTGGTAGTGAGATTTGAAACTCTTTTCCATTTACTTGGGACAAGACTGAAATTAAAACCTCTTAGACAAATAAACCCAAAAGAAAATGAAATGCAATGACTTTGCGGGTTAAGGATAAGAAGAATCCAAAACCAGATAACTGCTACAAAGGGAAAAAGAAAAAGAAAAAGAAACTTATCTGAGTGGAACAACTGGTACCAATGATCATGACATTCATTTCGGATTAATTGGCCCAATCTGTCCAACCAATCAACTTTCAGTTGCCGTATTTTGTCGCCTCAGAATTTCCATGATCGGATTACTTTACCCAAACCTTGACCTTATTCATCCTGCGGTGCCTTGAAACAGTTTTCCACCAACAGGCCTTTCTCACTTGTTGACTTTTCAACTCACTTTCACCTCAAGGTGCCAGTGAGGGTTTTCACCAATAAGACTCTCTCATTTTATTTCTATCAACTCCCGTCGCCTTACGGTGCCTGTGAAGATTTTCACCAATAAGACTCTCTCATTTTTATTTTTCCTGCTTGAACCAGAGTGTTGCTCCTGACATGAATTACATTTACCTGCTCGACTTGGCATTTCTTAAAGATTGATCAGAAGATCTTTCTTTGGACCGTAACGTGGGCTTTTAGACAGAGTTGGAAAGAAAAGGTATAAAAGGCTCAAAACAATTCAAATGGGTTAGAATTACAACTTTTGGAATCAGGTTTCTCACAACAACCACAACTTCTGCCCCAGTTTCTTGCTTGGGGGCTTTTGGATTTTGTTTGATGAGACCGAACCGTAAGGCTACCTACGTATCCTTAAAAGGAATCAGGTCGAACGTAGTTCATGTCATAGGAATTACTTTGTTGTTGTGATTTTATCTTTTCTCTTCCTTTTCTTTCTTTTTTTGCTTTCTTTTTCTCTTTTTGTTGTTTTTTTCTTCTCTTTTTCTTTTCATTCTTTTCTTTCTCTTCGCTTGTTTCTTTTTTTTCTTCAATTTTCATTTTTCTCCTCTCCCTTTCATTCTTTTCTTTTCTCCTTTTCCTTTACTTATCTTTCACGCTTGTGCTTCTGATCTTTGATACTGATTCCGAACGAGGGGTAAGAAAGAAAATAAATAAGGCTCAAAAGGGGTGACAAGGGATAAAGTGTTTAGATAGTAGAACAAAACGCCTTCGTCATTTTAATCTTCAAAATATGTCAAATACAAACAGGTACAATCAAACAAAGGAATCATACATAGTATCTCTTGACTGCATCGGAATTGATAGCCATTTCCACGCATTTCCCTTCCACATCTGTCAAATATAGCGCGCCATTGGACAACACCCTAGTTACGACAAATGGCCTCTGCCAATTTGGGGCAAACTTTCCTTTTGCTTCAGCCTGATGAGGCAAGATACGTCTCAACACTAACTGACCCACTTCGAACTTCCGTGGACGTATTTTCTTGTTATATGCTCTCGCCATTCCCTGTTGGTATAATTGGCCATGACATACTGCTACCAATCTTTTTTCATCAATCAGACTTAATTGCTCCAAACGGATTTTGACCCATTCCACGTCATCAATTTCTGCCTAAACGACAATACGAAGGGATGGGATTTCGATTTCTACGAGAATTACTGCCTCTGTGCCATACACCAACAAATAAGGAGTGGCCCCTACTGAAGTGCGCATAGTAGTGCGATAACCTAACAATGCGAAAGGTAACTTCTCATGCCATTGTCTGGACCCTTCCACCATTTTCTGCAGTATCTTCTTTATGTTCTTATTAGCTGCCTCGACTGCTCCATTCGCTTTAGGGCGATATGGGGTGGAATTGCGATGTATAATCTTAAACTGCTAACAGGTCTCCGTCATCAGATGACTGTTGAGATTAACACCATTGTTCGTGATGATTACCTTCGGAATCCCAAACAGATAGATGATATTTGAATGCCCAAAATCGACCACCGCTTTCTTGGTCACATATTTGAAAGTTTTCGCTTCAACCCACTTGGTGAAATAATCAATGGATACCAGAATAAACCTGTCCGTTTGATGTTGCTGGCTTGATTGGCCCAATGACATCCATGCCCTAAGCAATGAAGGGCCATGGTGCCGACATTGTATGCAATTCAGATGGTGAGGGATGAATCAGATCTCCGTGCACCTGGCACTGATGACACTTGCGCACAAAATTGATACAATCTCGCTCCATAGTGAGCCAGTAATAACCTGCTCGGAGAATCTTCTTCGCCAGAACGTACCCGCTTATATGCGGTCCACAAACTCCGGAGTCTACCTCAGTCATGATAATTGTGGCCTGTCTGGCATCTATGCATCTTAGCAATCCAAGATCTGGAGTTCTTTTGTATAACACCCCTCCACTGAAGAAAAATCTGCTTGCCAATCGTCGAATTGTTCTTTTCTGATCACCTGTGGCTTGTACCGGATATACCCCCATCCGGAGGTATTCTTTGATATCGTGGAACCATGGCTTCCCATCAAGTTCTTCTTCTACCATATTATAGTAAGCATGTTGATCACGGACCTGAATCTACAAAGGGTCCACATAAGCCTTATCCGGATGATGTAACATTGACGTCAGAGTAGCCAAAGCATCGACGACTTTATTATGGATCCTTGGGATATGCCGGAATTCTATTAACTGAAACCGTTGATAAAGATCATGCAAACATTGTCTGTATGGTATGAGTTTCACATCCCGTGTTTCCCATTCTCCCTGAATTTGGTGCACAAGGAGGTCCGAGTCACCTAAGACCAAGACTTCCTGGACACCCATATCCACAGCTAACCTTAAACCCAGAATGCATGCCTTGTACTCAGCCATATTGTTGGTACAGTAAAAATGAAGCTGAGCCGTAACAGGGTAGTGCTGCCCTGTTTCAAAAATAAGTACTGCTCCTATCCCTATGCCCTTCATGTTTGCAGCCCCGTCAAAGAAAAGTTTCCACCCTGGCTTCTTGACTTGTTTCAACTCATCAATGTGCATCACCTCTTCATCAGGGAAATAAGTTTTCAAGGGTTCATAATCTTCATCAACCGGGTTCTCGGCCAAATGGTCTGCCAAGGCATGTGCTTTCATTGTGGTTTGAGTCACGTAGACAATGTCAAACTCTGTCAGCAGGATCTGCCACTTTGCAAGCCTACCCGTGGGCATAGGCTTCTGAAAGATATATTTCAATGGATCCAAGCGAGATATGAGATAGGTAGTGTAAGATGACAAATAATGTTTCAGCTTCTGCGCCACCCAGGTTAGGGCGCAACATGTCCTCTCAAGCTGAGTGTACTTGACCTTGTACGACATGAATTTCTTGCTAAGATAATATATGGCCTTCTCCTTCCTGCCAGTGATGTCATGTTGACCCAATACACAACCAAATGAATTGTCCAAAACCATCAAATATAGAATCAACGGGCGCCCTAGTTCTGGCGGGACCAACACGGGTGGATTTGAGAAATACCCTTTTATCTTATCAAACGCCTCCTGACATTCATCTGTCTACTTGACCGCAGCGTCTTTCTTTAATAGTTTGAAGATAGGCTCGCAAGTTGTCGTGAGCTGAGCGATGAACCTGCTGATATAATTCAATCTCCCCAACAAACTCATCAACTCGGTCTTGCTCCTCGGAGGTGGAAATTCCTGGATGGCCTTGACTTTCGATGGATCCAGTTCAATGCCCCGACGGCTGACTACGAACCCCAACAATTTTCCAGATGGCACCCCAAAAGCACACTTTGCAGGATTAAGCTTGAGATTGTACCTGCGAAGCCTTCAGATTTCCTGGTCAGACTACTTTCTAGACTTCACGATCACATCATCCACATACACCTCGATTTCCTGGTGTATCATATCATGGAATATTGTTGTCATTGCCCTCATGTAGGTTACTCCAGCATTCTTCAAGCCAAATGGCATGACCCGATAGCAGTACGTTCCTCACGGCATGATGAACGCCGTCTTTTCTGCATCTTCCTCGTCCATTAAGATCTGATGATAACCCACGTAACAATCCACAAAAGAACCAATCTCATGTTTGGCGCAATTATCAATCAAGATATAGATGTTAGGCAATGGGAAATTGTCTTTTGGACTCGCCTTGTTGAGATCCCGATAATCAACACACACTCTGGTCTTGCCATTCTTCTTCGGTACAGGCACAACATTGGGTAACCAGGTGGGATACCGGGTGACCCGAATGACTTCGGCATCGAACTACTTGCTGACCTCTTCTTTGATCTTTACATATCCATTTTGAACTTTCTTAGCTTTTGTTTGACAGGAGGGAATTCCGGGTTAGTGGGCAACTTGTGAACCACTAAATCAGTGCTCAGACCCGGCATGTCGTTATAGGACCATGCAAAAACATCTTTGTATTCGAACAGTGCTTTAATTATCTCCTTCCTGAGTTGAGGTTCCAGATGTACACTTATTTTAGTTTCACGGACATTATCTTGGTCCCTTAGATTAACTGCTTCTGTATCGTTCAAATTAGGTTTGGGATTTTCCTCAAAATGACTTAGTTCCTTACTAATTTCATAGGCCTCATCATCATCAAATTCCAACTCATCATCACACTCAATTTCTTGTATTATTATTTCAGAGTTAGATTGGCTTTTAAAACTGGGCCAAAGATTCCTCATGCATGTCATGTCATTGATATCAGCATAAAAAGAATTGTACAAAAAGAAGAAAACAAAAAATAGAATTAGAAGAAATGAAGGAAAAGGAACAATTGCATTTCATTGAATTTAAAGATAACAAGGTTTTAACACATCCAACTGGACGGAACATAATATCTGAATTACAGACCCTGGAATAATCCAAGAAACAAAAGAAAATCAAAACCCACTACCAAGACTCCCTCCGGGTAGGAAGAGGAGTAGTTTCCCAGTTGTTGACTTTTGCACGTGGTCCCACGAATTGAACATTTGCCCTGCTGGACCCTTCCCCAGCCTGAACTATGTTAACCTCGGTGAATAACCTTTCAAACCCCCTTCTCCAAGTCTCCATCGGCACCAATCATTGGTCCAGGAACCTTTGACAACAGTTGCTTTCTGATACCCGGCCTGACGAATGATCTAGACAGACGCGGGATTGGCTTTGGCAATGCCCATGCTTTCTGTTTCATTTTTCTAGCTCTTATCACGTCTGCAATGGTAGGCTTGAACCCCAGACCAAAAGTATCCAGATTCTTTGAAAGAGAAACTGGCTGCACAATACCTTGTAGAGATGCACCCAAACCCTTGCCCGGTACGAAACTATTTTTCAACATTTCAACAGCTACCATAACTGATGCCGCAACCATCTTTGGAGTTGGAACGCACTTTCCTTTAGGAATTTTCTCTATCGATATTGTGTCGAAAGCCTTATAAACCCATGGTCCCTTGTCATCGTCAACCTCTATGAATGGAACAATGGCACCGTTGGGCACACACAAATTATCCTCGCCGTGTACGACAATTTCCTATCGATCCCATTCAAACTTGACCATTTGATGCAGAGTAGACAGGACTGCTTTGGCCGCATGGATCTAAGGTCGTCCCAATAACAGATTGTACGAAACAAGCACATCGAGCACCTGGAATTCCATAGTAAATTCAACTGGCCCTATTGTGAGCTCAAGCACTATGTCCCCGATTGAATCCTTCCCTCCACCGTCGAATCCCCGAACACAAATATTGTTCTTGTGAATTCTTTCATCCTTCACTTTCAGCTTGGTCAATGTGGAGAAAGGATAGATGTTTGTGCTAGACCCATTGTCAATCAGTACCCGAGTAACCACAGAATCTTCGCATTTCACCGTCAGATAAAGGGCTCAATTGTGCTCGGTACCCTCCACGGGCAACTCATCATTAGAAAAAGTGACTCTGTTTACCTCAAATATCTTATTAGCTATCTTTTCCAAGTGGTTTACTGAGATTTTGTTAGGAACGTGGGCTTCATTCAAGATTTTAATCAAAGCACGACGATGCTCGTCTGAATGGATCAATAATGACAAGAGCGAGATCTGAGCTGGTGTCTTCCTTAACTGTTCCACAATGGAATAGTCTTGCACTTTCATCTTTCTCAAAAATTCTTCTACTTCTTCCTCAATCACCGCTTTTTTCACCAACATTGGATTATCTTTTGAGGTCTTAGATTTTCTCAACTCTTCGGGGGCGAAGCATCTCCCCGATCGAGTCAAAGCATGAGTCTCACACACTTCTTCTCTAACCTCTTTCCCCTTGTAAGTCACGATCACTCGTTCATAATTCCATGGGACTGCCTTGCTGTTGTCTATCGGTAATTGAGTTACCGGTTTGATAACGACAGGATCTGTGGGGGCGCCCTTCACAATTACCACAGGCTTGTTCGTCACTCCTGGCATAACCACTTTTGCTCTTCATGTTTTCCTGCAACGTCACTAGAGGACCCCTTCTTGACCTCCACAGATTGTTCATTATTTGCCATGTTCAACTTGATCACAGACTTCTCACTTGTTGACTTTTCAAATGGTCTGGCTTCACTAGCCCGAATCATCATGACGGTTTGTGAAGGCTTCTTAGGCTCCCCTACCTTATGCACTATCTCAATCACATTTGTTTCATGATGGGCTAGCAAGGGATTCTGATTGATATTGTGCGCCTCCGTAGCTTGGACCTCAATCCGATTGGTGTCAATGAGTTCTTGGATGGCTGTTTTCAATTTCCAGCATTTCTCTGTGTCATGTCCCAGGGCCCCTGAACAATACTCACAACTCACCAAGCGGTCAAGATTTCTAGGAGGGGGATTCGGTAATTTAGCCTCGATCGGATTCAACATACCCAACTATCTCAGTCTGTGGGATAGACTAGCATATGACTCTCCCAGTGGAGTGAAAGTCTTTTGCTTCTGCAACCTCTCATTCTTAAAGGCTTGGTTGGGTCGAAAACCCGTTCTAGGAGGATTTCTGTAGGCTTTTGGGGGTGGATAGTTATTTTGTGGAGCTTTGTATAGGTTTTGTGGAGCTGGCGCACGCCATTGCGAGTGAGTAGGCGGTTGGGTGTAGGCTTATGCGTGATGGACATAAAAATGGGGATCTGGCGGTGGGTAATAGTGTTGTGGTGGGTTATATGGAGTGTGGGGGTACATTTGGAGATAGGGTCGCGGCTGGTTGTAGTAACGGGGAAGGTTCCTGGATCCAACCCAAGCTCTCGACTCAATTGTCAGAACGTCCTCATTTTTCTTCTTCCCGAGCACACTCCCGGTACCGTTTTGAATGGCCTGAGTGGTCGCCTTGATTGCTGAATAACTCATGATCTTGTTGGACTTGAGTCCCTCTTCAACCATGCCTCCCATTTTCACGGCTTCATTAAAGGACTTACCTACTGTTGACACCAAGTGACCAAAATAAGTGGGTTCCAAGGCCTGCAAGAAATAATCAACCATCTCGCTTTCTTTCATCGGAGGGTCAACCCTCACTGCTTGCTCTCTTCAGTGGAATCCATATTCCCTGAAGCTCTCACCGGGCTTCTTTTCCAGCTTTGTCAATGACAGACGATCTAGGATAAGTTCGAGGTTGTATTAAAAATGGCAGGCGAAGGCTTGGGCCAAATCATCCCATATGTACCACCTGTTGTGATCTTGTCTGGTATACCATTCTAAAGCCGATCCACTTAGACTTTGGCTGAAATATGCCATCAGCAATTCATCCCTTCCACCTGCTCCTCTCATTTTGCTACAAAACCCTCTCAAGTGTGCTACTGGGTCACCATGCCCATCGTACAGATCAAACTTTGGCATTTTGAACCCTGCTGGAAACTGAACATCTGGGAACAGACATAAATCCTTATAGGCCACACTTACTTGACCTCCCAGCCCCCTCATATCTCGGAATGATTGCTCTAAGCTTTTGACCTTTCTGATCATCTTTTCATGCTCGGTATTTTTGGGCAGTTTCTCAGTCTCTACCGTGATATCAAGATGAGGGGTGTAAGGATATGGTTCTGGAACTTTGAAGGTGGGTTCAGGGGGATAGTACTGGTTGTCGTGAGTTCAGAACAGGGGTTCACTAGAAGATCAGTGTAATGTAGCAGGTGGAGGTGCCACAAAAACAGGTGTAATTGGTGGGGGAGGGTATGAGACTTGTTTGGGTGGTGGAGCTTGAGAAGTATGGGAAGTGGCGCCATGGCATTGTTGGTAGAGGGGAAAGGCTGGAGATGAGTTCACAGTGGGAGGCTCCGGAGGTTGGGCTGATGGTGGGATATAAGCAGGGTTGGCGGGATAAACCGGTGGTGGATGCCCCTTCCCCCAGGCTTCGTACATTTCAGCCATCTGCTGCTTCAGCATATACATTTATTCCCTCATCTCATTAATGTCCATTTCTTCCACCTCTTTCGATGGGTTGACAATACTTGTTTCCAATTACTGGTTGGCCACATTAAGCATGTCTTTCAATCGGGTGTTGTAGGAGTGAGTTTCCAGAATGCCAATCGACTAACCACCTGCCTGGACTTAATACATCAAACAACAACTTTGTTAGCGATTAGGTTTTAACAGATTGGTAGCCGCACATTGGGCATGAATGCACCTAAATAGCTAACCGTCTCTATTATGTATTTGATCGGTTGCATGCGTCATTCCGGCCTTTTCTTACTTTCGATTGCAAACCTCCCCCTTTTCTTTCTTTTTCTTTTCCTTCCTTTCGTTCTCTCTTTGTTTTTATTCTCTCTTGATTTTTATTTTCTCTCTTTTCTTTTTTGTTTTTCCGCTCTTTCTTTCTCTCTTTTATCTGGTTATGGTCGAATCCTATGGAGATTGCCTACGTATCATGACCCCGCATGAATCATACCAAGCGTAGTTCTTGGTGATAAGTGCGAAATAAAACATTTTTAGGATTTTCAGTTTTCATAAAAAAAAAATGCTTCCATTAAAAAACTCAAAACTAGCAAATTCCAAAAGACTAACAGATTTCGATGCAAAGATGAAATACAGACTCCAAAAATAGACATCATATTGCAACAGAAGAAAATACATACTCGAAAACAATTTGACGGACTCTTGCAGAAAGAAAAACTCAACATGACTGACAGACCCTTAACAAAAGGGAAATGCAGACTCAAGCGAAAAAATCATGAGTACATCAATGCTCCTGGTGCCCGCGGGACATCATTCGGTCTCGCCGCGGGCCTATATGCAAGCTCCCTTTGAAGTCGATCCAAGTCATTCATTTCTGTTTAACAAATGTCATTACTGCTGCAAAGAAGGTAGTGCGGGTCATATCCTCACAAATCTGGCACTTCATAACAATGTAGTAGGCAATGCTTCTAATTCTCTCTGTTATGGCGCCCTTTTCTTGTAACAAACGCCCAATCTGCTGGGCCCTGGCTTAAAAAGTTTGCTTAGCCGCATGATTTTGCTCCTGAAGTTGTTGCAAATCTATTTCTAATTGCGCCAATGCTGTATAACAATGTTCCCTTTCAACTTTGAAGTCTTTTGCCTGTTTGATCATTTTGTTTCCATGTCGATGACCCTTTTCTTTAACCCTACGGCCTCATCGTCGTACCTTTCTCTCAATTGCTTAACCAGGCGTACTCGTTCATCTGCGCTTTTAGCCAATTGCTTTTGAGCCTTGGCTAGTTCACTTTCTTATTTGTTCAAATCAAAACTATAGTCATTTACTTTCTGCCTCAGGTTAGCGATGAGTTTTTCGTCTCTGTCGCTTCGGGCTGGATTTTCTGCTGCTACTTTCATTTTCTGAATTTGAGCTCGAAGGGACTCATTCTCTTCGGCTAGCTTTTTCTTTTCTCCTTCATTCGCCGCGACCTGCAAGCTATTCTCGAATTGAAGTTCTCTGACTTGGTTTTCCAATTTTCTTATGGTAGCCCTGTACTTGTTTTCTTTGGTCAACCAGTCCTATTGCACTTGTGCTCCATCGGTAAATTGTTGGACATGGGGCCTCTTTGTGGGCCTGTTAGGTTCATGTTGTGCTCGTGATCTTTTACCATACCAAGAAGTATAACTAGGCTCCACCTCGCCTCTGGATAGGTCTCGTACTTGAGTATTAGTGTTACACCCCAAGTTTTCATACGTGAGAGTACGTCGTAAGTCATTGATGTAAGCTCGGAAATGAGATTATATTTGGAAGAAAATAAAGTAAGTTAATCATGTTACCTTGGAGGTTACAAATATTTAAGATCATGAATAACGAGTACCAAGAGGGTTGGAAATCTTAGAAGCTAAACCAATTGAAGAAAATAAGTTTCGTCAAAAGTCGACAAGTTTGGAATGTTATAACATGTACTTTGGGGTGAGACTAGGGTTCTTAACATGATAAGGAGGTTATTCTATGAGTTATTTTAGTCGTATGATATTCATTTTCTACATTTTGAAGGCAAGCAAGTTGTGGAACAAGAGTTGGCAAAGGTCATCACAAGTTACATTCATAAATTTGCTGAAATTTAGGTCAAATGTATCTGAGAATTTATCCAAATCATGGGGTGTTCTACCTACCAAATTGAAGGTCTACGAGTCTACTTTCTAACGCATTAAACCGTTTGTCAATACGACATCAGAGTAGAGAGATATTCGTATTTTTGCGGGACAGCGCAAGCAGCTCCCAATGGGACCCACTTAGGCGTGTTTGACCTACTTCAATTTATAAACGATTTGAACGCCTATTTTTGCTCATTTTTCAACTAAAATTCGTCTCCAAACTTCTCCTAACCCTCATAAACATATACCACAAGGGTTTAAAGTGATTCCAAAGTGATTACACCAAATTTCAACATCAAAACTTAGTTCTAGTGAAGAACAACACCTCTTTGAGGTTGTGTTGTCATTGAGGATTGTTGTGGGCTATATTTGGATAAAATTCCAAGTTGTTGATGCTTTCTAAGGTGAGTATAACATCCTACTAATTGTTCTTAATCTTTCTTGTATGTTGGTTAAGTTGTTAGGATGATAAACTACAAGATAATACTTGGGTTAGCTTAAGTCACTTATATGGTGTTGTATTGCTATTGAGGGTTGTTGTAAATTGAATATAACTTGGATTTTGACTTTAAGTTACTGTAGGAGGTATTTATATTGTGTTCTTACTTGTGCCTAAGGTTATCTTGATGTTTATTAAGTTAAATGGATGGGCTAGACATGAACTAGTGAATAAAGTTGCTAGTTGGGGATAGTTGAAGTTGTGGATTATTTTCGTTGTTATAAAAATATGGTATAAGGCTGGAATCATTGATTAATGACTTCATTATCATGTTAATGATACTTTTATGTTGAATTAAGAAGTCTATAAGGATTGATAAGGGGTATACGGATTCCAATCGGAGCTTGCCGCTCGTCGTAATGTAGTTGTGACTTGTTGTTGTTATATGGTGTCTTGATATTGATAATTATATATTGATGGATTGCTCTGGTCATTGTTGTTTGTATATGGTATTGGAGGAGGCCCTTGTTACAAGGGAGATGCTGCTAAATTTTACGTAAACGAGCTACTAGCTTAAGTTATAGACTTAGCCTTTGCTCAGCACTGATTTTGAATCTCCTTATACTATGATAGATTGATTTGACTTGTTTGAAGAGTTGCTTGGAAGTGATTAAGGATTCAACGGGTTTAAGGTATGTTAAGGCACTTAATTCTTTCTTTTGGCATGATCTAAAGTGACATGAACATAAACGGTACGCTAATTCATAACGTATCTACTCCTAGAAACTAAGGTTGTCCATGTTGTTCTTTCCTTATAAAGTTATTCTAAACAAGTGTGTATGATAAATCCCACTAAGGTTCATATTGATGGTAGGGATGTCCATAATGTTAATCGAAGGTGCAATGACCTTACATCACTCCGAAAGGATTAGAACATAATTCCATGAGTCCAGCATGCATTATATATATGTATCTATTTTACTCTACCGAGCCGCGCTATAGTCGGTCGGGTATGGCACCTATTGTGAAACCACTGATCAGTTCGGTTTACCGAGCTCCACATGGCCGGGTACGATTCTACCGAACCTTATGATGGTCGGGTATGCTTTTACCGAGTCCTCTTTAAGGTCGGGTACGATATGATGATGATGATGATGCCCACAGAGGCGAATATTTTAAAAAGTTTATGTATATATATATATATATATATTATGCATTTCATATCATAGCCCCTAGAGGCACTCAAATGTTACAGGTTGTATCTCCTCTATCTCTCTCTTTACATTACTGTTCTTGTTTATGCTTTCCTTCCTAACATACTCGGTACTTTATTTGTACTGACATCCCTTTTGCCTGGAGACGCTGCGTTTCATGCCCGCAGGTCCCGATTGATAGCTTGACAGTCCTCCTAGTAGTCTATCAGCTCAGCGAAGGTGTTGGTGCATTCCACTTGCTCCGGAGTTGCCTATTTGGTCAGTATGCTTTGGATATGTATTGATTGATATGGCGGGGCCCTGTCCCGACCTTTATGATTTTATGTACTCTTAGAGGCTTGTAGACATATGTCAGGTGTATGGATAATTGTATGGCCTTGTCGGCCTATGTTTCGAGTTTACTAATGGTCATGTCGGCCTTATAGGCCCGTATGTCACATATATTAGTTTGTATATCATGTTGGGTCTTCATATGTTGACTATTCCCTTATGTTTTATTCTTGTTATCTCAGGACGAGTTTTCTAGCTCATTTACTCATGATAACATGATAAGAAAGATATGTTACGTTGGTACTCGGTTGAGTAAGGCACCGGGTGCCCGTCGCGGCCCTTCGGTTTGGGTCGTGACAGAAGTGGTATCAGAGCAGTTCTGTCCTAGGGAGTCTACAAGCCGTGTCTAGTAGAGTCTTGTTTATGGGTGTGTTGTGCACCACACTTATAAGCAGGAGGCTACAGGGCATTTAGGTCTGTCACTCTTTCTTCTTACTCTAGATCGTGCAGTAGAGCTCAGTTGTAAGAATTCAAACTCCTAAATTCGACTTTAGTCGTAATACAACGATACCTACATCCACAAAGACAGTTGGTAAGAGATTGCATGTGGATGTGGAAGAGTTGAGTCAGAGGAACTCGATTTCACATCATGCTTATGATGAGTAAATATGAGGTCTTCAACAGATCATGTGTGTACTAAGATGTGTATGCTTCTTAATAAGGAGCCTTAAGGCACGGATATCTATTCACGAATATGGTGAAAATCTATGAGGAATTCAGAAGCTAGATACAAGTTTTAACAAGTAAAAGAAGTAAGGTGAAGAGGGGTACGAGGCACCCAGATAATGAAGATTATCAATATTTTCAAATCAGGCAGAGAAATATAAGCATTTTGGTACCTTCATCAATGACAGAGGTAAGTACAATTGGCCACACCCATCTCAGTTATGTTCTATGGGAGCTAACAGATATTATTTAAGAGAAAGATGGGATATCAGGATCCAGTTGGAGTTAGAGTAACCCAAAAATTGTGGATAGGTTGTTATCATTAACTAACGTTTCCGAAAGATGGTGCAAATGTGGTAATAGATCTCCTTCTAAGACACCCAGATGGTGAACTCTAGAGTAGTACAATCAGATAAGAATACTGGAATATTCAAAAATTTCAGAAGATAGGCAGTGGGATCCTAGAAGGGACAAATATTTACCTTAGTATGACTCTAGCCCCGAGTAAAAAAAGAATGTTAGGCATTCCAAAGAGCCAGTGAGATGAAGCTAGGGGAGCTTAAACGGAAAGAACTTTTTGTTGAAGTTTTTAGAATAAAGTGATAGAAAAAAAAATATTATCCGGAGAATAAGAAGAAAATAAATTAAGCATCATGAGTAAGATGTGATATAGGGGTGATAACAGTAAATCAAAATATGACACAATGACAGAGTCTATAGTCAAGTGAAGGAAAATACAAGAGGTGACAAGCCTTAAGGCAATAAAAGAGTATAAGCCATAAAGTCATATCCTTATTTCGAGAAATGAGTTGGTGACTTCAACGTGATTACCAGGAGGAAAGGTTAGACCCCAGAGTAAAAAATCAGTATGGGCTGGTGAACAAGATAAAATCGAACATGAATTTGAGACCAGAGGATTTGATAATGGTCGACATCGTGAGAATTTCAAAGATCGTGCTCCGACAATAATAGAATAGAAAATAGACGAATAACCTTTAAAGGTCATTTAGGAAGTCGCTTACCTAAAGCAAGCACTCTGAGCAGAGTTAATCTTAAGGGACTAAGTGTGCCAGTTACAGTAGGTGTCTCCTTCGTGCGTAAGAAATTTAGTTATCCCTGGTACAGAAGGTTACCATAAGGTGATTAAGGTTCATTGATAATGTGAAAAGACGCCAAAGATGAAGAGGTAAAACAACTATAGGTAGATCGTCGTAGTACTAAATCTTAGTACTCCCCTGAAGGGGGGAATATGGTGTGATATGATATTAAGTCGGAGTTAAGCGGTTCAGTTAACTATGGAATGGTAAAGGAAGAATGTGGTAAAAAGGAGAAAGGGATGATGTTGCATTTATTCAGTTCATGCAGATATGTTGCGACTCCAGAACATTATACAAGCACGACACCGGAGAGAGGCAGTAAAAGTTTCCAGCCAGGATGTTATTGATAAATAAGTGTGAATGGACACTTGATACATCAGGAGCTAGTGGCGAGAGATAAGTTAAGACAAAGGATATATCCCAAGAGGGATTATGCAGAATATATATATATATATGAGAATGGACCAACGAGTAATTAGTAGTTGATTCAGGAAGAGCCCAGTTATGGCTAGACAAGAGGTCACAGATAAATCAATAGATCATGCAAGATAAATGTAGTGAACCGCAGCATAGTGAATTCAGTCTCGCAGATACGAGATCGCAATCATTTGAAAAATTTCAGATAGGAGTTGAGGCAATTAAAGGTACCATTTTTAAGGTTTATAGAAATAAGAGAGAGTGCCACTAAGGAGACAATAAAAAATTGAGCTTAGAAGTAAGCCTACGAGCACAAAGGCATAAATTTATGTAATTAAGGATTATTATAGGCGAGTAAGAATAACGAAAATTACCTTCCGGTGTACGATATATCAAACTCGCAACTTCACAAGAGCCAGAAGGTCTCCCTAAGTACTACAATGAAAGACTAGCTGAGGAAATAAGGAAGAAGGTTTCCACCTAAGCATAGTGAGCTAAAGAGTAAATGATCCTGTAACAACATTCTCACTACAATATTGTATACACTCCATAAGAAAGTGGCACCTATCATGGCTAATGAATGGTAAAAAAAGCCATCAAAGGTGATGTTTGAGATCATATGAGGTACATGAAATTATAGTATTTGTGGGCAAAATGACAAGCCAAGTGTTCATGCAACAAGTGATAGAACGACCAGCAAAAGTAATTGCTTACATTTAAGGACAATTGAGAAGGCACGAATGGAAATTTATGGTGCTAGCAAGTTAAAGGAAGGTTGCAAGTAGTATAAATAGATCGGTGTAGGTCCTAAGGTAAAGTATTGTAGAACAACAAGGTTTTAGGTTGATAGGAGTAAGGATATGAAAAGGTGAGTGAGAAAGTGACGAGAATATGTATGTCCTCGGGATTAAACCCATCAAAACAAGGGAACTGATGATTTCCATATGTAATAAAAAGCTCGGTACAGCCTGAATGAACACAGGGGAGTCTGAGACTAGGTGCATTTAGAAGAGATGGAATGCTGCCCTGGCAGTAGAATAAGGGTCTAATTGTGATAGATAAGAGGATGATACTTAGGCCTTTGATTGAGTAACGATTTAGCGAGAAAGGGATTTCATTAATTGCACGGGATTAGAATACCCCCATAAGATGAATCGCATTGGATGCAATGAAATACGGTTATTGAAGTATAGTATTATCCCTAGGTGGATCAGGAAAATCACTTCATATGTTCCCCGATAAGATGTGAGCCCTAGTGATAGTGTATTATGTAAGAGGTTGCAAGTTATCAGTGATAGATTATAGATCAACATTAAGGTGAATAAACAATAGATGGGTACAAGTTCCAAAGTATGAGATAAGATTTGTTTGTTATTCTTAAATGAATAATAATGAGAAAGCACTAAAGGACTTAGATTTATACATATAGGATAAGCAGCGAGAGAGTAACCTGGAGTTGGGTAGCAAACCTCGGTAATAATAAACTGAAGTAAGTTTTATGGTATAGTATAACCAACCTAAATGTAGTAAATCCATAAGGATAGATATACAAGGCTATGAAAAAAGAGATAGAAATAGTCTTAAGTTCGATAAAGTACCAAGCGAAAGACATCAGTACACCTATAGATGCCTATAGGGACAGCTTGTCATAATTCTGTATATGTTCATAAAGTGAGGCTTAGAGATTAGCTAAAAGATGGAGGAAAAAGAGAATACGAGTCGGTAGGCGCTCATACAAGGACACAGTCGTACATACTGCATGACATAAGGTATCAAATGTTACAATGTTGGAAGAATTCCAACCACATGTCATGGTGTGACAAAGAGGCCTAAAAGGGGGGAATGCCCAAGTGTTTGGATTTATTCACAAAACAGTTGCTTAGATGGAAAGATGAGCATTAAAGTATTCATAAGAGCCATAGTTTATGAAACTGATAAGCGCATCAGTCAACATTCGAGGACGAATGTTCCAAAGGGGGGAATGATGTTACACCCCAAGTTTTCATACGTGAGAGTACGTCGTAAGTCATTGATGTAAGCTCGGAAATGAGATTATATTTGGAAGAAAATAAAGTAAGTTAATCATGTTACCTTGGAGGTTACAAAAATTTAAGATCATGAATAACGAGTACCAAGAGGGTTGGAAATCTTAGAAGCTAAACCAATTGAAGAAAATAAGTTTCGTGTAAGTAGGGAGGAAAGAAACAATGACTAAAAGAGCCTTTAATTCTCGGATCTCTTCACTAGCTTTAGATAGTTGTTCTGAGAGGTGAAGGGTTGGCTGAGTGGGTCATGACACTTGAAGGCCAAGGATTCCAGAAAAGGGAACCTCAGTTCGAGTGTCTTGAGTTAGAAAAAAAGGCTACACCTCCAGCCCGTCGTCGTTCGATCGAGGTCAAACCTTTCCTTTTTTTATGGCGAAGGTACTTGGCCATGAAGGGTGTTATTTCGAACTTATCAAAAGGATCCGGCATGAGGTCTTGTTATACTAGGTTTAAAATATGGGTTTATTTGTTCTAGACCAGGCTTACCCGAGCTAGCGACAATGGCTCTTACGCCTTGGGCCGATGCGGCCTTTTTTAGTGTGGGCTGGAGACAATGGCTCTTACACCTTGCTCTTAGGCATATTTAGTCAACTATTTTGGGTAGGTCATTACTGATGATCCTGCAATTTTAAGCGATTAGGATCTGGTAGTCCAGATTCAAGTAGAAGGCGTGAACTGTAGCACAGCTCTGCTCCTCCGAGGTCTGTAAGCTGTAGAATTCTTGTGTTTGATCTTGAAGGTTTCACACATGGCTTTCATCAGGTCGTTGTTGAGATTGGAACCATTATCAGTGATGATTGACTCCGGAATTCCGAACCGACAAACAATGCGATCGCGGACAAAACCATGTCTCTGCCTCCAGCGACACCTGCTCCAGGAGCAGCGTCATCGGTAGCTGCAACGCGTGTCCTCACCATCTGTGAGAGAATGGAATGATAATAGTTTAGACACCGAGATCAGTAAGATTGATTGTTCAAGCCCGACAAAAGATTAAAAACATGAGGAAGATGATTAAAGTTGCTGATATGGCCATTGACATATCTGGGAGTGAGTACGAGCCCTCCTGGGAGATAACTTCAGACTCAATCCCAGAGTACATCCCTGACTGGACTGAAAGAAATAGACTAAGAGACATGGGAGTCTATGCTCCTCCCCCGGCCTGAGATGTGGCTGCAACAAGGGGAATCAACCCTGCATGAGCTAGAGTGGTGTGCATGCTCATGAATTGTGCAAAGGTCTTCGGAAGAGGTTGATTAAAAGTAGCAGTAGGCATATCTGATTTTGAGCTCACCCCTACTCTGGAGGAAATGGCCGAATAAATTGACTTTGGCCAAGACTTGAGGAAGCAGCAACTCATATTCCCAAGAGCTCCCTCTGTGCACAAATTCTTCGATCTTCTAAATATTAGTAAACAAATGAAGAAGGCTCATAGATGGCCGGAAAATTGCATGAGAAACCATGGGAGGTGAGTGAACTGCCTCTGATTCACTTGAAGGCCTCAAAACGATGACACACGGCCCCTGTATATCCAGTGTATATCGAGTGTATACTGCTCTCTCTACCCCCTTCTTTTTTTCTTCTCCTCTATTTTTGTTTTTTCCTCTTTTTTGAACCCCCATCTTCCTAAATTTTCTCTTCTATTTATAGCAAAATTTTCGAAATTTTTCAAATTTGTTTTTGAGTGGATGCCTCTAGAGAATGGTCCTATTGTGTTCAAAATTTTACATGCAATAATTGGAGGCTTTCAAGTTGTACTTATGGATAGAAACCGAGTTTTCCTTGGAAGATGTCAAGACTAGTGGTGTTTTCCATATTAATTGTGGGAAAGAATCTATTGAGCCAGACAGGTATCACGCCGGTTGTGTGCCGCACTATTCGGGTTGGTTGGAAGATAATCACAATGGTATGGGTCAGCCCGGGTTCATTCGAGGACGCAGAATTATCGACGCGCGGGTTAAGTACAATCAACTGCACAAGAGAATTCGAGAATGTGAAAGTGAGCATCGGGAGGTTTGGGTAAAAAGAATTCGGATCGAATTACAACTTTAGAACCGTTCAGGTGGGATTTTTGCCGAACCATTATAACATAGTATTCATGAGATCCATAAAAGCTGCTGGGGCATTTGTTAGCCCGAACGACATCACCAAGAACTCAAAGTGCCCGTATCTTGTCCGGAAGGTCGTCTTTGGAATATCCTTCTCCTTAACCCTCACCTGTTTCAGTCTGCCATAGAGATGCCTCTGTATTATTTGATCCCAGTTCCACCTTTTCTTATGTGTCATCACACTTTGATCCTTATTTGGGTATGCCCCGTGAGTCTCTTAAATACCGTTTTGCCTGCTTCTTTCCTGTTATCTTTATATTGTTCATTCCCTGTTTTAATTCTTACATGCCTACTTGTACTTGCATTTCTAACTGCTACCTGCTGATATTGTATCACCTTGTTGAAGATAATTGTTGTACCGCAGAAAAGGTCGATGTGGGCTTTGCCCGTTGCTGCGATGATTCATGATAACTCGACGGATCGCACGACCATCGTGCCGGCGATGCATCATTCAAATTTCTGCCCTATCAACTTTCGTTGGTAGGGATCTGAAGCGCCTGAATCTGCACACAGGGTGCATAGAGTAAAGTGAGTATTCCAACTCAGTGAGTAATAATAACAAATAAAGACTGAGTGATAAGGAATCACGTAAAGATCCATGGATTGTGAAACTATCAAGATGACCACCCACCAAGTTAGTGCAATAGTGCATTCAATGGACCCGAAGCTTGAAGATCATGGTGCTGACAGTTGAGACACCGAGCTACAAATCCCACAATATCTTTCTTTATTCTTCTCCACCAATAGTGTTGATCCTTCTCCTACTCCTACCCCCGTACTCTCTGAAATGGAACAAGTTCATATTGATGCTCTCCGTGATATTGTGGATTCATATTATTCAAAACTAATTAGTCCTAGGTTAATAGTGTCACTAAATGGAATCACATAATCAGGTGAAGGATAGAATCATGTTGAGAATTGAAACAGGCTAGTCAAGCAAAGCATAGAGAAGGAAATTACAAAGGTTACGGCATACCAGCTGAGAAGAAAGCAAGTAAAGGTACCTTTAACACTCGGGACCTCAACCAATTACACCAACATGACCCAAAATATATTACGAACTTGCTCGAGGACTCAAATCACATCAAACAACATGGGATTACGATGTCCGATCCCAACGTTTGGGCTAATCAAAAGCAAAATAAAAATTATACACAAGTCGAAGGCAAATCGAAACAACTTTTATATTGATAGTAGACGATTACAAAGCCCTCGAAAGGTCCTTACAAAAAACAAAGAAGCATAAAACAACAGTCTAGAACTTATCTGCATGGTATAACCGATCCCAACGATCATGTCGTGCATTTCAGATTAGTTAAATGGTATAACCCAGTCTAGAACCCACTGCGGATCATGCCTGACTTCTTTTAGATGGAGGTCCTCGAGGTCGGGCATCACCTCAGGGCCGGAGATGTTGCAGTTGGCTCCTTGAAGCCTAACATTTTCCTTCAGCAGTTTGTTTTGAGAAAGATTTTTCAGAGCTTACTACCAGTTGCCAAAACGGTGCAAAGCAAAATGCGAATAAGATAGGCCAAAGATAAGGCGACAAAGCGAAAAGAAGTTTGTCGCAAGACCAAATGATGAATGGGTCTAGATTCCAATCTCGACGACTTCTGTCAAAATGAAGATAGGCTCCAGAAAGCCATTGACATCATTACAAGCCTCGAGATGGTACCCGATCTCGAGGTCTTCAGTCAAAAAAAAGATAACTGTTAGTGCTTTAATTATACTGTCACATTTCGTAATGTTTACCTTGTTTTTTGTATATAACCAGTATGGCCCTTGCACTGACCCCAAATCTAGTAACCTCGTCTCACCCAGTACGTACTGCTCAGGCAATAAGTCACCTCAGACATAATCAAAAATCTCACAACAGAGATTGCCTCATTAGGTCTCAACTAAATAAGTGCATAGCCTAAACGTGATTTCTAACATGATTCGAAACTCATATAGTCAAACAAGCAAGGAGATCCCGATTGATGATTTTACCGAATATTTGACTGAAATTCATTTGTTATCATCATAATTTGGGCTGATTGTCATATTTGGGCTTCGTGCCAACTATTTGAACCCTTCGGGGATTTTGGAAAAATTGCCAACTTTAAGAAAGGGGAGGGCTGACTGACGTTGGGCCTTAAGTAGAGTCAGGCCCAAGTCCGACTGGAGCAGAAGCAATCACGTTTAGGCCCTCAATTGAGCCCTGATCTCCCACTGATTTTATTTGAATCTCGGCCTACTGATTTTATTCACAACGGCCTAATTATTGGCAAACAAATAATTAATTCGAATAATTCGAGTAATGAGCAGTGTAAAATATCAAGAATAACTAAAAGTTGTTTCAAAAGTCAAAGATTAAAATATGTAGGCAAAGATTTAGGGTTTTTGCAATAAAATCAGTGAAGTAAGGAACTTGGCCAGAAACTCGTTAACAATGAAGTTTAAAGCATCATTAGACCAAAACCCATCGGAGAAAGGTCGGAAACGGACCCAGGAGAGGCTTCAGTGACCTTCTTGCATGGTGGAGACTCCTAGAGTTCCTCTCTCTCTCTCTCTCTCTCTCTCTTTCTCTCTCTCTCTCTCTCTCTCTCTCTATATATATATATATATATATATATATATATATATCACAAGCTAGATTTTTAGGACAAAGCTCCAACATTGGAGTTTTAAAATTATTTTAAAATAAAAAAAAATTGCTAATTCAAATTGGGGAGTATTTCAAGTTGGAGTTTTAAAATTACTTTAAAAAAAAAGACTTTGATGAATAATAATTATGAGTGGGCTCCCACGGGCTTTAAAGAAGTTCGATTCTATTTGGGTGATTGTAGATCGGCTGACCAAGTCCCCGCATTTTATTCCTGTGTGTACTACCTATTCTTCAGAGCAGTTGAAAGAGTTCTATATCCAGGAGATTGTTCGTTTGCATGGTGTTCTAGTTTCCATCATTTCAGATAGGGGCACTCAGTTTACTTCCAGTTTTGGAGGACTGTGTAGCAATAGTTGGGTACTTAGGTTGGGTCTCATTTAGGGACTAAGTGTCTCAAAACTCTCCAAAACTCAAAACCGGACATCCCGACAAATCAAAATAGTAGAAATAGACTCGGGAAAAGCAGTTAATAGGGGATCGAGGCGTTAATTCTTAAGACGACCGGCCGGGTCGTCACAAGATTAAAACCAGAAGTAACCTCAAACATAATATAGCACTACAATGTGCAATCCGGGGTTTCAAACCCTCAGGACATCATTTACAATCATTAATCACCTCGAACCGACTAATTCTCTAGCTCGCGATGCCTTTGCCCCTCGAATTGACCTCTGAATGCCACAAATCTAGGCCAACTATTCCAACCCCTACTTCGTCTAGCTTACAATCGTCTAAAAGAGTTGCGGGCTTAAAAGCTATTAAATCTTGGACGGAGTTCAGGGGTTCTCAAGGTGATAATTATGATGAAACTTCACCTTTTCCCCTCGAATTGGCCTCCACTCACGTCGAATCTATCCAAAATCAGAATCATGGCGTCAAAATATTCTAAAGGAACAAATCCTAAGCAAAAAATATATTTATAGGAAATTACCAAAACCCAACCCCCGGGCACACGTCTCGGAGTTTGATAATTTTTTTCCGTTATTATATTTATAGGAAAAAAATATGGTAGGAAGATTACTCATGATGAGTTCTTCATGGAGACTCACATCCGGAAAAAGAAGGCACACTTTATCTTTTCCGATTTAGGGTTTTGGCAAGATATTTAGAAGTCTCTCTATTCTTTAGCATGTTCTACTGTGTTTCTTATGTTGTTCCTCTACTATGTTTCTTATGTTGATTCTTCTACTGTGTTTCTTTATGTTAAAGTCTTAAGTTCTTTCTTAGGGTTTCTAATTTTATTTTCTTTGTTGATATTTTTGCCTGATTCTCTTGTCTTTCACCTCTACACTCGATTGATGGCAAAAACCCTAAGATTTGGGGTTCATTCGAGTTCTGATATTATATGCTATGTGATTTGTTTGTTCCTCATCTCCTAACTTGTTTGGTTTCAAAACTCTAATTTCTTTGGACCTTTTTGAGTTTCTGAAGTTGTTTCGTCTGTTGCTCGACTGAATTTCAAAATCTTTTGTTTCTTTATATGATCAAAGAGTTAAGGAAAGCTAAAACACTCAGAGACAATCCAGTTCTAGTGAAGAAACCGGTCACTGAAGAAAAGGCTGAGGAGTTTTTGAGAAAAATAAAGGTACAAGATTACTCCATCGTGGAATAGTTGAGAAAGACTCCTGCTCAAATTTACCTGTTATCATTGTTGATCCATTCAGATGAGCATCGTCGGGCTCTGATGAAGATGAGGCAAATGAAGTTGTAAAGAAAAAAAGAAGGCCCAAAAATGAATATTTGTGAAGAATGTGGTGCGAGCTTTCAGAAGCCTGCTCATTGAAGCAGCATATGTAGAGTAAATAAACAAAATTTTAAAATGAAACTATTTTTTGTATTTTTAAAATTTTATATTTTTTTTGTATTTTTTATTTTTAAGTAAAGAAAACAGGCTAAAGTCATGATAAAATAAAGATACCATGAATAAAATATACTAATTGATCTTAAACTAAAGATGAAAATATATAAAAGCGATAAACACGATAAATAAAACTATTATATATATATATATATATAGGTGGAAAGACCATAATTATGATAATTGGCACTTCATTAATAGTGGAACCGTGAAAACCTTGAAAAAAACTACAAAAACTGCAGAGCCAATGAAAAATTGATACGTGTACGAAATATTAAATGGAAGTGACAATTGAAGTATTTAATTTTTGGTTGACTTTGGTCAACATTTTGAGAAAATGGACCCGGATCCGTGTTCCGACAATCCCGGGAGGTCCGCAGTAAAATATGGGACTTGGGCGTAAACATAATTGTTTAAAGGAATTTGAAATGAAATCTGATTAGAACATGTTGGTATCGGGCCCATATTATGGTTTCGGCGCCCGGTACAGGTCTTATATATGATTTAAGATGATCCTGTGAAATTTGGTGAGAAACGGATGTCATTTGAGGTGATTCGGACCTAAATTGCAAAAATTGATGTTTAAAGGAGTTTTGAGAAATTTCATTGATCTTGAGGTTTAATTCGATGTTCGTGATGTTATTTTGGTGATTTGAGTACACGAACAAGTCCGTAGGATGTTTTTGAGGTTGTGTGTATATTTGGTTTGGAGCCCCGAGGGATCTGGTTAGTTTTGGATAGGCTACGGGGTGCATTTTGAACTTAGAAATTGCAGGTTTTTATTGCTGGTGTTTCAGACCTGCGGGCTTCGCATTTGCGAGCTGGCAAATATGAGCCTAGAATCGCAATGCGAGAGGTGGCCTGGGCATCCTTCTTCAAAAATGCGAAGTATATTCCTCGAGCATCTTTATGATGGCGGGGTCGGCTGTCGACCCGTTGTTACTTGATCTCTCTGGTACCTGCTTGACCGGGGGAGCCGTCCTGGTGGTAGGTGAGGGTTTAATTATGGAAAGGGGGATCTGGGCCGTTGATTTTATTTGATCAATGGCTCAATTAATTCAGAACTGGGCCGGGTTAATTTAAGGATTGGGCTGGGGAGGATTTGGTTGGGTCTTGGGTTAATTGGGTTGGGGTTAAATTGAGGTTGAAATTGAAATCCGAATGGGCTATAATTGCAATGAAATGAGGCTAAATGTTAAATAGCTAGTTTTCCCTTTTTATTTTATATAAAATAGTTAAAATGATGTTAAAAGCAAATTTAAAGTACTGACCCAATTAATAATATATAAATATCAATTTAAAAATATTGGAACCAATTTTACAATTATAAAATGCTATTAATCTTAAAGTAGGCTATAATTGCAATTATATGCAATTTAGCTTCTAAAAGACCAAATAAATTTGTAAAAATATACAAAAATTATTTTAACTATATTTTGGTATAAATATGGGAATCTTAGAAGCTAAACCAATTGAAGAAAATAAGTTTCGTCAAAAGTCGACAAGTTTGGAATGTTATAACATGTACTTTGGGGTGAGACTAGGGTTCTTAACATGATAAGGAGGTTATTCTATGAGTTATTTTAGTCGTATGATATTCATTTTCTACATTTTGAAGGCAAGCAAGTTGTGGAACAAGAGTTGGCAAAGGTCATCACAAGTTACATTCATAAATTTGCTGAAATTTAGGTCAAATGTATCTGAGCATTTATCCAAATATGCTTCGAATCATGGGGTGTTCTACCTACAAAATTAAAGGTCTACGAGTCTAATTTCTAACGCATTAAACCATTCATCAATACGATATCGGAGTAGATAGATATTCGTGTTTTCACGGGACCGCGCAAGCAGCTCCCAACGGGACCCACTTAGGCGGTGGTTGACCTACTTCAATTTATAAACGATTTGAACGCCTATTTTTGCTCATTTTTCAACTAAAATTCATCTTCAAACTTCTCCTAACCCTCCTAAACATATACCATAAGGGTTTGAAGTGATTCCAAAGTGATTACACCATATTTCAACATCAAAACTTAGTTCTAGTGAAGAACAACACCTCTTTGAGGTTGTGTTGTCATTGAGGATTGTTGTGGGCTATATTTGGATGAAATTCCAAGTTGTTGCTGCTGTCTAAGGTGAGTATAACAACCGACTAATTGTGCTTAATCTTGCTTGTATGTTGGTTAAGTTGTTAGGATGATAAACTACAAGATAATACTTGCGTTAGCTTAAGTCACTTCTATGGTGTTGTATTGCTATTAAGGGTTGTTGTAAACTGAATATAACTTGGATTTTGACTTGAAGTTACTGTAGGAGGTATTTATATTGTGTTCTTACTTGTGCCTAAGGTTATCTTGATGTTGATTAAGTTAAATGGATGGGCTAGACATGAACTAGTGAATAAAGTTGCTAATTGAGGATAGTTGAAGTTGTGGATTATTTTCGTTGTTATAAATATATGGTATAAGGCTGGAATCATTGATTAATGACTTCATTATCATGTTAATGATACTTTTATGTTGAAGTAAGAAGTCTATAAGGATTGATAAGGGGTATACGGATTCCAATCGGAGCTTGCCGCTCGTCGTAATGTAGTTGTGACTTGTTGTTGTTATATGGTGTCTTGATATTGATAATTATGTATTGATGGATTGCTCTGGTCATTGTTGTTTGTATATGGTATTGGAGGAGGCCCTTGTTACAAGGGAGATGCTGCCAAAATTTATGTAAACGAGCTACTAGCTTAAGTTATAGACTTAGCCTTTGCTCAGCACTGATTTTGAATCTCTTTATACTATGATAGATTGAGTTGACTTGTTTGAAGAGTTTCTTGGAAGTGATTAAGGACTCAACGGGTTTAAGGTATGTTAAGGCACTTAATTCTTTCTTTTGGCATGATCTAAAGTGACATGAACATAAACGGTATGCTAATTCATAACGGATCTACTCCTAGAAACTAAGGTTGTCCATGTTGTTCTTTCCTTATAAAGTTATTCTAAACAAGTGTTTATGATCCTTAAATCCCACTAAGGTTCATATTGGTGGTAGGGATGTCCATAATGTTAATCGAAGGTGCAATGACCTTACATCACTCCGAAAAGGTTAGAACGTGATTCCATGAGTCGAGCATGCATTATATATATGTATCTATTTTACTCTACCGAGTCGCGCTATAGTTGGTCGGGTATGGCACCTATTGTGCAACTCTACCGAGCCGCTCTATAGTCGGCCGGGTACGACACCTATTGTGCAACCACTGATCAGTTGGGTTTATCGAGCTCCACGTGGTCGGGTACGATTCTACCGAACCTTATGATGGTCGGGTACGCTTTTACCGAGTCCTCTTTGAGGCCGGGTACAATATGATGATGATGATGCCCACAGAGGAGAATGTTTTAAAAAGTTTATGTATATATATATATATATATTTATGTATATATATGTATTATGCATTTCATATCATAGCCCCTAGAGGCACTCAGATGTTACAGGTTGTATTTCCTCTATCTCTCTCTTTACATTACTGTTCTTGTTTATGCTTTCCTGCCTAACATACTCGGTACTTTATTCGTACTGACGTCCCTTTTGCCTGGGGAAGCTGTGTTTCATGCCTGCAGGTCCCGATTGATAGCTTGACAGTCCTCCTAGTAGGCTATCAGCTCAGCGAATGTGTTGGTGCACTCCATTTGCTCCGAATTTGCCTATTTGGTCAGTATGCTTTGGATATATATTGATTGGTATGGCGGGCCCTTGTCCCGACCTTTACGATTTTATGTACTCTAAGAGTCTTGTAGACAGATATCAGGTGTATGGATGCTTGTATGGCCTTGTCGTCCTATGTTTCGATTTTACTAATGGTCATGTCGGCCTTATAGGCCCGTATGTCACATATATAAGTTTGTATATCATGTTGGGTCTTCATATGTTGAGTATTCCCTTATGTTTTATTCTTGTTATCTCATGACGGGTTTTCTGGCTCATTTACTCATGATAATATGATAAGAAAGATATGTTGCATTAGTACTCGGTTGAGTAAGGCACCGGGTGCCCGTCGCGGCCCTTCAGTTTGGGTCGTGAAAATTAGTCCCTAAGAATCTGCACTGATGCCAAATCTGGCGCACTTTCTCTTCTGGGAAGGCAGCTTTTGGATCTAACACAATGACTTGCCAACTCAAATCTTCATTGTGTGGGATGGTCTGGTATCGACCTGACTGACGTAAGACTCTGTGCGGAGCATAAGGCTGGATACTTCACAGACCCATCAACAGCACAAAACACACCTCAGCCGACATATAGATTACTTCGTTGACCGAGAGCCATCCAAATGTCCATTCGATCTTATTTGTGGTCAAAGATCTCAAATGAGCATGCCATGCTTCCGTACCATCCGGAAACTCATAACCCTCTACTCGTTTTTCATGTTTTTCACTGCACTCAAGGCCGGTCATACCTCAATTCAAGTAGCCAGGATGGTGGCAAAGGTGTTCCTCCATCAATATTTGTAAGAGCATATTGCACCATTCAAAGAATTTGGCTCCTTCTCGACAGAGAGTGAGAGCTCGGTAAATTTCTGCCAAGATCAGTGGCACTATAGTCCCATTTGCCTTTTTCATCATAAAGTCGGCTATCCCTACTAGCCCCATCTCTATTTTTCCGTCTTTTCTAGGGAAAACCAAGATACCCAGGAATGCCACTATGAAAGCTAATCATCTCCGAGCTTCCCACTTGTCTTGATTTCCAGCGTGAGTAAGACGGTATCTGGCATTTCGAAGCCACGGGGATTCCCGTAACGTCGATACAGAAAGTAGAAGGTACAAAATCCTTTGGCCAGATTTCCGTCTCGGGTGTCCCGACTGATGCTTAACAAGTCCAAAAATTTGTGGGAGGTCACTGTTCTTGATGCTATCGAGTATTGACTTATGAGATTCCCTTCGAAACCGGCATAGCCTGCTATCTCTTCTAGCGTAGGAGTTAACTCGAAATCTGTAAAATGGAACACATTATGTGCTGGGTCCCAAAACGGTATCAAGGCCTCAATCACGTCTGTTCTGGGCTTGACCTTCAACAACCCAATGAGACCGCCCAGCGCTTTTGTCACAACTTTCCTGCTGTCGCCCCCCAAATCATGCCACCATATATGTAGCTCCAAAGGGATCTCTTCACGGACTGAGAAAGGTTCATTTTGATCTGTGCTTAACCTGCACATTTATTAAGGTGATTTTAATTAAAAGAAAGCCATGACTCCATTTGACTTAAGAGAAATGACCAATTTCAAAATTTCCACAAAACATCCGGCCTTGCCAACACGGCCTTTCAGCACTTCAAAAACGAAAATTTTAAGGTTGTGTAAGCTAACCAGCCAAAACCTTAAAAGTGACAAAAAGTGGTTGTTCTTGCAAAAACAGCCTTCTGACGCCCTTTTAGGGACATTCGGCTATTTCTGACAAGAATGGCATCACCCTAATTATTTTTAAATTAAAGCAAAATTTTTGTTCTTTTGGCTACTTTCGCAAAAAGGAATTTGGACCCGATAGGGGTTGCATATGTATCTCACACCCTGGGAGAATCAAACTAACGTAGTTCAAGCAAATAAAACAAACTACTTTTTATTTGAAAACAAGACTGTTTTTTTCTCATTTCATTGGAAAATAAAAACTATTTTTGAAAACACCAACTTTTGTTTTTCCTCTCTTTTTTTTGTTGTTATTTTCTCAAAAATTCGGCAGAGTTTCGACACTATTTGGACATTGGGTTCTTTTTTCAGAAGAGGCGATTAACTCTCTTTAACCCTCATACTGCTATTTCTCTTTCCTCAACTTTTCCCAATATTCATAAGCTGGTCAGCATGCAAGTCCGAAGCAAATAAATGCACAAGTATCAAGTAGGATGCATCAAGATGGTCTTTTGTTTCGGGTCCACCTGTCCTAGACGGACCCAACCCCTGTGTTGAGTCCCCAAAGTCAAATGCACGTGATGTAAGCAAACGTTCCTACTAGGGATCCGGCATGAGGTCTTGTTATACTAGGTTCAAAACCTGGGTTTATTGTTCTAGACCTGGCTTACCCAAGTGGACAGCTCGAGCCGGGGGGGGGGGGGGCAGCGTACCGGGAATACAGAAGCTTCACCGGCTTTGCAACTTGTCCGAACCTCGTTCTAAATTTGGAGTATGACTTTAATAGAAAAGAAGTCACACGAAGTGCACACTTCTTCATGATTTAGAATACTCAGAGAGAAGAGGGATTTCGCAATAGTTTATATACAGTTCACGGAATATCAAAGCGGTAAAGGCAATTAATTAGCACATTAGGCCTAAATCATGTAACAAAATCAGATAATGGATAAAGCCAATTATAACATTTATTCTAAGCTCGAATTCTTGAACCCTGAACCAGAGATTCTGGGTTCGATTCCCAGCAGAGTCGCCAGAGCTGTCACACCTCCCTTTTTACACACTCGAAGGTAGTACAAGGGAGTTTTTCCACTTTAAGTGACATTAATCGAAATGGGATTAATTATTCATTTTTGTTCTGAGTCGCCACTTGGGATGGTTTGTTTTTGGTATCCCAAGTCACCGGTTTATTTTAAAAATCCCAAATCGAGGAAAATTCGACCTTCCTTTTGAAGTCTCCGAACCAGAAATTCTGAGTAAGGAATTCTGTTAACCCGAGGGAAGGTGTTAGGCACCCCGGATTCCGTGGTTCTAGCACGGTTTCTTAAACTATTACAATTGGCCTATTATCTGATTTTAATACATGTTTTAGTCTATGGTATAATTTTAAATTATTAGCCGCTTTTTAATTATTTTTAGGAAGATTCAACGTTATTTAAAACACGTCTTTGAACCACGCCACATGAAATGCACCCGCGGTCCATGACACATTTAATTTAACGTTGTTGAGATTTGGCTTTGGGTCACATGAAATGCACACCCGAGTTTAGGAAAGTAATATTATTAAAATAAAGTGCCTAAAGCAACTACGCGTTTTTAACTTTACAAGGGCCAGGGAAAATTCGCTAAATGGCACGCCTCGAATTCTAAGGATTAAAATATTAACTAAGCGAGGGCCATGTATTTTAAGATTTTATTTGGCACGACCCCTCAATTCCAACTTTAAAAGGGAATTTGAACTAAACTTTGGAGGACCATAAGTCGTTTGTATTATCTAGTATGGCTCACTTCCACCAATTAAAGAACTTAATTATCTAAAACACTAAGAGAGTTATGATACTATGGCCCAAATTAGCTAAAATACCTTTTAAAAGAAGAGGGTTGATTATTTAAAGACCTTGCTTGGGCCCGGCTTAAAGCCCAATGTTCATGAATCAACAAACCATTAGATATCCATCAGCTGAAAGTACATGGGACTCGTAATTAAACTAATATTTCATTTTGTGAATCACTGATTTTTTAAATAAGTTAACTAAAGCTGAATTTCTAAATCTCTAACGTGATTTGGGCCTGAGTCTGCCTTAGACTCATATGGCCTCATTATTTGAAAAATGAGCATTGGCCCAGTAGAGCCCAGATCTTTGTAGCTTGACATCAACGAGTGCAAGACTCTATATCGAGTCTTCAATAATGCATAATAACAAGTCAAAATGGCTTGCAACAATACCCCATATGATCATTACTTTTCTGGTAAAGAGAAACTGAACATTGAACAAGAATAAAAATCGACACCTTGGTTTCAATTAAGATAAATCAATAGCTTATTGCATGAAGTTTGAACCATGACAGTGATCTTGCCAACACCCATGAAAACCTTACATATCTTAGTAAATTTGGTAACTTTTCAAACCTTAACTCATTGTTTGAATCGTAGTTCTTCAAGAACACAAATGCTTCACTTGAATTCTAAAAGGCAATGTGATAAAAGACTATGATGCAAGACTCAAATTCTAAAAAAAAAACTAAACTAAACCTGAAATCAATTTAAACTAGATCTAAAGAAGAGTGAAGAAGCAAATCCAGAACACACATTAAAGGGAAATATAAATGAAACCAGATTCATTTGACTAACAACATGAATAAATGAGTTGATAAGCGTATGGCTCATAGCTAGTCCAATGAATCCCATACAGCCATACCCCATTCAACCCAAAAGTATTATAGTACACACTATATAAAACCACAAATGAGCGCAAAGGCTAAGCTGTTGATTCAGACGGACAAGCTACTTTCTCTCAAACTTCATGACATTTCCCAATCAATTAAAATAACAAAGTCCCTAACTCAAAACAGAACTGAATTGATTAATCCAAAACAACAAGCTGATAAAATAAACATAATACTCTAAAGCAATACAGAAAAGTCGAAGGTAAATTGATACTACATTTCAAACTATTGCTTTCATTTTCAACTTCCAAATCCAACTTCAAAAACAACAAAGCCTCTTAGTGTGTACCCGGAAATAAGACAGAATCCAAAGCAAAGCAGGATCAGTAGCTAGCAGCTAATAACACAGCTCACAGATCCAAGAAAATCAGCAGAAAACCACTTCAAACCAAGTGGTACAAAACGGACCCCAGGACCGAACTTCGTAGCAGTTTTAAATCCCAAATAAATTCATACTCAATCTCAAATGAAACAAAAAGTATTTCAGAACTGGAAAATTTCAGAAATCAATAAAGAAATTAATGAAACAGTAGCAATTTTGTACGTCTTTTATTTTCTGGAATTCTAGCTCTCAAAAAAAAATCCCTTTGAGCTGCAAGTAACTTATGCCTTTATAGGCAAGTTACTAGGGCAGCTTTAATAAACTCACAATTGCATTTCAAACCTTCAGAAATTTTTGTTTTTGCTTAGGTATCCTTCTTTTAAAATTCTGAACATCAGAATAACCCCAACCCCAGCTTCCTAGAAGCTTCATAATGCAGTTACACCAAAGATTCCCTAAGCCAATTTCCGAAACTACCCCCAACAACCCCTGAAATTACGTTCAGCAAATTATATGGGTCAAATTAACCCAATTTGAAGTGTTGATGGATCAAGTTTGACCTAACACTTAATAGGCCCCTATGAAAGATTCAAAAACGACCCCAAAGCCTAAACAATATCAAAAGCTCATTTTGAAATTAGGAGAACAAAATTACCTGAATAAACTAAGCTCTCCTTTTAGATTAAAACAACGAGCTACAATTTAACCAGAGCCAAATATATGATTAGGAACACAAACCAGAACTGAAACAAGCAATACGCACAAGTTACAACAGAATTCATGAGAACTTCTACAAGAAAAATTGTAAAGCTTACCAAAGGAACCAATATTCAGTGTTTTAATACTTCACCCCATTCAAACTCAAAAATTAAAGTAAAGAAAACTTAGAATAAAATGAGAGGTTCAGGTGAACAGAAAACGGATAGAAAAGAGAAGAAGTAGAAGGGTGCGAGTATACGGAAGATGGAGATGAAAGGGCAAAAACATAAATACCTAGGAAATCACATGGATAGAACTTGGGCAACCTCAAGCGACTTCGACTTGACCCGAAACTAGTATTACCCGCATGTTCTCTTTGAGAACAGATGAATAATACTAGTCTCGAGCCGCATCATTCATAGAAAACTTGACAGCTTTGCCAGATTGTCTCCTTCTTCGTTTTCAGATTTGATTTGGACCTGATTTGGTGAGGATTTGGGGAGAAATGGTGGTGGATTGGGGTTAAGGGAATGGTGATAGTTGCATGGCTAGATTTTGGGTGGTGTTCGAGCTCCGCCGCCGGGCAGGGATTGGAAATTCTAGGGTGGCGGTTAGGGTTTGAGGTTTCGAATTTAGATTCGAATAGTTGGGGCTCGATTTGAGGGAAAAGGGGTACGGATCTGGGATGTGGAGATGGAGGAGGGTATTTGGTGTAAGTTTGGGGTCGATCAGAGCACCACCGCCGGCGGAGACGATTTCCGGCCGGCGGTTCCGACGGGGATGGTGAGAGGGGTGAAAGAGATGAGAGGGGGGGTAGGGGCACATTTGGACCCTTAAATATCACATGACCCGGGCTTCAGGACCATCCGATCAAGAAACCTCGACGGTCCTGATCTAAAGCCCATGAAACGACGTCGTTTGGTTTTGGGGGGGGGGGGAACCGGACCGGGTTAAGGTAGTTTGGGCCGGGTATTGGGTAGTTTTCATTTGGGCTGGGACGATTAAATTGGGTTTGAGCCCAGATTTGGATTTCTTTCATTTCTTTCTTTTTCTTCTTTTTCAATTTAAAATTCTTTTCTTTTCAAAATTAAAATAAAACCTAAATTAATAAAAAAAAATTAAACTAAATTAACCTACCCAATTAGATTAATCACTCATCATGGTATTTACAATAATTAATTAAATCCTAAATTTAAAGAAAACTATACAATTCAAAATTAAAAGTGAAAATGCAAAATGAATTATTTTTGTAATTTTCATTTTTTATAAAACAAACTAATTTACTAATTAATCTAAAAATATAAAATTAAATACTAAATGCGGATGCAACGTATTTTTCGTATTTTTCATGAATTAAAAAAATAAACATGCACAGACAAATATAAAAAATTAACAGAAAATGCCACGAAATCCAACAAACTGCAAATACTAAAAGAAATTATTTTGTTTTGAATCTGTAGAGTAATACATATAGGAAAAAAATCACGTGCTTACAAGGGTGAACTCGAGGTCGGCCTTATCTTCAAAATACCTTCTCATCAGCACTCTCCTCCAAAACAACGGGTGAACCTGTGCTAGGTAACCCGACATCTTCTACAAAATTTGAGCATGACCCTATCAAGAGGGCCCAACGTAAAGGGGTACGTATATATGTTCAAAAACCCCTCGACATGAGACATGATGCTCTCTTCTGGGGAAGGTACCTGCAGTACCACTTCCTCTCTCCATCCGCAGTCTTTTCTCAGTGCCTCAAGGTTCTCCTCCCCTATTGAGGAGATAAACCTTGATGAATGCTCCCGATGGCCCTGAACGTTGGGAGGTATCTCTAACGCAAAGTCCCTCCTCATGACAAAGCACCTCAAAGTTAGCTCACCAGGTACCGACGGTGTACCACAGATCGAGGGCAAAACGGAGGCGGAACTCTCCTCTCCTTGGTGAACGGGTTTGGGCGCAGCAGCCATGGCTATAATAAAACAAGAGAAGGAAAATGAAAACTCAGGCAAAAACTTTCAATTAAAGTGATAGAAAAGTTGACGCAAGGAAGAAGAATTTTATGAAAAGGGATAGCTTCTCAAAATAGCAGAATCCTCAGAAAAGAGGGAAATAAACTCATATATAGAGCAGGTGGTGACTATCCGCCTACCTAAAGGTCAATTAATTCCAATTAGGTCATTATCGCCTTCGGGGAGATGTACCGGCAGGATCACCTTGATCATTTCATGAACATATCATACGATTAATGCTATCACACAATGTTCGAAGGATCAAAGACCTCCGCGTCAACTAAGCCTCGAGATGGTACCCGATCTCGAGGATATCTGTCAAAATGAAAAAAGGCTTTAAGTAGCCATCTACATTACTCTGAGCCTCAAGATGGTACCTGATCTCCAGGATCTCTATTAAAACGAAAATAAGCTCTAAGGAGTTGTTCATATAAACCTAACCTCGAGGTGGTACCCTATCTCGAGAATTTTTGCTATTACAAGTGCGGGTCATTCACCCGATTCTTTGGACCTCGAGCTACCTAAGCTCAAGGCAGTTCTCACTCGAGAATTACTAATAAAGCCTTAGGGATATTTTCTCCTTCAGATCAAGATTAAACACCCTCTTGATTACTTAGTACAGGGTCCATCCGAGTCCAGGCGTATCCTCATCTAGGGTCTATCTATAATGCCTTAGGGCTATCTTCACTCTAACTTCAAAAAGTTTTTAGGCCGCCCGAGCTTGAGCTAACTCTCACTCAGGGACTGTCTGTGAATGTCCTAGGGCTATCTTTATTCTTAGGTGTTCGAGCAAATTCTCCCTCGAGGAATATCAACAAGGCCTTAAAGGCTAAGCTTCGTTCTAAAATTCGAAGCCCTATTCTCACTCAACTCGATGTCCGGGGTCCCGACGGCCTAAGTTTGTATCAATTCAATCCGGGCTCAGTTGGAGGAATGGAAAAGGGTTCTAGGAAATATTGTATTAACCAATCAGGAATCAAGGCAATACCTACACCTAGGCCCGGTATTCGGACCAATCGGTAGAGTCACGTGCTCAGAATCTTCACTAACGCAAATAAAAGGGAAATCTAGCATAAATTAGACACAAATTGAAGAAACATCTTTGTACTAATAAACGATGATTACCAAAGGCCCATGAAGGGTCCTTACACGTGATTATAAAAGCCCACGGAGGGTCCTTACATAAAAACAAAGAAGCAAAAAATAACAACTAAAAATCTAATCTACTCTCGGGGGTACATCCTCGGAAGCAATATCTTCGAGAACCATTTCCTTGGGGGACTCATATCAATCTTCCAAACGGCATCTTCAAGGATGAAGGAGAAGCAGAAAAAGATGAAGAAGAAGCAAAAGAAAGATGAAGAAGCAGAAAAAGATGAAGAAGTGGCTGTGTCAAAAATTTGGCGAGTATGGGTCTCGCCAGCACTACTATTGGGAAGCCACTTCTTGAGATATTGCATCGGTGTGGGATTAAAAGGTTAGTAGATGGCACCACCTCACTCCATGTAAAGCAAAATGAGTGAAGCGCCACACCAGGTGGAAGTTAAGAGAGGTGAGCAGTAATCTATGGTCCGCATATCCTCTAATACGAAGATAATTTGAGATTCCTCTCTCATTACTTCGGGCCAACAACAACAACAACAACAAAAAACAAGTGCAATCCCACTTAGTAGGGGAAAGCTTCGAGAAAGAGCCATAACATAACTGGCGAGAACACTGTCATGAGACCTTACGGCCATGGGTTTTAAACATGGGAAATAGAGTTGGATGAGGTTGAATAGAAGAAATAAGTCAAAGGTTCTTAAAGAATGGCTGAATGATGTTTTGATTCAAGAAAGCTTCCATTTATAGAAAGTTGGCAGCATAACCGACGACGCAATCAATGCCTTTCGGAAACGTATCGACGGGTGCAATCAACTTTTTTGGGAGACGAATCGAGGGCGATATTATCGCTTTGCGAAAACAAACCGGCGCTACATTGAATGCTTCTGGAAACATGTATCGATGGGATGTCTCAGTTATCATAAAAACTTACGTCATAAGCATGATGTCTTTTCCATGCTTACGTCATAAGCTCGATGAGATCGGTATCAAAATTATTTCTTATCATTTTAATCTAAAAAAATAAGGGGACTATCTGTATACGGGTAAAATCGGAAAGCATGATTTTGTGGTCATTATGTCTTTTCCATAGTTTCGCCTCAAAAGGCCTGGGCCACAGATCGAGGTCTCGACACCGAGGGTTCTTTACACCCAACCTCAGGGCATCACGAGTTGGCGGTTATCATGGATAAATGGGAAGTCCCTAGGCACGTGGTCCAAGCTGACGACACCTACAAGAATAGTACCAATCTGTACCAGACTGCTAAGTAGTTGTACCAGCTACATTTCTTTGTAATAAATGCACATGTACTATATTGGGATTTCCTCCTCCTATATAAAAGGGACCTTTACTATTTTTTGCACACATGATATTACACAGGGGACAAGATTGAATACAAGAACAAGAACATTCTCTGCTCTCTAGCTTAAACATATTCCCTTAATTTCACTACTTACATTTATTGCTTACATTTGTTGTGTTCTATTTATTGTTCATTATTGACCATAAAGAGCCTTTATCAAAGCTCCTAATACTGTTAGCATTTCATCGGCTGCCCATAGCTTGATATGGAGATCGACCGCGAGGCCCTGTATAACTTGGTTCGAGGCCCCAATTCTTAACTGCTCGGTTTGCTTAAACATATTGTTTTTAAGTTCTTAGCTCATTTCCGAATTCATACCTAGCATCTATTGCCTAACAACTAGCATAAAAACAGATCACGTATTTTTAGAACCACAAAATCAAATCTAAATATAATTACCATTTTCAAGGTAAACAGCTTTCACCACACGTATGCTAGAGCAGCCGGTTCTTTTTTACCAGACACCGAGTGTTATGCTGGTGCAACCACTAGTTGCAGTTTATCCTGAGGTAGGTCCAGTTGTGTCTACTAAGGAGCAGAAGAGGTTGGAAAGGTTTCAAAGACTTTTTTCTCCCCAGCTTAGTGGAGGGGGTTCTAAGAATTTACATGGTTTCTTAGATCAGTGTCATTGGATTCTACGTACTTTAGGTTAGGTAGAGTCAAACGGGGTCGACTTTACTACCTTTTACTTGACAAGGCCGGCATACAGATGGTGGTAGACTTATGAGGCAAGTAGGTCAGCTGGCGCAACACCACTTACATGGCCACAGTTCTCTAATCTTTTCTTAGGGGAGTTTATCCCATAAACACGCGGGGATTATCTATGTAGTGAGTTCGAGCATTTGTGCTAGGAGGGTATGACTATGACCCAGTATGCTATGAGTCTTACAAAGTTATCACACTATGCTCATATTTTAGTTTCTACTAAGCGAGAGAGAGAGGGTCAATAGATTTGTTGTAGGACTCACCTACAACCTCGAATTTGGGATGGTACGGGAGATGGTGCCTTAGACTATATTTCATTAGGTTGTGGAGATTTTTATGAGGTTAGAGCATATACGCAAGAAAGAGAAGGATGATAGGGAGGCTAAGAAGACTCATGGTTTTGGAGGATTTAGTGGATTCTACTCTGTGGCCAAGGTTCGACATTGTAGAGGTCATTTCAGTCGACCAGTTCAGTCTGCACTTCAGGTTTCATGTAGTGATCCAGCTAGCCATGCATTTCAGAGCACTCGCACAAGGAAATCATCCTTCACTGCACCTCATGTTTACCTTGAAAATGGTAAATTACAATTAGATTTGATTTTGTGGTCCTAAAAAGATGTGATCTATTTTTATGCTAGTTGTTAGGCAATAAATGTTAAGTGTGAGACCGGATAATAAGACAAGAGCTTGAAAAATTAGTATGCTATGCAAACCGAGGGGCCGAGAGTCAGGGTCTCGAGCTAGACTATACGGGGCCTCGGGGTCGAGCTAGGCGTTAGGTTGTGGATGGTTGATGAAGAACTTAACAGTTTTGAGAGCTTTAATGAGAGCTCTTTATGATCATTGATAAGTAGTAAATGAAGAATAATAAATAAAACGCAATAATGTAAGTAATAAATTTGAGGAAAGACAATAGAGAGTGTTTAGGTTAGAGAGCAGAGAATGTTCTTGTATTGAATATCATGTGTGCAAAAAATAACAAAGGTCCCCTTTATATAGGAGGGGGAATCCCAACATAGTACAATGCATTTATTACAAATACATATGGCTGGTATAGCCATTTAATGCCACGGTATAGGCTTGTACTATTCTTATGGACTTGGTCAGCTTTAATCACGTGACTGGGGAGTCTCCCACTCGTTCATCATAGCCACCAATTTGCAGGTCGAGCATAGGGAACCCTCGGGGTCAATCCTCGAACTAGACCTCAGGCCTTCTGAAAATGGGCTATGGGATGTAATAACAATCATAACATCGGGCTCTCTGATTTTTAGCCACATATAGATAGTCCTCGCATTTGTTAGAGTAAAATAATAAGAAATGATTTTGACATCAATCTCCTTGACCCTCTCATGATGACATCATGCCTATGACATAAGCTTTTGTGATAACTGAAACGTCCAATCGGTTTATCTTTCTAGAAGTATTCAATGTATCGCCAGTTTATTTTCCCAAACATGATAATATTGCCGCTGATCTGTTTCCCAAAAAACATTGATTGCGCCTGTCAATACGTTTTCCAAAGGTGCTGATTCTGCTGTCGGTTACGGTACTGCCTTTCTATAAATGGAAGGTTACATGAACCAAAATTCTACCCAACCATTCTTCAATAGCCTTTAACCCTTTTCGTCTCTTCATCCTCATCCAAACTCTAACTTCCATAGTTCAAGCCTGTGACCTTAAGGTCACACAACAATGGTTTTGCCAGTTATGCCATGGATCCTTTTTAGAGCTTTTTCCCACTGAGTGGGATCGTACTGCTTTTTGTTGTTATGGTTGTTGTTGTTGTTGGCCTGGAATAATAAGAAGGGGCTTCGAATTATCCCCATATTAGAGGATATGTGGACCATGAATTGCTGCTCATCTCCCTTAACTTCAACCTGGTGTGGCGCTTCACTCTTTTTGTTTTCCATGAAGTGGGGTGGTGTCATCTACTAACTTTTGCATCCCACACCAGTGCAATGTCTTATGAAGTGGCTTCCCAATAGTAGTGCTGGCAAGACCCATGCTTGCCAAATTTTTCACCAAGCCATAATTTTCCCTGCCTGTTAAAAGCTTTTGCTCTTTGATAGGCTACAACCTCTTTCTCATCATTTTCTTCTTTGGAGGAGATTCTTGAAGACGTCATATGGAAGGTCGAAATGGAATCCCCGAGGAAATGGTTCTCGGAGATGTCGCTCTCGAGGTTGTACCTCCGAAAGTAGACTAGGCTTGTAGACTATTGTTTTCTGCTTCTTTGTTTCTATGTAAGGATCCCTCGTGGGCTTTTGTAACCATCTTCTATCAATATAAAAGTTGCTTTGATTTGCCTTTGGCTTGTGCTGATTTTTTATTTTGCTTTTGACTAGCCCGAATACTGGAATCGGACATCGTAATCCCTCTGGTTCTCGATGATATTTCTTAAAATTCGTCGTCACCCCTCGAACTAAGTCTGGATTGATCTGGTACATAATTAGGCCGTTGGGAGCCCGATTTTCTTTAAAGTAGAAGCTAGCCCTTTTAGGCCTTGTCACTAATCCTTGAATGAGAGTTTGCTCGATCATATGAAAAATAAAGATATCCCTTATACTTCGACAAATAGTCCCCGAGTGAGAGTTTTCCTGAACTCGGGTCGGCCTCAAAACTTTCTCTGATCTTAAAACGAATATAGCCCTGAGGCTTTATTAATAATTCTTGAGTGAGAACTGACTTGGGTTCAGGTAGCCCATGGCCAAAGAATGGGGTGAATGACCCGCACTTGGAATGGAAGAGATCCTCAAGATAGGGTACCATCTCGAAGCTTGGTTTATGTGGGCAGCTCCTTAGAGCTCGTAGCTATAGCAATAGAGATCCTCGAGATCGGGAAACATCTCGAGGCTAGATTGATGCTGGTAGCTCCTTGGAGCCCAATTTTATATTGATAGAGATCCTCGAGATCGGGCACCATCTCGAGGCTAGATTGGTATTGATGGCTCTTTAGGGCCCATCGTTATGGTAGCAAAGATCCTCGAGATCGGGCAATATCTCGAGGATAGATTGGTATTGATGGCTCCTTAGAGCCCATCGTTATGGTAACAAAGATCCTCGAGATCGGTCACCACCTCGAGGCTAGATTGACATGGGAGTCTTTGACCCCTTGAGCATTGTACGAAAGCGCCACTCGTATGATGAGCCGCCCCCTGATGGTGAGGAAAGGACCTTGAAACCCGGTCTGGGTAAGAAGAGGAAGAAGGAGGCGTTGGCTGAGTCTCCCAAAGCAGAGAGACCTAAAGTTCAGAAGCCTCGGGCTTACGCCAAGGTGTCGACTTTGGTGGTTGTGGCAAGTCCCCGTGCTGAGGTTAAAGGTGATGATGAAGATCCTTTGGTACAAAGGACGAGCCGAGGTGGAGATGCTCCACAAGTCGTTAGGTGGAAAGCCGCCAAATCGGGGGTGGTCGACATGGCCTAAACCAGTGTTGAGGGACCCTCAAGGAGGGCGTGGGCACAGTCCCCAAATTTCAGGCTGGACATGGTACAGTCCGTATTGATTAACTCGCTGCCGGTGACACTAAAGGGCCTGAGTCGATGCTTCTCGGGGGCAATATGAGACCCTTAGAGAAATTAGTGCCCTAGGCGGCCTTAATTTGGGTCCCTCGTTCTCACGGGGGAAATCAAGGATGCACAGGACCAGGATGGCGCCGATGTGGGGGCCTCTCATGGAGGAGTAGATATGCTCGGAGTCCTCTTCGACGGCGTTGATGAGAACATTGATAGTGATGCCCCTATAGCTCTCGAGAAAGTGGAGAGGCTTCAGCAGTAGGTGCTGTTCTTTGATACCTTATTTGCGCTTTAAATCTTTGTTCATGACTTTCTAAATCTTCTGTGTTGTTGTAGGTTAAGAAAATGTATGACCCTACCTTCTCTAGGCTACAAGATGAGCTTTAGTGCTGCGGGAAGGAGCTCAAGAATCTTACCTCAGCGCCGAAGGAGTCGGAGGCCTCCTCTGCCCGAAAGGGGAAGGAGTTGAGCAGGCTAGTTTGGAAGGAGTACACAAGGAAAAGTCTAGCCTTGCTGAGCAGGTAACGTGACATCCATTAACTCACCCTTTTATTCTTGTAATTTGATGCTCACCAACTTGTTTGCCATTGCAGATTGGGCAAAAAGACGCCCTGGTGGGGCGACTTCGAGAAGAGGTTGCTGCCAAGGATGCAAAGATCCTCGAGCTGGAGGAGCAAAATGAGACTGTGGTCTCTGAGAGAGGCCTCTTGCATACGGAGTTGACATTGATCCAGGGTCTCTTCCGAAGTGCTTAGGAGGAGGTTGTTGTACTATCTGCGGCCAAGTCTGAGGACAAAGATAATTCATCTTCCTACCTGAAAGATGCCGCTACTGCGAATGAACTAGCCTAAAAGATATCAGAGAAGGCCGAGCAGAAGCTGACTCGGGCCATTGCTTACACTCGTGCAAAGGCAAGGAGGCAGGCTCGCAAGGAAGCAAGCGCTAAAGGCGCTGATCTCTTAGCTGAGATTGAGGAAGCCCAAGACTCGGAGGAAGAATCAGCACTCTCGGCCACTTCAGATGAGTATTCCGGAGATGATCCAGAAAGTAGTGGTGGTGAAGAGTAGACCCACGTCATCTTCCTTTCTTTTTTGTGTATGCATTTCTCGGGGGAAAAGGTCTTGTAAAGACGCCCCTTGTAAATGTATTTTTTTGGCAATGTAAGAAAATTTTTCTGCTTCAAGTCTTTGAATTTTTTATAATTCAGCGTTCACGTGGAGTTAGCCTTCAAATTTTGATGTTGGCTCTTCGGAGCCCATACTTGGAGTAATCGGGGCCCTTGAGATCGGGCACCATCTCGAGATTAAGCCGATAGCTTTTTAGAATCGATGCTTATAATAGCTGAAATCCTCGAGGCCTCAATGACTCCCGAGCAATGTGTGATAGCATCATTTATGTGACATGGTTGTGAAGCGACCTGGGTGGTCCTACCGGTACACTTCCCAAAATGGAAATGACATGGTCAGAATCAATTGGCCCTCAGAATAGACGAACAATCGATACTTGCTCTATATATTCATTTGCTTATTTCTTGTTTGAGGACTCTACTACTCTAAGTAACCATCCCTTTTACAGAGCTCTTTTTTGTGCTAGTCCTCTTACCATTTCAAGAGATTTCGCCCAAGCCTTTACCTTTCTTTATCATAGCCATGGATGATGCGCCCAAACTCGTTCACCAAGGAGAGGAGAGTTCCACCACCATTTTGCGCTTGGTCGGTGGTACACCATCAATACCTGGTAAGCTAACTTCGAGATGCTTTTTCATGAGGAGGAACTTTGCGTTAGAGAGACATCCCAACATTCAGGGCCATCGAGGTTTATCTCCTCAATAGGGGAGGAGCACCTCGAGGCAGTTAGAAAAGACTGCAGATGCGGAGAAGAAGTGGTACTGCAGGTACCTTCCCCGGAAGAGAGCATCATGGCTCATGTCGAGGGGTTTTTGAACGTATATATGTACCCTTTATGTTGGTCCCTCTTGATAGGGTCGTGCTCAAATTTTGTAGAAGATGTTGGGTTAACCTAGCACAAGTTCACCCATCGTTTTGGAGGATGGTGCTGATGAGAAGATATTTTGTAGATAAGGACGGCCTCAAGTTCACCCTCAGCCATCTTCTTAGACTGTACCGGCCCTTGCATCATCGCGGTCTGATTACTCTGCGACGTCGATCCACTCGGTCCTTTGTTGCTGGCAATGAAGAAGACGGGGACCGAGGGTGGAATGAGTCGTTTCGTCCGAGTGTGAACTATTGATATTATCCCCGCAGAGTTCCTTCCATTTCCTGAGAAATGGAATTTCACACGTAAGTGGTACACCTGTGTTCTTATTATTTTTGCCCATGGCGGAGGAGAACTCTATAAAGATTCTTTCCTTTTCTTTTCTTTTCTGCAGCAATCCCGTGGATGCCACACGAGGTTCCTGACCTGGCGGATTGGTCTCGGAAACTGGCAGCTTGCTCGACTTACGACGAGCGTATATGGCAAGATCTGGCCAAGGGTATATGGGAGGCAAAACATCACGGTAAATGGTATGTGACTTGCTTTTTTTGAAAGGTACTTTCTTTTATGTGTACTAATTCTGTTACTGCATGTATTGGAGATTTTTCGGAGATGAGGTCGTTCCCCCTCGAGGAGGAGGAAGAATCATCGTCTTTGGGGTCGAGGACCGATAACAAACGGAAGGAGTCCTCGAAGGACGAGGATGCTCACAATGAGGCAAGCCCTGCTCGAAGGCTCAAAGAAGCTGTATCAGATGAGCCTACGGCATTTGAGGCCTCTAGCCTTGGAAAAGTGGTTCCTCCTTTATCGCCATCTTCCTTTCCCATCGAAGGTACTTCGAGGGATACTGGTGTTCAGCCGTCGTCATCGCCTACAATTGAAGGCACTTCGAGGGATGTTCGACGCAAGGGACCGCATAGATCAAGCGAGGTCTTGAGCAACCATGTCTCCACCGAGATCGGTTCAACTGGGGCCGGTGAGTCCAGGCCAGTAGACGCACGCTCAACCTTTGAAGAGGCTCAACAACTTTGTTCTATGGTGAGCTTTGGTTGACTTTGTTGGTTTCTCAGTTTTGCATTTTCATCTCCTTACTGATCTCCCTTTTTTGTAGGCTTTTGATATGATCAAGTCCGAGCTTCTCCGCTATGGAGCTAGGTTAAGGAAAGCCTTGGATCGGGAGAAATCCCTCAGGCTTATTTGTGATAAAAGGGGAGAGGAGTTGGTATACCTGCGGTATGAGGCGAATCGAAGCATGAACTATGAAAGCCACCTTGATAAACAGGTAACCTTTGTTCCGAGGGAATGCATGATTCTTATTTTATTTTTGAAGATTAATATTTTGATACTTCAGTTGTAGAACAAGACAGAGGATCTGGAACGCCTTTGGGGCGAGGTTGGCCAGGCCAAGCATGAGTGTAACGGGATAAGGGCTCAGGTAGGTGCCCATATTGCAGCCAAGAAAAATGTTTTGGCCAAGGTTTCTGCCCTTGAGATATTGTTTCGGAACGCCCGTGAAAATAGCTTGGTTTAGACGAGCAGGATTGCAAAGCTCGAGTCCGACCTGTTGGAGATGAAGGTCGAGGTCGTGGATGCCCGGGCCAAAGCTGAAGAGATTCGGGCTAAGGTAAACAAGAAAGTGGTCGTCTATTTAAAAGATGTTGTTGATGCTCGAGCTGAGCTGAGAGGAGCTTCTGATCGAGAGAGCAGAAGCAATTAATATGCCCGGTGTAAATCTCGGAGAGAAACCCTCGAGGAGATCCATGCTAGGGGCTTCGATCTCTCAGAAGAGATAAAGCAGGAAAAGGCGGACGAATATGATGCCAAGTTCATCTTGTCTGATGTCAAAGATAATAAGGAAGGGGCTAACAGGGCCGCAGTCCCCGAGGAGAAAATAGACTAAACTTTTTTTCCCTTTTGATTCTTTGTATAGTGTTCTTAGAGAACTTTGTAAATGGAGCTTTTGTATTTTTTCTTGTATATGTATAAAAGGAAGAGTTTCGATATTATTCTTCATTCGAGGTGGAACCTTAGTTTTGCAAATCGGCCCTAAGGCTAGTTAGGCTGGCCCATAGGCTCTTACACGTAGGGTTGATAAGACCTTTACTTTTAAGCTGGCGATAGTAGCTCTTATGCATTTTCCCTTAGGCATATTCAATTAATTGTTTCGGGCTCATTCTTCGAGTCAGATTTCAACTGGAGCTCATTGACCCTTAAGTTTTTGAATTTTAAGCTGGCCCTTAGGCTCTTACACGTTGGGTCGGTACGACCTTTAATATGGGCTGGCGACAGTGGCTCTTACACATTAGGTCGTACGACCTTTATTGTGGGATGGCGGCAGTGGCTCTTATGCATTGGGTCGGTATGACCTCTAATATAAGCTGGCAACAGTGGCTCTTACGCATTGGGTCGGTACGACCTTCAATGTGGGCTGGCAATAGTGCCTCTTATATGTGGGCTTTATTTTTCCCTCGCTAAAAGCTTTTTGTAATTTTTGTGTTTGCCCGGCTCTTCGATGGCTTGATAAGAGCCTCGATTGCGAGTCGTTATGTAGTGATAAATGAGCACCTTAGGAGGTTTCGCTCGATGGTTGAATTGTTTCGAAGCCTATTGTTTGGAGCTGATATGATCGAAACCATTTTGCTTATGTCGAGGGTAGCATGATTAACCACTTCTTTTCAAAGTTTTCTCGAAGTAATTGAAGGCCTATGATTTTATAGCGATGATCGAGTGTCCCCGATTCGCGTGAGTTTGGCTGGTACAGCCTTGTGACCATAGTCATTGTGTTTGGTCAGAGCCTTTTAGTCCCCGAGTGAAGTATTTTCGGCATCTATATCGAGGGTGTGCCTTTTTAGGGGTCTTATAATTTCGGATATATTGCCTTAACTTTAAGATCAGGATTATGCCTTTTGTAAGGTCTTACAAATTTTATCGTGCCTTACTTGAGTCTAACAAATAAGTTACTTGGTACAAGTATGGTTCATGCCTTGCTTGAAGTCTTACCGATTTGGTTACTTGGTACAAGTATGATTCATGCCTTGCTTGAGATCTTACAGATTTGGTATAATTTATGCCTGGCTTGAGGCCTTACAGATTTGAGCATACCTAGAGGTATTATAGTGTTGATGATGCCTCATGGAGGGCTTATATTATTGATAATGCCTCACATAGGTCTTACATTTTCTAGTATTTCCATATAGAGGGCTTTCAGCCTCAAGGTTGCCTGCTTGGGGTTATTTAGCCTTGAGTTTCTGATAGCTCGATGGGGTGATGATCGGCAACAGTCCCCGAGATGTCGAAAGTTTTTTGGCTCTGGAGCCATTCTTTTTAAACTTGGTATTGCCTCATTGAGGGCTTATGAGTTCGAAGTTTCCGACCCGGAGGTCATGTGGCCTCGAGTTTTTGGTGTCATTCCTAGAGTGTTCGGGAGATTTCTGGATCTGAAGTCGTTTTTTGTGAAGGTAGCATACTTCTTTGGAGCGCAAAGCATTTTGATGGAAGAGAAGATATTCTTTGATTACTTGGCACAAGTATACATGTTTTTGCCATCAAGGCCTGAATTATTCTATGCTGACACAGTTTGTTCGACCGCTTGGCCCGATACATCATTTTCCTATCGAGACCCTCTTTGGCACATCTTGACTTCTTCGAGAAGGTGATCTTCCAGGGGGATGCCCCCAGTGTTCGATGTTGATTGAAGAGAAGCCTTGAACACTTGCGAAATTCTCCTTAGGTAGCATATAGATGTTGCCTCGTTAAAAACCTCATCGGTAAATCCCTTCTTGGGATAAAACCCAATCGAAGAAAAAGAGTTTAACGTATGCTTTGAAACCTTAAGATCTTCGATCTAAGCAGCGCTTCGACTGTTCTGATCGGACATCTACACAAAGGTTAGTGTGAGATGTAAATAAAAAGGGAGATGGTTATACCTTAGTGGTGATGGTGCTTTGAGCCTCAATATGTTTCCAATATTTTCTCCAAGGACGTGGCATGATCCTTTGCTTATTTTACTTGGGTATACCCGAGAATGTGTCTCGTGATTGCTATTTTGTTGTTTGCTTATCTTGTGGCTGATTCGATGTTGAAAGCGTCGATGCCGGTGCTACATCGTGCACCGAGAACATCTCTCTTGCTGCGTGCTATTCTTCGTACATGATTTTTATTCCATCCTTTGTCGGGAATTTCATCATTTGATAAAGGGTTGATGGTACTGCTCTTATGTAGTGTATCCATGGCCTTCCGAGCAAGGCGTTGTATCTCATGTCTCCGTCGATAACATGGAATTTGGCATTTTGTGTTACTCCTGCCACATTGACTGGGAGGGTGATTTCCCCTTTGGTTGTTTCGCTCGCCATATTGAATCCGTTGAGGACCCGAGAGGCGTGCATGATCTAGTCGAGCAGTCCGAGCTGCTCCACCACCCTCAACCTGATAATGATGGTCGAGCTACCTGGATCCACAAATACACGTTTAATTTGAAATGTATTCACAAGAAAAGAGATTACCAGTGCGTTGTTATAAGGCTGAGACAGGGTCTCGATGTCCTTGTCACTGAATGTGAGAGCGTCCTCGGGTATGTAACCTCGAGTCCCCTTTTCCATGGTGATGGAATTTTTGTTCTTCTAATAGTGGGTTCCTGTGGGATGTCGATTCCTCCCATAATCATGTGGATGATATGTTGTGGCTCTCCTATTTCATTTTTTATGTTCGCCTCTCTTTCCCGAAATTGGGTTTTAGCTCGGTCACTGAGGAACTCTCGGAGGTGCCCTTTGCTAAGTAGTCGGGCTACTTCTTCTTGGAGTTGTCTGCAATCTTTGGTTCTTTGACCATGTGTGCCATGGAATTCGCACATCAGGTTAGGGTTCCTCTACGACAGATCTGATTGTACGAGCCTTGGCCATTCGATGTCTCTGATTTTACTGATGGCAGATACGATGTCTGAAACGTCAACATTGAAGTTGTATTCTGATAACCGGGGTGCTTTGGTCGGCCCTATGTACTTACTGAAGCCGACTTTGTTTATGAGTCCCCGAGCATTCTGACCTTGTTCTGCCCTTTGGTCATTCCGGGGTATGTTACGCATTAAGGTGTTCCTTCTATCTTCAGTGTACGGTTGGTACCTTTAGTCTGCACGGATACACTGAGCCTGAGGGGGCTCCTAGTTGGTCGTCCTCGACCCTGATCTTCGATTAATATCGGTTGTGGACATCCGACCAAGTCAAGGTGGGATACTCTACCAAGTTCTGCTTCATCTACTTTGAAGCCACCGAGCTTCGTTCGTTCAAACCTTGAGTGAAGGCCTGCACTACCCAATCGTCGAAAACGGGAGGTAATTCCATTCACTCCATCTGAAAGCGAGATATGAACTCTCGCAGCATCTCGATCTCTCTTTACTTGATTTGAAGATGTCTGATTTCCTTGTAGCCACCTTGATGGCACCGGCAAGAGTCTACCACAATGGAAAATGAATCTATCAAATTCGGAGCTATGTTGTGATACCACATCATGGCCCTTTTTGAGAATGTTTCCCTGAACTTTTTTAGCAGGACGGATTCGATCTCGTCGTCCCTCAAGTCGTTTCCTTTCATCGCACAAGTGTAAGCAATGATGTGCTCGTTGGGGTCCGATCGGAAGGTCAGGCATTCTGAATTTCTTCAGGATGGGCTTTGGAGCGGCATCTGACAGGAATGGTTTTTGCACGAATTTCTTCAAATCAACACCCTTCAGGATTTGGGGTGCGCTCGGGATCTTATTGACCCTCGAGTTGTAGGTCTCTACCTTTTGTCGTTGTCTTCTATCATCTTTTCACCCGACTCAATCCTTTTTGTGAGGTTTTCGAGCATCTTCATAATAGCGGGGATGGCTACTGACCCGTTGTTACTCGATCTTTCCAATATCTGTTCGGCTCGAGGAGCCGCTTCCGGTGTTGCTGTGCTTGGAGTTTTTTATGGCTTTGTAGTTGAGCAATCACCAGTTGTTGAGCCTGTAACATTTCAAAAATAACATGAAGGCTAACCTCTTGTTCCTCCTGAGCTGGGATTTTCTGAGCTTCTTGTTGGTCTCCTTGGTGTATGCTCCTGTTAGTGTGGGAGCTTATATCGACGTGTTGAGCATCACGTGAGAGCACATCCACGGGGATTGGCTCTGGTGTGTCCTCAACTTTTCGTGGTGGTACACCAATACCTGGAATAGCTACACCATTCTCTCCATGGTCTTCAAGACCGTTGTTTTCATATGCATTCACTGAGTTAGACATTTGACCTGAAATCAAAGATTTTTGGACAAGAAAAGTGTGAAAGATAACTTGCGTTGCGTGTTAAACTAGCAAGAAAACAATCACTATTATTTTTAGCCCCACGGTGGGCGCCAAACTATTTACCTTGAAAATGGTAATTACAATTAGATTTGATTTTGTAGTCCTAAAAATACGCGATCTATTTTTATGCTAATTGTTAGGCAATAGATACTAAGCGTGAGACTAGAAAATAAGGCAAGAACTTGAAAGTAATGTGTTTAAGCAAACTGGACAGTTGAGAATCGGGGCCTTGAACCAAGTTATATGGGGCCTCGAAGTCGATCTTGATACTGAGCTATGGGCTACCGATGAAGGTTAACAATTATGAGAGCTTTGATGAAGGCTCTTTATGGTCAATCATGAGCAATAACTGAAGAACAATAAAGAGAACACAATAAATATAAGTAACAAATGTAAATAGTGAAATCAAGCGAATATGTTTAAGTTAGAGAGCAGAGAGAATGTTCTTGTTCTTGTATTCAATGTTGTATGTGATGATCCTTACAAAATGACAAGGTCCCCTTTATATATGAGGGGGAATCCCAACATAGAACATACATTTATTACAAAGATATATGGCCGGTACAACCATTTAATGCCATGGTACGGGCTTGGACTAGCCAAGTTGACTTGGTCAGCTTTAACCACTTGCCTTGGGAACTTCCCGCTTTTTCATCATAACTACTGATTTGCACTGCCCCGAGGTCAGACGTTGATAACCTCTCAGGTGTGAACCTCGACCATTGTCTTGAGCCATGCTCGTTGTCATGTTATCCCTGGTAGGACTGAGGTAGCCACGTCTTATACATTCATTATAGGTTTTTAATAGTCTATTATAGACATGCTTAAGTTTTATTTAATCTCGGTTCTACTTATTCGTATGTGTCATCTTACTTTGCTTCATATTTGGATATGTCTCGTTATTCTCTAGATACTCATGTTTATGTGTCTACACCTATCGAAGATTCTATTGTGATGGATCGTGTCTATCATGCTTTTATGGTGACTAGTGGGGGCTATGAGCAGAGGGTTGTTCTTTTATTTCTTAATATGGTGGACTTTGATGTGATTTTTGTTATGGATTGGTTATCTCCATATCATGTTATTCTTGACTGCCATGTTAAGACCGTGACATTGGCTATGCCAGGACGGCCAAGGATGGAATAGAGGGGTTTGTTTGGTCACATTCCTAGTAGGGTGGTTTCTTTTTTGAAGGCTAAACAGATTGTTGAGAAGGGATGTTTAGCGTACATAGGTTTTATTAGAGATATTAGGGTTGATACTCCTACAGTTGATTCAGTCCTCATGCTGAGAGAGTTTCCAGATGTGTTCCCTATAGACCTACTAGGCATACCACCCGATAGGTATATTGATTTTGGTATTGATTTGGCACTGAGCACTCAACTCATATTTATTCCACCGTATCACATGGATCCAGCAAAGTTGAAGAAATTAAAAGAATAGTTGTAGAAGATCATTAGTCACCAACATACCACAGTGTGTGTGGCATGGAATTCGATCTCAGCTCGATCAACTAAGTCGTCTCAACACAATACTGTGTGGATCAACATGGAAATATAAAATCACCATGCGTGTGGCATGGAGTCTGATCTCGGCTCGATCGGCTAAATGGTCTAACATAATGATGTGTGTATCAAAATGGAAATATGAAACCACCATGCACGTGGAATGGAGTGCGCTCTTGGATCGATTGGCTAAGCCATCTCACCACAATGTGTGTAAATCAACATGGAAATGTGGACTAATGCTAGCATTAAATTCATCCTAATTAAGGGGAATAATCACATCATAGTGCGAGAGGGATTTGTCCTCAATCATCTCCTACACTGGCACATGTAGTTCGAATATAGGCCTTTACAACATACACTTGCTCGGTTACTTCAAATTACTCCCAAAAACATTCATTTTAAGCATTTCATAAAACCTTTTCTTTCCATTGTCTCTTGGGACATACATTATCGTTCTCATTTTGGCACAATGGACACAATTTATCTTCATAATTACACTCCATTCGCATTCCATGGATTATCATAAGACATCAAGGATATTTTAAACAATGGAAAATCATAGCTTCAAATACATGAGTACATAAGAGCTTAAAACACATTGCATTCTTTTTAGAAAGGAGAGCACAGTGATTGCAATTCAAACATGAATTGAATTCATAGGCATTTGATAAATCAATCAAATTCGAAATAATTTTTAAAGGAGAGCATAATGATGGACATTGACATTACTTGAGTACATAAGCATTTGATAAATTATTCGCTTGAGGCAATTCAAAGAAAATGAGTAGGAACAAGAGCAACACATATTTAGAGTGTATGAGGAGTTTATGGAATTCAATTATTTAAAAGTAGTTTAGCAAAAACTAACTTAGTAGAGATTTCCTTAGGATCCCTACTAGTTTGTAACAACCTAAAATCCGCATACTCGTGATAGAACTTAACCCCAACATACTAGGTAAGCCAAACATAGAATAATGTGACACAAGTGATAGATCAATAGTAACAAGGAGTGAAATAGTTGAAATCTATACAATATCCCAAGGATTGGTAGTACAAGTCTTGAGCCACTAAAATTTAGATTTACAAAGCTGGTTCGAAAATAAGTACAACCTCTATTTGGAATATACATTAACAGAAGTATAAATCCTAAACTACCAAGAACAAGTGTTAGCCATAACTAGAACTGTCACGACCCAAACTAATGGACCGCGACGGGCGCCCGGTACCTTATTCAACCAAGTACCAACATAGCGTATCTTTTCGTAGCATACTCTTATAAGTAAATGAGATGGAAATACTCAACTTGATATACCGACTTATACCTATGACATACGGGACTATAAGGCTGAAATAATTACTCGTACACTAAACATAGACCGACAAGGCCATATAATCTTTCATATACATGACATATATCTACAAGCCTTTAAGAGTACATAAACATTATAAAGCCGAGACAGGGCCCTGACATATCAATCAATACACATCTAAACCATACTGACCAAACAAGAAACTTTGAAGCAAATGGAGTGCACCAACATCTTCTGTTGAGTTGATAGCCTACTTGGAGGGCTCTCAACCTGTCCACCGGGATCTGTGGGAATGCAATGCAGCATCCCCAGGCAAAAAGGATGTCAGTACGAATAATGTACTGAGTATGTAAGGCACATAAATAAGTACATAACAGATATGGAGGAAATATAGAGTAAATGACTCCACCTGTATGTCTGAATAACTTTGTAAATCATGAAATAATTATAGTATCATGCATATGCGTGTGAATGTCATGTCGTGCATAGGTATATGTTTCATAACATTGTCAGCCTCTGAGGGCATCCCATCATATAATTTTGGCCATTGTGGGCAAAATCATCAATGTATACTAGTTGATCATGTGGTGGTGTGTATATAACGTCATAACCTTTCTCATATATATATATATATATATATATATATATATATATATATATATATATATATACGTATATAATACCATCTAGTCATGGGTCAATGTACATAAATGCAATGCATGTAAAGTATTGATCCAGAGTTGGTTATGTTATGAACGCACTTAAGGGTTTGGAGTTTTATACATACAGCATATACAGCCGTAGAAGATTCTGGTATACGTTAAAAGAAAGAATTGAGCCCAGGTAATAAACGAAGGATTAAATTATTAAAGTATTATATCATGCATATTCCTCAGCGCCCATGAAAGGCTAAACAGAATAACTAATACCATGAACCATAGATCGGAAGCTAGCTTAAGCCTACATAAATGTTGATCAGAGGGAAGAGGAAACTAAAGAGTGACATAAACTAAGTAATCAGGAGTCTGATTATTGGACCCAGACAATTAGAAACATCATGATCGAGATCATTGCAGGGTCTCTCTTAAAATCAGAGGTACGAGAGAGATAGTATAACAACCATAGTCTATAACGGCTCTATGATAAAGAGATGAGATTGCACTTATCCAAGTGTTATAGATATGCTATGATTCTAGGACGTTATGTAAGCATGAAGTCAAAAAAAAAGTGAAATAAGGGTTCATGTCTGGGATGTTATTGATAGATAAAAAGCCAGCACGTAAGGTAAGTTAAGACAAGGAAATAACCTAAAAAAATTATGTAGAATATGGATATGATAATGGGCCGACGAGTAACTAGTAGTTGATTCAGGAAGAGCCTAGTCATGACTAGACAAGAAGTTACAGACAAATCAGCAGATCATGCAAGATGAATATAGTAAACCCCAACATGGATAATTCAGCCTCGCAATAATGTCATTATAATACTTGAGATATATTCAAATAGAAGTCGGGGTAGTTAAAGGTACCGTATGAGTGTTACGGGGATAAAAGAAAGTGCCACTGGGAAGACAATCAAATGTCAGTTCAGAAGCAATCCTACAAGCACAAGGGCACGGAGGTAAGCAACTACGGATAATTATAGGCAAGGAAGGGCATCAAAAGGTCCATAATAAGCTCACAGCTTTATGAGTGTCAAGGGTTCTCCCTAAGTACTACAACGAAAGACTAGATGAGGAAATAAGGAAAAACTTGAGTAATGAGAAGAGAGATAAGGAAGCATTATGAATAAGGTGTGATACATGGATAACGACGGTAGGAAAAAAAAGATAAAAGAAGAAATGATAGTATTACAAAGTCTAGTCAAGTGAATGAAGAGACGAGAGGTAACAGGCCTTGGGACAATAAAAGAGTATAGGCCATGAAGTTATATCCTCATTTTAAGAAGTAAGTTCGTGACCCTAACGTGATTACAAATAGGAAAAGCTAGATCCCAGAATAATAGAGACCAGTATGGGCTTGTGAACAAGATAAATAAACATAAATTAGGGATTTAGTGATTTGATAATAATCGACATCATGAGAATTTTAGATTTCGTGTCGGCAATAATAGAATGGACAACAGAAAAAGATTCATGAGAAATTTAGAGAACGGTCATTCAGGAAGACCCTTCCCTAAAGCAAGAAATGTGAGCAAAGTTAAGCTTAAGCAACTGTATGTGCCAGTTACACTAAATGTCACCATACTGGCCCGAGCGAACCACTCAGTAACTCATTCATTCTTTTTGTAACTATCATGGGCCAACATGGCCACAACTCGTAATGTACAATTGTAAGTGGGCAAATGTTATATCAATGAACCATCATTCATAAAAAATGAATACATATGGGTCGTCAAGGCGTCTGATATACTGTACATAATAAACATATGCCTACAAAGCCTCTAAGATTACTTGACATCAAATAGGATAGGGTACCGGCCTACCCATAAGTCTAAAGCAAAACACTGACACGATGGCTCATAGACTCGGCTGCACTCCGAATGAGGTGGAGGCTTACCGATCCTTCGTTGAATGCTAACCTCGTCCACTATGAGGGTTCGTCAAATTGATTACTTATACCTGCAGGCATAAATGCAGAGTCCACAACAAAAGGTCATCAGTACGAATAATGTACCGAGTATGTAAGGCATGTAAATCAACATATAAAGGACATGAAAGAAACATGGAGTACATGACTCAACCTGTAAGTCTGGATAATTCTGTATACCATTTAATACTTATAGTGTCATGCATATGTGTATGAATGTCATGTCGTGCATAGGTACATCTGTTCATAACATCATCAAGCCTTTGAGGGCACCCCATCACATCATCTCGGCCACTGTGGTCAAACCATCAACGTATACTAGCTGATCAGGTGGTGGTGCATATACAACGCCGTAACTTTTTCCCATATCCCATATACATATATTTACATATATATGCGTATATAACGTTATCTGGTACCACTGTGGGCAAAATCATCAATGTATAACAGCTTATCAGGTGGTGGTGCGTATATAACGTCATAACCTTTTTCTATATCCCATATACATTTTATATATATATATATACACGCATATATAATGCCGTCTGATTCATGGGTAAATACACATGTAAATGAATGCAATGCATGAAAAATACGTTAATAAAGCTTCTCGGTATGTTATAAGACCATTATACCTCTGAGTAATATCATGAAACAAACTTTATCAACTTACATATTTTCTGAGACCCATGAACAGATGATAGAATAGTAAGACATATGGGAGTTCAAGAACATGGACATTTCTAAGCAGGTTGTCATAGCTCTCGACCTGTCTATCGGGACCTGCGGGCATGAAACGCAGTGTCCCCAGGTAAAAAGGGACGTCAGTACGAATAATGTACTGAGTATGTAAGGCACTTAAATAAGTACATAACAGACATGGAGGAAATATAGAGTAAATGACTCTACTTGTATGTCTGAATAACTTTGTAAATCATGAAATAATTATAGTATCATGAATATGCGTATGAATGTCATGTCGTGCATAGGTATATGTTTCATAACATCATCAGCCTCTGAGGGTATCCTATCATATCATCTTGGCCACTAAGGGCAAAATCATCAACGTATACCAGCTGATCAGGTAGTGGTGCGTATATAATGCCATAACCTTTCCCATATCCCGTATACATACATACATATATATATATATATATATATATATACGCGTATATAACGCCATCTGGTCATGGGTCAATGTACATGAATGCAATGCATGTAAAGTACGTTAATAAAATCTCTTAGAATTTCATAAGACCATTATGCCTTTGAATAATATCATGAAGTAAACCGTTTTCTTCTTTCAACTTGCGTAATTTTCTGAGACCCATAAACGGATGATAGAATAATATGACACATGGAGAATCAAGAACATAAGAATCTCTAGCATTTCTATGAGTAAAATCATTTATGAAAGTTGTACATTTGCACGTTTTGTTTGCGTCGTATAGATCATGCCAAAAGAAAGAAGGGATAACCTTAACATACCCAGAATAGGGAAAAATCCATAATGAAATGCTCGAAGAAATAACTTTTCTATGCAAGATAATCTTGGCTAAAACTCTTTCTCAATAACGTTGCTACGTTCCTTGACTAAAACTCTCTGACAATAGCGTTACTATATTCTCTAGGCAGAAGGTCCTTTGTCAATCATGTTACCATATTTGGGATGAAAGTCTTTGTCAACAATATTACTAAATTCTTGGATGAAAGCCTTTCCCAATAATGGTACAATATTCCTTTGTTGGTAGTCTTTTAAGAGATTAGGAAATGACTCACTTTCCTTAACAATTGCCACATTTCATGTAAATTCAAGAGTCATATTACATGAAGTCTTAGGCTGCCACGTTACTCCTTCCCCATCTTTATCCAATTGGCTCTTTAATTAATTGGGTAATATCCCATTATCCAATAATTAACCAATTACCCGTATAATTAAGAATTGTCTCGAATTAATTAAAATACTACTCATATTTTATACACTTTGCACACCCTTCTATTATGGCCATGTGGTACCTTGTATGGTGCTAGTCCATAAATACTGAGTATTTTAGCTTGGGTCGTATTTTATCCAGAAATGCCAAATTTCAACGAAATTCATTTTCTTCGACGTGCTTCCCCTCTCACCTTCACGAATTTTACTCATCACTTATAATTCCTATAATCCCCAAATAATCTTTTCCTTGGACTGATGTCAATTACCTTACGACAAATTCAACCTACAATACTATAGGGTGCAGCATCGTCGTAACTTATTACTGCGAAGCGTAACATCACTGTGATGTAATACTTTAGGGTGCAACATTGTCGTAACTTAATACTGCAAAGCGTAACATCATCATAATTTAATACTGCAGGGCGCAACATTGTCGTAATATAACACTACAGGACGTAACATAATCGTAATATTGCGGGGTATAAAAGAACGCAGGTACATCTTCAATGTCAGCCTCCATTATCCATAGCAGCTCTTGCAAGTGCGAGTATAGTATGAGTACAACTGACCCCATGTACTCTGTAAATATTCTGACAAACCTCGGTGACGTAGTGATGAGGTCTTGGGTCAAGGATATTCACTATTTATATAACCTGCACAGCTCAATAACATATTCATTTACCCAATAACAGTAACAAAGTCTAGACAGGAAATACAGGTACTACCAACAGTGTACATAGAGAAGATGTACGTGAGTCTCTTAACAGTCCAACAAGTAAAGAAGATATGTTTTTTATATTAAAATAGCACGTCAACCAGTGCATATAGAGAAGATATGCCCAAATACAGCTCCAATTTAATAACTCAGTGTATAGAGAAGATATGTGTTCAACATCATTAAATCATCAAAGCTCGCATATAGAGAAGATATGTGTAAAGTATCAAATAATTCTTCCACATGTTGCATATAGAGAAGATATGCATGAAACATCAATAAATCCTTCAACAGTTGCACATAGAGAAGATATGAATGAAACATCCAGCCATGTCTAAAGGATCCATATATTGAGAAGATATGTACTGTGAATCGTCTGATCAAGTAAGGAAGAATATATTGAGAAGATATGCATAAAGGCATGTACATATTCCGGAGCTAGAATATAGAGAAGATATGCAGTAAAAAAATCATGTATACCAGGGAGTTTGAAAATATAGAAGAGATGCAAAGTCCAACCAAGGATCCACATTCAATAAACCACAATGATGTAATGGATTGACATTTGACAATGTACCTTTTAGGCGGAAAATCATTTGGTATTAAAGTATTCGAGTAATCTTCTTGATGTAATGGTTGAGATTTGACAGATTTATATAAATTTTATATGTTGATATTTGATCTTCGCAACCCAAATTCTTTCCCATTCATATCTTATCCTCCTATAAGTCCTCTACTACAACTCATCATGCTAATGTCATGTTAATACTGCACGTTTGGACATAATTTTTTTTTGAAATTAGTGTTTGCCCATAAATTTTTTAATTTTCACTTGAATATGAATTTTTTGAAAATTTGAAGAACTCCAAAAAGTTATTTTTCAAAATTTTCATTCAAATCACTCACAAAATTTCAAAAGCAATTCAAAATTATATTCATATCCAAACACAACTCTAATTTTCAAATACTATTTTCACTTGAAAAAAAATTAACTTTTTTGTAGAATTTTATAATTCTTATGTCCAAATGCCCAATAATTCGCATGTAACTTGAAGGGTTAAAGGATAACATCCCTAATGTCTATCCATATTTTACTTTGGAGTTTGGCACTTCACAAATCGAGAAACTAAGAGCCCGTTTGGATATTAAAAAAAATTCACTTTTTTCTATTTTTTTTTTACTTTTTTTTCGAATCAGTGTTTGGTCATAAAATTTCCAATTTTCATTTGAAGATGAATTTTGAAATTTTTCCGAAATTTTGAAAAACTCCAAAAAGTTGTTTTCAAAATTTTCACTCAAATCACTCACAAAACTTCAAAAACAACTCAAAATAATATTCATGTCCAAACACAACTCTAATTTTCTAATACCATTTTCACTTGAATTTGTTTTTTCAATTTTTTTTGGAATTTTACAATTCTTATGTCCAAACGCCCACTAAAACATTTTCCTCTGAATTGATTGGAAACTTCATGACATATACATATACACTTGGATTTAAAAAGTAGAATCAACATGTCAAAAAGTTTATGAACATTATTGACCACAAATTTCACACTTTCCTTCTTTTTTTTAACACAACAAAAAGATCTCCATTAGTAAGCATCATATTGAAGTAAATATAAGTCATTCAGAAATGATCAACAAGATTTGAAACTGTTAATGACATTAAAATACCAACCAACGTAGAAGGAATAAAATAACACTAGCTAGCCAAGCCAAATTCATTACATAATTTTTCAACCTTAACTAAATCTTTAGTACTTAGCGAGAGATACACACTTTCCTATTAGAAACTACTCCAAGATGCAACAGGACGAAAGCGAGAGATACAGAAAAAAGCTTTGTAACTTTAATCATTTCAGCATAACACGCTTTATAAATACTTATTACAATTAGTATAGGTGCAATGCTATAGCCTACTTTGACATACATGTGAAACAAAAAGGGAATTTTCTCAAAATGGGATAAATAAAAGAGAGACACTAATAAGAGTACTTATTATAATGAATCAAACAATTTGTCTATTAATTATATTTACTATGTGGCATTGAAAAGGATAAAACATAGAGGATGAGAAGATAAGGAAGATTATACAATAAGCCGAGTAACATCTCGTCTCGTAAACAAAGTAATATTGGAACTGTAGAAACTTTTGCGATGGTTCAGGGGTCCTTGTTAAATATATAGTAGTGGTGCAGGATCACTTTTTCCATCAACAGACTTGTTGCTACGGCATCTCAAATGAGGGGAACTTGATGTACGTCTAGAAAGATTTACGCATGTAACATACATACATATATACGTGTGTAGCACGGACAACACATGCAAGAAATATATCCATATGTTGCACGTGAATCCTAAACTATTCACTATAGGATTTTGAATAATCATACAAGAATATTGTATGGTCTAAATTTGGACAAACACGACCGCTGATAAGCACGACGACCGATGAGATCCTCACAGCTCGACATCTTGCAGAGGGCGACCTTATGGCGAACAAGAGACGGTACGACCCTTGTAGTAGTGCAGTATAGAGCATGAAACAACTTTGTAAATGGGGACTTTTGCTAATACATAATACTTACTGTAAACTTGCTTATATAAAGAATTGAGAAGATTATTGTGAAATGTCTCTTTTGGTCTAAACGAGATAAGGAATTCTTATCATCCGTATTCACCTTATCTATATTTCATTCTAGAGATATTATACTTAGCTAAGATTTATCCCTCCATCTTCTTTGATTGATTTGTTCAAAAAGGATTCGATATCTTTTGAGTCAAACAATTTGGCGCCGTCTGTGAGGATTTCTATAGCTGAGACCTTAGTTTCGTCAAGATTCTTGAAAGAAATAATCACCTCTTTTTAGTCTCATAAAGGCCAACAATGGCAGGAAAACGAGAAGCAAGACTAAAGGCAATAGTAGGTGTCACGAACAACCTCCTAAATTCCCTCAATGAGGCTAGTGGAGAAGACAACGAAAACGTAATACCAAGTGCTACACCAGAGGGAGAGATCTCACCCCCCTATACGAGGGTTTAACTATCTCGCACGAGAGGGAAACCTCAACATCCGCAGCAGGAGAAGCACCACCGGCCGTGAAAAGGCTATTAGAAGAATGGTTGACAAACACCTTGAGCAACATACTCGAGAAACCCATTCAGAGGGATATCGAAGATACATTACCCGCAGAAACCGCAGCTGTCACTGATGAGCCAGAAACTACACGAACAGGTAACACCCGTATTGTCGCTGATGCAGACAATGATGCATTTGCAGCCATCTTAAAGAAAATGGAAGAGATGTAAAATGAGAACAAAACACTCCGCGGCTAGATGAAAGAACATCAGGAAAGGGTTGATAAAATACCGAGCACTCCGAAGTTGCTACCAAAATGTGACGTGGGCCGATTCGTCGAACAACCATACAGCGAAGGGGCAGCTCCCCACTCTATCCCAAAAACCTTCAAAATGCCTCCATATCTGAAAATATATGATGGCACCACGGACTCGGAGGATCACTTAATCCATTACATTACTGCAGTAAAAGGTAACAATCTATCAAAAGAACAGGTGTCGTCAGTACTGCTGAAAAAGTTCGGCAAAACTCTGATAGGAGGAGCATTGACATGGTATTCCCAACTACCAGCATGATTGATATCAACGTTCGAAGAAATGACAGATAAGTTCGTCACCCCTCACGCGGGAGCGAAAAAGGCAAAGGCCAGGGTAAATGATATCTTCGCCGTCAGGCAAACGACAGGCGAGGGACTTCGGGATTTCCTAGCCTGATTCAACAGGGTAAGGATGAGCCTACAGAATGTAATGGAAGGGATGGAGGTAATATCCTTTCAAAATGGGTTGAACAGAAACGGGTCAAAAGCAACCAAGAAGCTGCTAAGTAGACTCATGAAGTATCCCCCCCACCATGTGGGAAGATATCCATAATGCCTATTGCGCCGAAGTGAGGGCAGACGAGGATGACCTGAACGGCCCGATCCAGCAACTAACCTCGGTCCAAATCGAGACAAGGAGAGATCGCCACAACGACAGCCGAAGGGATCAACTACCACGTTTCAACCGAGAAAGGCACCAGTCCTATGTCCGAACATCCAAGCCACCTACTCCACGACATAAAGATGTTGCGCCTCGACACATTGCACCACCTCGAAGCGAAAGAGGTATGCCTCCACTGTTATCTACTCATAACTTTTGTGTTTCTCCTTCAGAAATTGTGTACGCACTGGAAAAGCTTGGCACAAAGGTGCAATGGCCGCAAAAGATGATGTCGGATCCGAGCACCAGGAGATCAAACGTTCTGTGTGAATTCCACTAGGAAAGGGGACACAAAACCGAGAACTACATAGGTCTGTGATAGGAAGTGGTAATAATGTTAAACCATGGATACCTGAAAGAAATGCTGAGCGACCGAGGACGAGCCAACTTCGCTCGTGGACGCGATCAACCTCAGGGACCTCCAAAATAACCATCACCAGCTTGTACCATAAAAATGATCATTGGTGGCGGTGATGATACGATAATCAACCATGTGAAATTTACCACTACACATAAACTCAAACAGACAGTCGCCCACGAATGGTATGACGACCTCGAAGATAGTATCATCTTCGATAATTCAGATACCAACGGTTTGTCTTTCCCTCACTATGATGCTTTGGTCATAATTTTATGCATCGCGGATACCGATGTAAAGAGAATAATGGTGGATGACGGAAGTAGCGCGTGTATTGTTCACCCACGAGTCCTCATGCAGATGAGGCTCGAGGATAAAATAATACCGCGTTGCATAACACTAACGTGTTTTAATAATACAACGGAATGAACCTCTGGAGAGATAGTGCTACCCGTCCTAGAAGGAGGAGTCACCCTGGAGATGACGTTCCAGGTCATGAACCAGGAAACTGCCTACAACGCCATCATAGGGCGTCCATGGATACACGCCATGGGAGCCATCCCGTCAAGTTTCTATCAAGTAATCAAATTTCCCACCCCATAGGAGATATTTAGCATCCGAGGCGAGCAACGCACCGCCCAAGAATGCTACCAAATCGCACAAGATTGCGCACACATCAAACAACTAAAAGGGGCAAGTGAGGAAGCATAACAATCAGCCATATCGGGAACCAAACCCAACGTACAAATAGAGGCCATCAAAGACCCGGATGTCGTAGAAGCTTGCAAGGAAATCGTGGAAGACCTCGACCCTGTCCAACTGGACAACACCGATAGCACGAAAAAGGCTTATATCGGACACAACTTCTCAGAACCAAGTAAATATCGTGAATTTTTAACTAAAAATGCCGATTTGTTTGCCTTTTCCCATTCAAATATGCTAGGGATCCCAAGGGATATCGCCACACACAGGTTGAATGTTGATCCTCTTTAACCGCCAGTACGGTAAATGAGGAGAAAGTTCAATGTCGCCATCAATGAGGCGGTCAGCGAAGAGGTTGATAAATTACTCGCTAATGGTTCCATCCGAGAGTCAAAATATCCCCAATGGGTCGTCAATGTGGTCATGGTCAAAAAGAAGAACGGGAGATGGCGAACGTGTGTCAATTTCACAGACTTAAACAAAGCATGCCCAAAAGATTCCTTTCCATTACCACACATCGACCAGCTCATCGACGCAACGACGCGACACGAACTAATGAGCTTCTTAGACGCTTACTCTGGTTACAACCAAATTCTAATGACTGAAGAAGACCAAGAAAAACCACTTTCATCACTCGCCAAGGAACGTACTGCTACAAGGTAATGCCTTTCAGACTCAAGAACGCGGGGGCGACGTATCAAAGGTTAGTCACCAAGATGTTCAAAGAACAACTCGGTAAGACCATGGAGGATTACATCGATTACATGCTAGTAAAGTCGAAAAAGAAAGAGGATCACATTGACCATCTGAAGGAAGTCTTCGAGATATTGCGGCAATACGGGATGAAGCTGAATACTAAAAAATGCGCCTTCGGTGTAACTTCAGGAAAGTTCCTTGGTTTTTTAGTGTCACAAAGGGGTATCGAGGTCAACCCGGATTAGATCAGGGCCATCAAAGGAATACCGGAGATATTGACCAGCAAGAAGCAGGTGCAGAAATTAACAGGACTAATAGTCGTCCTATCGATGTTCATTTCACGATCAACGGACATATGCCATAAATTCTTCAATGTGCTAAGGAAAGACCACGGACTGCAGTGGAATGCAGAATGCGTCGACGCCTTGAGGAAGCTGAAAGCGTATATATCCTCGCCACCACTGCTCGTCAAGGTAGACCCGGGTGAATGCCTACTAGTACCTAGCAATGTCCGAAGTCGCGGTAAGTGCAGTCTTGATCCGCGAAAACAAAGGTACACAATCTCCGATTTACTATATTAGCAAAACCTTAATTGATGCCGAAACAAGGTACCTCACCTTGAAAAACTAGCTTTGGCATTAGTTGTAGCTTCACGAAAGCTTTGACCATATTTTCAATGTCACCCCATAAAAGTGGTGACAACCTTCCCCCTGAAGGGCATCCTACACAAACCCGAATTATCGGGTAGATTGGCCAAATGGTCCATAGAATTAAGCAAGCACGACATAACATACCAACCACGAACTGCCATTAAGTCACAGGTGCTCGCCGATTTCGTAGCGCGGAAATATTACCTGAAGTAGAGTAGGAAGTGCTCCGCACTTTCGCACATTACGACCTTTAGGTCCTCTACACTGATGTTGCATCTAATGCATCGGGATCAAGACTAGGACTCATCCTCGAGGTTCCTACGGGCGAAGTAATTCGCCAGTCCATACGATGCCCCGAGATGACTAACAACGAGGCCGAGTATGAAGCTGTGATTGCATGATTGAAATTAGCCCTCAAATATAGCGCTCGACGACTCGTCCTCCATTGCGACTCTCAACTCGTCGTGAACCAAGTCATCGGGACTTTCCAAATTAAAGAACAGAGACTACAAAAGTATCAGTCGGAAATTCACAAACTGCTTCCAGAGTTCGATGAATGCCACCTCGACCAAATTCCTAGGGCGCAGAATATCGAAGAAGACGACCTCGCCAAGCTAGCGGCAACCACCAAAAATACCAATAAGGAAAACGTGGTCACCCTTCTCCATTCCGCAATAGACCAAGTCGAAGTACTTTCTGTAAACCTAACTTGGGACTGGCGCAACCGTCTCGTAACTTATTTGCAGGATGGAATTCTCCCACAAGATAAGAAAGAAGCCAAACAGCTTTGAATACTGGCAGTCAGATACAACCTCGTAAGTTGTGATCTCTACAAAAGAACGTTTGGCATCCCCCTAGCCAAATGTCTTGGGCCAAATCAAACAAGGCGAGTACTGGAAGAAGTACATGAGGGGCACTGCGGCGCCCACACGGAAATCACACCCTCGTCTGATGCCTCATCCACGTCGGGCCCACCATGAAAAAAGAAGCCACGACTACGTCAGGAAGTGTGAACAGTGTCAAAAGTACACCCCTATGATATACCAAGTAGGGGAACTCCTTCATTCCGTCACTTCGCCATGGCCATTCATAAAGTGGGGATGGATATTGTCGGACCCCTCCCAGCAGGACGAGGTAAGGTACGTTTCCATTTGGTTTTAACTGATTACTTTTCTAAATGGGTAGAAGCATGTGCATACACTAAGATACGTGAGCAAGAGGTCATCACGTTCATATGGAAAAATATAATATTCCATTTCGGCATCCCCAAAGAAATCAACTGTAACAACGGACCTCAGTTCATCGGAAAGAAAACGACCAAGTTTTTCGAAAAATGGCACATCAAACGAATACTCTCCATGCCATACCATCCCGCCGGCAATGGTCAAGCCGAATCCTCCAATAAAATAATACTGAATACATTGAAAAAGAAGCTCGAGGACGCCAAAGGGATATGGCCTAAACTACTACCAGAAGTATTATGGGCATACCGCACTACACCAAAAACCAGCACAGGCGAGACGCTATATTCACTAGTCTACGGGACTAACACAGTTATACCCGTCGAGGTCGGAGAGCCTAGCTTGAGATACTCCAACGAGAGCGGACCAAACAATGATGAAAGTAGGCTACAAGATCTGGATAAAGTCAAAGAATGAAGAGACATGGCCCACATAAGAATGGTAGCCCAAAAGCAACAAGTATAAAAGTATTACAACAAAAAGGCCAAAGTGCGACCGCTCAAGGTCGGAGACTACGTCCTCAAAGCTAAAACACAAGCAGCGAAAGACCCTAATGAGGGAAAACTGGGAACAAACTGGGACAGACCATACAAAATCACGGCGGCAGAAAACAAAGGAGCATTCTAGTTAGAGACAATGGAAGGAAAACTACTCCAAAACAACTGGAATATCGCCGATCTCAAATACTTCCACTCCTGAAAGGAGGCGCCACCTAAGTGGTACTCTTATTCCCTCAATCGGGTTTTGTCCCAATCGGGTTTTCTCGGTGAGGTTTTTAACGAGGCGACAAGGAGGACGTCTCGAGGTTCAAAGTATTGTTCATTACCCCGCCCATTGACGTGTTCTCCAGACCGAGTAATGAAGGGACTGGATATAGATAATCAAATCTCCATTATATGCACAGAGTCGACATGTGATTCTTACTAGAATATAATTAAATCGCCATTGTATGAACAAAGCCGGCATGTATTTTCCTACGGGAATATGATCAAGCCTCCATTGTGAACATCCCAATGGCCAAGGCCATCGACGAAAATATGAGTTCGACCTCGTTCGAACTACAACGGGATCCTACTTCAATGATAGTTCGAAGCAACATCCCAATTACCAAGGCCATCGACGAAAATATGAGTTCGGACTCGTTCGAACTACGACGGGATCCTACTTTAACGACAGTTCGAAGCAACATCTCAATGGCCAAGGCCATCGACGAAAATATGAGTTCAGCCTCGTTCGAACTACGACGAGATCCTACTTCGACGACAATTCGAAGTAACATCCCAATGGCCAAGGCCATCGACGAAAATATGAGTTCGACCTTGTTTGAACTACGATGGAATCCTACTTCGACGACAGTTCGAAGCAACATCCCAATGGCCGAGGACATCGAAAAAAATATGAGTTCGACCTCGTTCGAACTACCACAGGATCCTACTTCGACGACAGTTCGAAGCAACATCCCAATGGCCAAGGCCATCGACGAAAATATGAGTTCGACCTCATTCGAACTACGACGGGATCCTACTTAAACGATCGTTCAAAAATAGCATCCCAATGGCCAAGGCCATCGACAAAAAAATACGTTTGACCTCGTTCGAACTACGACAGGATCCTACTTCGACGACAGTTCGAAGCAACACCCTAATGGCCAAGGCCGTCGACAAACAAATGAGTTCTACCTCGTTCGAACTACGACGGGATCCTACTTCGACAACAGATCGAAGTAACATCCCAATGGCCAAGGCCATCGATGAAAGTATGAGTTCGACCTCATTTGAACTGCAATAGAATCCCTCTTCGACAATCGTTCGAAAATAGCAAACTAGAGGCTAAAGACATCACCAAAAGAAAAAGGAATCGACCTCACCCAAAAGCTAAATCGACTTAACAGTTCAGCAACTACCCCGAATTCCATAGATATTGCAAAGATCATCACCGAATCGACAAAATAAATTCTACATTACATCAAAATGTTACTTACACCTATCTTTGTAACGGGCTCAAGCACACCCCTTACAAAAGTCCCAAAACAAAAAGTAAGTACAAACAAAAGGTTACACGTTATCCCCTGTTGGGTACGCATCTTCGTACCAAGATTCAGAAGCAAGACGATTCGCATCATTGGAGTTGATGTCATCCCCGTCAGGAGTAAGAGGGTCGTACCTGCACGCCTCCCTAGCCTCCTGAGCTTCGGTATGCACGACCTGAAGCTTTGCTTCAGTTACCCTCCCATCAGCATGAAGAGCCTTGTACACGTCAACCCAAGCCTCAGCATGGACCCACAACTCATATAAGTGACGAGGCACGACCGGATTGGCCGAAGCACGAGACGTAGAAGGTTGTGAGCGTCAACTTGCATCCTCCGCTCTCAGCGAGGCAACTTGTCCACTCACCACAGATAGATCCGCTTCCAACTCCTTAACACGCCCTTCAAGCCCCGCAACCTAAAGTCTAGAGTCCTCCTCCTCAGTCAACTCCGACCTACAAATATGAAGGGTATCTTCCAAGGCCGCTATTCTAGAAATAGCTGCCGCTAGCTTATCGGCACCGACGTTCAGTTCGCCATTAAGCCCCTTAATATCCACCTCCTTCGTACTCAATTTAGCAGTCAAACTAGCCACCCTCACTTGTAAGTCGGCATTCTCGGCCATCACCCCCTTGCTTAACTCAAGCTCATCCTCCTTCACCTTAAGGGAGGCCTCGAGTTCACTATTACAGATGACAACCTTCATAATCTCCTCATCTTGCTCCCTCAGCTCTTCGACCTTGCGTGCTAGTTGGTCCTCTCTCTGTTTGAGTCCCTCACGGAACAACTAAAAATCGGGGTCCTGATTATAAATATCAGCCATTGCGTGATGCTTAGCGCGATACTGTTGGTATTTGGAAGACATCTTCCCGTAAATGGCTGTTCTCTTCCTTTCCTGACGCTCGCACTCAGTCTCCATGATAAGGGTCTAGCACACAAAAAAAAGAGAAGTTAAAGACAAAAACATAGGTCGACAATTACAACTTAAGACCAATAATGAAAAGGAAAAGAAGGACACCTACCCATAAGGCCTTGCCGGCGACGTTCTGAGACAACTCCATGTCGCTCATCGCCCTAAGAACCTCTCTCTCAGGGGCAGCACATAAAGGGGCTAAAATAGACGCTACTTGGTCGCAATTCAACAACAAATTGTAGTCCCCCGGAATAACTATGTGACGATCAGATCCTTCCACTCTGACCTCTACATGAGTATGGCGACCTACGAACTCGCGAACATCCTCCAGATAAACATCTGGACCTGAGCCTTCGCCCCCAACATGATGGTCCCCTCCGACGTTGGATGACGCGCCACCCTTAATGGAGCGCACAAAGCCGACCCCTAGGTAAATTCCTTAAATTTAGGGAGACCTCCCCGCTAAAATGGCATCGACCATAAAGGTGGGAACATGTGCCATCTATGACGCCCTACTTCTACCAGCATCCACGACCACATCCTTCCCAAGCTCCATTCTCCTTCTTTTTCTCGACAACAACTCGTCTCCGTTAGAAGATTCATCCAAAAGATGCGGGGTCGGTACTGAAGAAGCCTCTTCCCTCAAGACCACATTCCGAGAGGAACCTTCTAGTGGAATCGGTTGAGCATGACCCCCTCGAACAGACTCAGTCAAAGTAATTTGCATTCCTGCGGCAGCGACAGCCTGTCGGAACGCAGGGATTGGCGCCCTCCGCTTGGAATCTCCTCGACCTGTCGTTATGGAGAGTCGTATCAACAAATAATGACGTATGACCAACAAAGCAATAAGGGGGAAACACTTACCAGATGGCACTCTCGGGCCATAACATTTTATGAAGGCAGGACAATCTCGGGTTTCCACTGCATGGGTCAATAGACGGGCTACCCAATCCCTAATGTAGGCAATAGGGCGGGGTGGACGTCCCATAGATGCAAATAGGAAACAAACAAACCTTATAATGAATATAGATGAAGGAAGAGCAAAAGGAGTGGCGACACTTACGAGTCTCGTTCCACCGCTTTGGGAACCTGGCAGAGTCAGAAACAATGTGTACCATTTTGACAAAGAAATACTTATGCCAAAACTTGCGACTTGCTCGGTCGTCGGTCATAACCACCAGCCCTTTTGTGCCACGATGCCTCAAATGCACCATAGTGTCCCTATGGAAGCTGGGTGAGAACAGGTGCAAGAGGTGATGGATGGAAACATCGTATTCCGCCAACTCCACATACTTGGTCAACAACAGAAGTATCTTGAGCGTATATGGCGAAAGTTGTGCCTGACAAATTTAGTAGAACCTACAAAACTCTTCCGCTAATGGGAGGAGAGGAAAAGAGTAGCCAATCACGAAAGTATTCGTAGAAAGCGCAGTACCCAGGTTTCTGAACCTCTACGAAATCCCTTCTCGCTGGAACCATGTCAACATGAGCGGGAATGCCATACTTTGAACGAAGAGAGTAGATGTGAACTTGCTCCGTCTCACAGAATATGGGGGTAGGAGTAGAAGGGGAATCTTTGAGGAAGTCACTTCGAGACATGGGGTGTCTCGGCAGTTACTCCACCACCGTAGGAAGGCTGTCACCTTCTTCTACCACTATACCCTCACCACCTGAAGAAGGAGCCATAGAGAATGGGGCGGTCTCAGAAACCCGTTCAAAAGATCGATGTGATCTTGGCATGCTTTCGTTAAAAAAGCTAGTGACTTAACAAATAAAAGGAGGAAGAAGAAGAGGTTGTGAATGAAGAACATGAGAAGAAGAAGCAGAAGGGTGTTAAGACAAACTCGGAGAAATAAGGAGGGATAATCAAAAATGAAATGGCCAAGAATTTTTAAAAAAAAAACAAACTCTCCACCTATTTACAGGATTGGGTGACGCCAGAATCGAAGCGGAAGCCACAGAGTTGCACCAAAATCAAAGCGACCAGCCATCAATCCCCCATCTCGAAAACACGTGTAATGATGACGCACATGAAGATGATGTCATTTCCCGGTAAAATGCATTATTTAGTGTCTTGCTAAGCACGCTGACCGCCTACCATTGGCCAGGCCGTAATGCTTCGTAGGGTCAAATTTCTCCGTAAGAGCGCATGGTGTCCGCTCATCGAGGATGCACCGAGTTGCAACCCCGACAAGCGGAGGGACTAACTGTATGTGTCCAAATTTGGACAAACACGACTGCTGATAAGCACGGCGAACGATGAGATCCTCACAGCTCGACATCTTGCAGAGGGCGACCTTAAGGCAAACAAGAGACGGTACGACCCTTGTAGTAGTGTAGGCCCATTAGAGGATATCGGGAATATTCTTTCGAATATTCCCTATAACTTGTCTTTTAGAGCTTAGAAAGGTTGGGTTCCTTATATATAGAGCATGAAACAACTTTGTAAAGGGGGACTTTTGCTAATCCATAATACTTACTGTAAACTTGCTTACATAAGAGAAGATTATTGTGAAAGGTTTCTTTTGGTCTAAACGAGATAAGGAATTCGTATTATCCGTATTCACCAAATCTATCTTTCATTCTAGAGATTATTATACTTAGCTAATATTTATCCCTTCATCTTATTTGATTGGTTTGTTCAAAAAGGTTTCGATATCTTTTGAGTCAAACAAATATTAAAATACTTCTTTCAGTTAAAAAAATAAATATTTAAAGAACAAAGTAAAAGTCTTTAAAAATGACGAATATGATAATTGCCCATCCAGTAAAAATTTTGGCAGTCATAAAATATAATGGAAAAACAAACATCATAACTGTAACAGAAAATGGTCAAAACTGCCCCAAATCTATTTGTTATGGTTTTAAAATACCCTTTGTCCATATATTTTTTTTAAATTGCCCTTATCGTTAAAAATCTAGCTCATTCGTGCCTTAAAAAACTCAACCCTATTTTGATTATTACTTATTATGTGTCAATTTCCTATTGGCTTAAATTAAAACCTCACCCCACATCCACTTATTGGCCCATCCCATGATCCAAAACATCCATACCCGACCCATAACCCGCTTTTTATAACTTTACCTCTTCTATCTCTGTCCTCCTACTCCACATTTTCTCTTGTCATCCTCCTCCATAGCCAAAGTACAATAACTTACCATTGCCGTCAGAGGACCACCATCGGCTTCAACTTTCAGATCTTCACCCTTCAACACCTACGGATCTCCCTCTCCCGCTCAAATTTTTTGGCCTTAGTTTAATTTTTAAATTAATATTTTTTTGTAAAATCAATTTTCTGAGTGAAATATGGTATTTTATTGGAATTAAATTAATGGTTTATTTTAAAATTTTATGGTTCAATAAGTTATATTTCTGCCAATGTTATATTTGTTATGCCACCATGTAATTTTTTGGAGCTAAATAAAATCATGTCAGCAAATTAGATTCATTGACGGTAATTAAGTTGGGGAAGATGAACAGAGAAAGAGATAGAGTACCAAATAATAAATTAATAAAAAAAGTCTAAAATTTTGAAAAATAAAACCTAAATAACGATTGGATCATGAGTTGAGTACGGAATCGGTGTTTGAGGGGCTAAAAGGGGTTTAATGGGTTGGAATGATTAAGATGGGTTATCGGTGAGTTATTTATGAATCAAATTTGTGTTAGAGTGAAATTTTTAATTTTGACCAATAAGAAATTGCAACGTCATATATAGTAAAATATTTTTTATTCGGCAAAGGTCCATAAAAAATAAGAGCATGAATGAGCCAATTTTTTTTACGGTGAGTACATTTTTAACAAAATAAGTGGACAAGAGGCACTTTTAAACTAAAACAAATATGTTACTGACAATTTTGGCCCTTTCCCGTAACTTTAATCAACCAGTAATATTTGAACTAACCAGTTCTTCACCCAAACATCTTGTAGGATTTATTCTACTCTCACAGTAGTATAAAGGTAAACACCACCACTAACCAGTCAATACAAAAAAATTCTCTGTTATGGTCACGCGCAATGGATCTTGTCGCAAGGAAATTCACCGAAAATTGTGTGTTCAACAACTCCTTTTCGTCGTTTCTATTCCTTGAGCAGCCTATTCTGATAGCAATAAAAAGCTCGTTAAAGAGAGCCTATAAACCTTGGGACTTGTTATAGAGAGTCCGAGATCTCTTATTTTTTATACACATCTTGCCTCCCTCTTTTTATTCCTTCCATCTCTTTAAATAGAAACTCTTATTACAAAGCTATTAAGCAAAACTAGGACTCTACGAACATAAAAAATCTACCTAAACTACTGCTAATTTAAATATCCAACAAATATCTGCCAGCTGCATCAGATATTCGAATCTGCTTATCCTCTTTAATGTTGTTGTCTTACTCAACTGGAGGGCCCAACCTTGCATAAACCTTACCCACGAATGAGTCTGTAACATTAACCCCCCTCCTCTTTAAAGATCTTGTCCCTAAGCTTGAAGTCTGGATGTGCATTACGAAAATGTTTAGCATCCTCTCAAGTAGCATCTGATAAATCAAACCCACACTAGTGCACTACCAAGTTAATCGATTGAGACGAGCTCATAGAACAGAACAAGCCATAGGAATAACACCACCATCTTCTAGTGGTGGTAGGGTTAGAGGAACTGTGGGAGAAATACCCTTACAAGCTTTGACGAGGGATACATGAAATACATTAAGAAACCTACTAACATTAGGCAATTGTAACTCATATGCAACTTCCCATATTCAATGCAACACAGGAAAAGGCCCAAGAACCGAGGTGCAAGCTTATGGTGTAGTTGACTCACAAAGATTTTTGATGATAAGGATGTCCAAACTAGTGAACCTGGCTCATATGCAACCTCACAGTGACCTTTGTCATATATTCATTCATCCTAACTTGAGCTTGTTGCAACTTGCTGCAAATGTCAAGCAGAACTAAATCATGATCCAACAACGTATTGTCAACAACCTCCACTTGTAAAAAGACAACTACATAGGACAATAGATGAGGAGGATCTCGGCCATACACAACCTAAAGAAGTTACTTGCAATGAAATATTAAAAAAAGTATTATAGCAATAGAGAACCAATCAACTCACTTTTTTGGATATTCCCCAACCAAGCAACGCAAATACATTTTAATAGTGCGATTCACAACCTCAATTTGACCATCAGAGGGTGATAAGTAGAAGAGAATGCGAACTTTGTCCCACACAGATGAAACATTTATCTCCAAAATATGCTTGTAAAAATCACATCCCTGTTACAAGTAATCTATTCGGTATCCCATGCAAGCGAATAATATTCTAAAAGAAAACATAAACAAGACGGATTGCATTGTAAGGGTGAGATATGAGTATGAAGTGTGAATATTTGAAAACGTGATCTACCACCACAAATAATACTGTTTTGCCCCATGCCTTTGGTAAGCCATCAATAAAGTCCATTGAGATATCAGCCCATACCTACTCAGTAAGTGCAAGTGGCTGTCGTAAACCTGCAGGGCCTAGATGTTTAGTCTTGTTGCATTGACAAATGAGACAAGCAACGACATAATCCCCAATAACTGATTTCATATCCTTCCGGTACAAATCTTGTCGTATACATTGCAATGTTTTCTATACCCCTTCATGGGCATTATCATGATATCCTAACAGAATTGTAGCAATTAATTGGGAAGAAGGCAGTCTTTTATTGATCAGGAGGCATCAAGTTCATGATAAAGCACTTGTTGGACTAATTCTTGCAAGGAAGTGTCATTACATACCTCTTCTCTAATTGCATCAAGCAGCAGTACACGTGGTTGGCTGATGGCGTACAATAATTCCTCCTTACCAGGGCGACGTGACAAGCATCAACAACCTTATTTAAGTGGCCAGCCTTATACTCCATACAAAAATCAAAACCCATAAGCTTGCTGATCCAATGTTATTGAGGTGAAGTGGTAAGCCGTTGTTCCAACAAATATTTATGGCTAGCTATAGTGGTCTGTGTGAATAAGGATGCCAATGTTGCACTACTTTAGGCAAGCCAATCAATTCTCGCTCATATGCAACCAATTTAAAGTGTCGAGTAACCAATTATTGACTCAATATGCAATGGGATGGCCATTTTGTTGCAACACAACTCCAATACCATTTCTGGGGGCATCACATTCAATTATACATGAATCATTAAAATTTGGTAATTGTGAAGCAGGACCAGCTGCAATTTCTTTTTATGAGTGTCAAAAGAAGTCAAAGCTACTCCATCCCACTAGGACAAATTTCTTTTAAGCACGCTAGTTAAAGGGAATGCAACCTGCTTTAATTTCTTATAAACATATGGTAATAACGTGCTAAGCCCAAGAATTCACACATAGTGATGGATTGTGGTTGAGGCCAATCAATGATAGCATGAACTTTATTTGTGTCTACTGCCACATCTGTTTCAGACACCACATGGACAGAATATGCTACTTGGGTCTTTCCAAAAGAATATTTGGATCTCTTGACATAAAGGTTATGGGCACGCAACAACTCAAAAATGATGCCAATATAAGTGAGATAATCATCCCTTGTCTTCATAAGTTTACTGAACTTTGGGTCTAATGTCACCGAACTTTTCTCACAATATACTAAGAGTTACAAACCTACCAAATTGAAGGTCTATGATCTATTCTCCAACTCATTAAATCTATCATATATACGACGTCGGAGTAGAGAAATATTCGTATTTTTGCGAGACTGCGCAGACAACCTATTAAGGGACCCATATAAGTGGTGGGAAAGTTCTTTTGATGTAAAATCAGAGGCTTCCTTTTCTCATTTCATTTTTGAAACTAACAGATACTAAACACCTAAAAATACTCTCTAAAGGGTTCCTACATTATCCAAGGGCAAAACCAAAAGTAATCAACATAAATCAATTATCATGAATTCTGTGGTACTAGGAACGTAGTTCTGTCCTATTGTGCTTGTGTTGGTTTTTGTTCCAAGTTGAGGAAGCATAATAAAAAGCTTGTTCTTGCTGTATTAAGGTAAGATTCGACTTCTCCTACATGTATATGAGTTTATACAAGTTGTAGCTAGGTTGTTTGGTTGAGAACTTGTGAAATAAAGGTCGGAAATCGTATATGATGTAGTTGTGAGTTGCTGGACTGTTTTGAAGTTGTTCTAAGTTAATTTGTGGCTTGTTTTCTATATTTAAGGTAAGAATCTTGTTCTTCTTCAGGTATAAGAGTTAGTTCAGGTTCTTGATACGCTTGACGGTTGAAAACATGCAAGATGTCAACTAAAATTTATAAACTCGATATCGAGTATTGTTGTGTTGTGTTGTTAGGCTGCTTGAGTGTGTTGTGGTGCCTAAAGTATATAGCGGAAGGTTGTATATATTCTTGTTATTTTTATGGACTTGGAAAATTAAGGATAACGATAGAGTTGTCGTCTAATTTTGTATAGAATGAGTTTGCCGCTCGATATTAGATACTTGAACTACTCGAATTAACATTAATACCCTTATTGTTGGTTGTAGACTGAGGCGTGAAGGAAGCTGATTCTGGCTTGATACATTGTGGTTCGATATAAAGTATGTTAAGGCTAACTCTCTTCTTTTGGCACGATCTAAGTTGACTGAAACAGAAACATAACCAAATGTTCCTTTCCAAAGATGGATCTACTCTTAGTAATAGAGATGGTTATGCTCAGTTTACATATCTATATTTCATAAGTACCCTATGTCTTGTTGATGATAGGAAGTATAATTTCATTTTAATCAAGATAAGGATAATCAGGGGTGTAACGACCTTATGCCACTCTGACATGCTCATAATGTATCCTAATGGTCTTCATGCATATATACATATGAATATATCTCGATGGCGTCATATACACGTGTATGTATAATACATAGCACCACTAATAAGTTGATTGTTATTGTTGTTGTTGTTATTGTTATTGTTATTATTATTATTATTATTATTATTATTATTATTATTATTATTATTATTATTATTATTATTATTGTTATATTTATTACTATTGTTATTGTTATTATTATCATGACGATTATTCCCACATAGGCTTAATGGCGCTATACGTGTGTATATATGGTATATGCAATTTAATGGCGTTATATATAAGTATACGGTTTATCTATGCACATCATGGCCCTTAGTGGCAATCCAGAATTACGGGTTAATCCTTCTTGTCTCCCTTTTACATTGATGGCTTTACTTAGGTTCTTATTTGACTTACATACTTGGTACATTTCGTACTGACGTCCCTTTACTGGGGGTGCTATATTTTATGCCCGCAGGTCCAGGCAGGCAAACAGACCTCCCTAGTAGGCTATCCAGTTCATCAGTAGTTTGGTGCACTCTACTTGTTCCAGAGTTTCCATTCTGAGTCGGTATGATCCTATGTATATGATATGGGTATAGCGGGGCCCTGTCTCGACCTTATGATGTTGTGTGACTCTTAGAGGCTTGTAGATAGACGTCCATGTATAGATGTGTTGTATGGCCTTGTCGGCTTTTATTTTGATGTACAAGTGATCATTTTGGCCTTGTAGGCCCGTCTATATATTTATGTGTGTCATTTTGGAATCTAAGTAATCGTATAGCTTTCTATGTTTGTTCAAAATTTTATATAGTGGCCTTGACGGCTCGTATTCGTATTAAGTTGGTAGTTGAATGACATACCTGGGTCCTTGGTAGGTAAGACCGGGTGTCAGTAATGCCTCTCCAGTTTGGGGTGTGAAAACTTGGTAACAGAGGAGCTCTATCGTTGGGAATGTCTACAGGCCGTATCTAGTAGAGTTTTCTTTATGGGTGTCGTGCATCACACTTATAAATAGGAGTCTGCAGGGCATTTAGAATTGTCACCTTTCATTCTCGTTTTAGATTGTGCGATAGAGTTGAGTCATAAGAATTCAATTCCTAATCCTTATCTTGTTTTGCAATTACAGTGATACCTACGATGACGAGGAATGTAACAACCCGATCAGTCATTTCGAGAGTTATAGCCCTGTTCCCCCATTTCCTGCTTCTTATATGTTCTTCAGCTATATTTTGACTTACTGGGTTAGTTAGTTCAGGTCCGAAGTGGTTTTAGAGTAAATTGAGACACTTAGTTTCTTTTGTGAAGGCTTAAGTTGGGAAAGTTGACCGGATATTAACTTATGTGTAAACAACCTCAGATTTGAATTTTGATGATTTTGTTAGCTCCGTTAGGTAATTTTGGACTTAGTAGCACATCGGGAATGTGATTTGGAGGTCCTTGGTAGACTTAGGTATGAATTGGTGAAAGTTGGAATTTTTGCAATTTTGGCCAGTAGTGAAAAGTTTGATATCGGACTCAGAATGGAATTCTGGAAGTTGGAATAGGTTCGTGGTCTTGTGTGCAAAATTTGGGGTCATTCGGATGTGATTTGATAGGTTTCGGCATCGTTTGTGAAATTTGAAAGTTAAGAAGTTCTTAGGCTTGAATCCGAGGTTAATTTAGTATTTTGATTTTATTTTGAATGATTCAAAGGTTTGACTAAGTTTGAATGATGTTATGGGATGTGTTGGTATGTTTGGTTGAGGTCCCGAGGGCCTCGGGTGAGTTTCGGGTGGTTAACAGATCAATTCTTGGCTTTAGAATTTCGCAGATTTTCTGGTGTGATGTTGCAGAGATTTCCTTCTTCGCATTCACGAGAGGGCTATCGCGTTCATGTAAGGCATTTGAGAAGGGCAGGTGGGTTGTCCTTCGCGTACATAAAGTACTTCCCGTGTTCGTGAAGGTGTAGGACAGTAAGGCTATGCGTTAGCGACCAGGTCATTGCGTTCGCGTAGAGTCAATGGTCACTAGAGCTTAAGGCATTTAAGCCTACGCGATCGTGAGGAGAGTTCCGCATTCGCATAGGATCAACCAGTGTAGGCTTCACGTTTGCGGGAGGGTCCTCACGTTCACGAAGGAGGAATTTTTAGTCTGAGGTAGTTTGTGCTTCGCGGGGCACTACCACATTCACGAAGACTAAAATCTGGGCAGACAGTCTTATATTCAAAATAAAGGTTTGAGCCCATTTTACATATTTTGAGCTAGAGACCACGGATTTGGCCGATTCTTGAAAGCATTTTCAGGGAGTTGATAGGGTTAAGAGTTCTTTACTTGATTTTAGTTAAATTCCATGATTGTATATTGATTTTTATAATCTAAATTGGGAATTGGGTTGAAAAATGGAAGAGAATTGGAGAGATAATTTTGGGGATTTGAATGGCCATTCGACGTCGAATTTTGATGAATTTGGTATGGGTAGACTCGTGAGTGAATGAGATTTCTAGTTTTGTGACTTTTGTCAGATTCCGAGACGTGGGCTCGGAGGCCAAGTTTGAGTGAATTTCGGGATTTGTGTCCATAACCCCCTTCTCAACCCGTATCTTGTTCGTTCTGGAAACACGTCTTCCTATTCCATTTTTTCTCGAATCTCCTTTAACATAGTAATTTTTGTTGTGAAATTTTTTCCTTGGCTATATTGATTGTATTGTATTGCTTTTGGATAGATTCGAAATGTTTGGAGGCCGATTCGAAAGGCAAGGGCGTCGCGGAGTAGGATTTTAGCTTGGTTTGAGGTAAGTACCGCTTCTAAACTTGGTTATGAGGGTTCGAAACCCCGAACTATGTGTTAGGTGATTAGTATTGAGGTGATGCACATGCCAAATGACGGGCGTGCGGGCGTGCACTGTGAGAATCGGGACCTGATTCATTCCATGGCACCGTTTAGTGACTCTTTCTTGCTAATATCCATGTTTCCATCATGTGATTAAGTAAATAAGCTGTAAATCATGCTAGATATCATGTTAGGGCTTTACGCCGATACTATTGGGACCCGAGTGGTCGTTTCTTGCTGTCATCTCACTAGTTTCATTGATATTCTGTACTCAGTCTTATTCTTGCATTTAATATCATGTCTCAGTCTCAGTTGTTATTTATTGGCACATCATATCATTACCTCGGGCTAGTTTTCATGGTATTGTGAGCCCGTGTGTGAGACTGGAGAGTGATGACTGAGTGAGGCCGAGAGCCTGGTTATGAATGACAGTTATGGGGTCAGGCTGCACGCCGCAGCGGTTATGTTGATGATTATGATAACTCTTGGGTTGTAGGAGCCCCTCCGGAGTCTGTAACACACCCGCAGTAAGCGCAATTGATATTATTGGGGGATGGATCTTTCCTGGACATGGATCTTGTCCGAAGCATTTATACCTGGAGATGGATCTTCTCCATAGGGTTGGAATGGCCATCCTCGATACTGAGTGACTGTTGTCAGTTATGTGTATATATTTTGAGATGGATCTTCCCTAGGCCGGATGACCTTATACAGTACCGACTGGTTGAACACTTGAGAGTGGAGGTACATGGTGCATTTTCATACATTCTATGCATTGACACGTAGAGATTAGCTGAGCTTTATACCTCACATTGTCCAGATTTGTATTTACTTTACTGCCTGAGCTGAATATTTGAATTGAAAGCATGCCTATGTTTCTGAATAGTTTATTTCATTTTACCTATTGAGGTTAAGTTCGACACTACCTATCAGTCCATAGTTTGGACTTGTTACTTACTGAGTTGGTGTACTCACGTTACCCCTGCACCTTGTGTGCAGATCCAGGTATCTCTGGCCACGGTAGAGGTTGTTGATTTACTCAGTAGAGGATCATCGAAGATAGCGAGGTAGCTGCCTGGCGATCACAGTCCTTCGTTATCCTCCCTTTAATGTATTTTGGTTATTCTCATACTATGTTAGTCTTGCTATTTTCAGAACAGTTTGTAGTAGTTGCTCATGACTTAGTGACACCCCGATATCGGGCTTTCTTTTCCGCACTTTTGTTTTGATTTGAATTCCTTATGAAGGTTTTATATTAAATAGCTTTGGAATTATATTGAAAATGAATTGGTTTTGGTAATGTGTCAACTTGCCTAGTACCACGATAGGCGTCATCACAACAGGGTTAGTTTTTGGGTCATGACAAGGAAAAAGTCAACAGGTTAGAGATTGGAGGTGGTTGTGGGAGAGAGTACAAGTTAGGTGCCACCCGCAAATGTGGGCTAGGTGTTTTATGGAATATAGATTCTTGGTTGGACTTTGCATCTCTTCTCTAATTTCAAACTCCATGGATGTATACATGATATTTTACTCCATATCTTCTCTATATGTTAGTTCCGAAATATATATATGGCATTATGCATATCTTCTTTATATGCTGTCTTACTTGATGAGATGATTTACGGTACATATCTTCTCTATATGTAGATCCGTGAGACATAACTTGATGTTTCATGCATATCTTTTCTATATGCAAATGTTGAAAGATTTCTTGATGTTTCATGCATATCTTCTCTATATGCAACTATGGAAGGATTATTTGATACTTTAGGCATATCTTCTCTATATGCAAGCTTTGATGATTTAATAATGTTGAACAAAAATCTTGTCTATATGCTGAGTTGTTAAACTAGAGTAGTATCTGGGCATATCTTCTCTATATGCACTAGTTGACATGTTATTTGATATCTAAAGCATATCTTCTTTACGTGTTGAACTGTTAAGAGATTTACGCACATCTTCTCTATGTGAATTGTTGGTGGTACTTGTATTTCCTGTCTAGACTTACTGTTGTTGGGTATATTGATATGTTATTGAGCCGTGCATGTTATACATTTAGTGAGTATCCTTTACCTAAGACCTTATGACTACTTCACGAGGTTATTCAGGATAATTACTGAGTATATGATGTCGAATACAAAAAAATTGGAATTAGCTACAAACTTTATCGCTAATTTGTCGCTAAATCGCTCGTAGCTAATAGAATGTCATGATAATCGGTCGCTAATCTATCACTAAATGAGATCAGCGACAAATGTTTGTGTTTAGCTACAGAATTTTTCCATCGCTAAATCCTGATTTTTTAGTAGTGATTATACTCATACTACACTTCTGCACCTTGCGTACAGATCTTGGGGCGAGCAACTCTGGATGATAGAGGTTGGCATTGAATACATACCCGTGTTCTGGTTATGGCTACCACATGTTCTTGGTAGTTTGGTATTTATAATTCTGTTTATGTATATTCTAAATAGAGGTTTTACTTATTTTCGGATCAGCTTTGTAAATCCAAATCTTAGTGGCTCATGACTTGTATAACCAATCCTTGGGATATTGTATAGATTTCAGCCATTTTAACTCCTTGTTATTATTGATCTATCACTTGTGTCACATTACTTTATGTTTGTATTACCTAGCATGTTGGGATTAGGTGTTATCATGACTAGGTAGATTTTGGGTCGTGACAAGTTGGTATCAGAGCTCTAGGTTCATTAGTTCTACGAGTCATGAGCAAGTGTCTAGTAGAGTCTTGTGGATCGGTATGATGATGTCTAGACTTATCTTCAAGAGGCTACAAGACATCTAGGAAACTTCCCATCTTTCTTTCCTTATTGTGCGACTTTATTTCAGCTTGAAGCTTATATCTTTGATTTCTTTCTATTCAATCATATGTGATGTTGAGCACTCGGTATCATCTAGATAAGGTGAAAAATGTATTTTTTGTGTTGTGGAGGTAGGCCAGTTTGGGAGACTCGAGGCTAGGTTTTGACCGTAGCTTGGGCTCGATAGTTTCAATCAGGTGAATATGTACATTTAAACTTATATGTTCGATAGTGTCCCTAAGAGTGGGATTGACGGCTTTGTGAGTTGCGAGATAGATATATGATGAGTACTATGTGACTAAGGGCTATGCTTGTATGGTTGGATATCATGGGAAGGACTTTCTTGGGGTGTAAAGGGTTATGAATGCTTGGTTTCTATCTTGATCTATTGTACAACCTCGAGTTATGAGTGCGTTGAAATATCTTTCAATTGTTCATTTATGGAATGGAGTAGATTCTTATGCATTGTTGATGAGTTTAGACTGGGCAAGATTAAGTGATTGCATAGTGGTTGTGATCATGATAGGGTCATAGAGAGATGCCAGTTTGAGCCTAAGCAAATGGGTGATATCCTGTGGGATCATCTAAGGTTATGTGAACCTTATGATGTTTGTGTGGAGAGTTTTCTTTCTACCAGTGGAATATATATGCTATAATTTGAGTTCAGATAGCTTGAGGAAGTTCGCTCAACTGTCAAGAGGATAAATATGTGATTTGCAGATAATTTGGAGTATTTTATGTCTATTGCGATATGAGTTTATGAAGGATTCAGCTGGATAATAGTGCATGGCCATGGCAGTTAAGAAGAGGAGTGTTATCGGTAATCAGATGATGTGTTTTGTGGCTTCGATCCAAGTGGGGAAGTCTACTATCAACGATTGAATTGCATGGTAAAGCGTCATATTAGAATATGGGGCAAAAACAAGCTTGTGGATCGGTTATGACTTGAAGATGATGACTTAGAGAAATATGCGGGCAAGGAAATGGCTGGATGCATGATGTACTATACGTATGGGTATATGAAGATCTTTGAATGATTCAGGTTTGATATTCGATGTGGGCGTAGTGTGCAAGGAGATGTGATTCAATTAGTTGCTTAAAGATGGGGTTGCTTATAGAAGTATTTGTATGTTGGTGGAGCACATATTGTTTGGTGCGTATTGGCTGTGTGTGGGAGATTATAGTAAGGGGAATGATTATCGAGAATGGGTTCGAGATTCATATGTGGTATTTAAGAATTCCTAGATTTATGTATGACTAAGATCTGAAATTGCATTGTATGATATCGAGACTTGTGGCATTTTTGTATCATCATTGATTCTATATTTTAGTATTAGAGAGATAAAAGAAACAACTTTTTAGAGTTTGCATTTCAGTGTGCGATACTATTAGGTGAGGAAGAGGGAATGAAGTGGTTTGTGGGTCTTAGGATGATGTGGTTTCATGTTAGGGTCTCTTAGGGTGAGCTTTGATTGAGGTCCATAGTGTATTAGGAAACAGAAGTGCTATCGGTGGCAAGTCAAGAAAACTCAAAGATATGGGTCAATTTGGTAGTGGTTTGGATCAGTATAGTAATAGAAGTGATCGGTTCTTTTGGTGTGGTAAGGCTTTACTGGTATTTAGAGGAAATACTCTTGGGATTGGCAGTAAGAGTAACTTGGTTGGATTAGAAGTTTAGTTTGATGGTTTGGTTAGGCGCAAATGAATTTCAAAGAGTTCATAATGGATTTGACTACAACTCGAAGTTGATATCTTCTACAGGCGTGGACGATTTTTGGGTGTTGCAATGTTCTCTAGGACTGAGTTAAGCGAAAGGTTTCTGATTGACGGGGTATCTATCCTACTTGTGATTCAAAGTTGATAATGGCATTCTTGTGTTTTCGTACGATAACATGATTGACACGGTGCGCTGTGTGGGATTAAGATTTGCATTTACAAGGTTACGGGTTGGTTTTAAAAGGAAGGTCATGAGCTCTAGATGACATAGGAGATTTCAGATGCTTAAGAGGATGTTAGCATTTTCTCGTATCGCATTAGTAAGGTGTATATAGCAGTAGATGCATTGTGTTTTGATTTGCCGATGCTTGAATGGTATTACGGTAACCGCCTAGTTGTTGTCTGTTGATGTTCAGGTTTTGCTATGTGGCGCAGAAGATATATAGGAGTATTCCCGTGAGATGATTGTGTATGAGTGATGTGTCAGTCATTTGAGTGGTGAAGTTAGGGTCAGATATGGAGATTCCTGTATATATGAGGCTTCAAGACTAGATATTCTCAGAGGCAGACTATTCCTTGGTCGTGGACTATGAAGATGTTAAGAGTTAGACAGTTGATTATATGTGTTATGGGTAGGTTATTGTGGGCTTTTGGAAGGTCATTTACCTATTCTGGTATGATCGGAATTGGTTTGGGGTCCCGTTAGTAGGCCTAATGAGAATGTGTATTCTACATCAGATCAGATTTGTTACTCAACTCAGCTATTGTTGTGGGATGTATCATCGGCTAGAGTTGATCTTATTCATGTCCTGATATGTTCCATGTGTTACTCTCTTATGCTACGATGGGTTGTAAGATTGTTGACTATTTTCACATATGATGTGGTACTACTTGAGCCTTATGTTGAAGTTTGTGGGAGATGACTCTTAGGATGTTGAGTTGCTTATTGCAGTGGGTCATGTTTTTCCTATTTGTGTTATATAGTGCTATATACTTCTCTATGGTTATGGTCATGCACTTGGTGTGTTTGTTGTTGATACATATGTGCTTGTTGTTTGTGAGCATCATGTCTCGATGGGTTCCATGTCGATTGGTGTATTTGATCTGGTTACGCACTCGCGGTGGAGTTACATTACAAAATTGTCCTTTATGCTTAATTCGTGTGTTTTGTTCTCCCTTGTGGTGTGGAATCATAGCATTGTGCCTTGGTGGTTGAATCTCCTGAACTTGTTGGATAGTTCTCTTATTGGGTTCTCTTTCCTTCTTTGGTTATATTCGAGTTGTTGCTTGTTGGATGCATGGGCTACATCGAGTATGGCTATAGGATGCATTTGGTGCGTCTGTCGGTTGAGCGTCTTGTAGTGGGTGAGATGAGGTCATTGTACCTGGAATTTTTGCAATTGGATTTGGATAAGGTACAGTGACGAAGAATGTCATTAGTCATTTTATGATTTGGGAATGGTTCTTGTCCAGATAGAGAGCTCCACGACTTGTTGATTTGATGGACGTTACGAGTTCTACAAATTTCTTTTATCATTAGTTGTGTTGCAAAGGTTTGGAACAAGGTTCTAGTTTATATGAGATGTACTACCAATATCGGGTTTGGACTATGAGCAACTATTATGGTCAAGAGTTATTGCTATGGGCATAGGAGCGATGGGTTACATTGTGTGTTTATATCTTGGGAATATATTTGTTATTTGTTACAGTTTGTTGAGATTGATATAATTTGTATATGCAAGGATCAGATCTTGTAAGGAATTGTGGGTGCTAGAATTTGGTTCCAAGGTTTATGAGCTAAGGTTGAAGGAAGAACCTTTAGTCTGGATTGTGTTAATGGTCTAATACTGTTTGTGGTGATATGGGATCGCCCATGGGTATATGTATGATGATCTTATTCAATGACTAGATTAATTTGGAACGACTCTTGGCACGTTAGAGGATGAACATATGTTTAAATGGGGGAGAATATAGTAAGTGAATCAGTCGTTTTGAGTAATAGCACTCCATTCGGTGATTCAGAACTTTGAATAGATTCATATCATGTATAACAAATTGCGTACATGGTTGGTTTTGATTTTCGGGAATTTCAGGAGTGATTCGGAATAATAATTCTCAATCTGGAAGCTTTAAGTTGAAGAGTTAACCAAGTTTTGACTTTTGTATAAACGGTCTCGAATCCATGTTTTGAGGATTCCAATAGGTTTGTATAGCGATTTTGGACTTAGGAACAAGTACGAATTTGGAGGTTCCTAATTTGATTTGGCTCGTTTTAGTGAAAGTTTGCAATTTTAAGGTTTAAAAGTTCATAAGTTTGATTAGAAGTTGATTTTGGTGATATTAGGTTCGGATTGTTATTTTAGAAGTTGTAGTATGATCGTTTTGTCATTTGGAACTTGTGTAAAAGGTTTGGTTAGATTCTAAATTGGTAAGGTTCAATCGGACGCTTGGGTTGAAGTTTGAAGTTTATGAACTTAAGAGATTGATCTTGATCGGAGATTCATGGTTTTGATGTTTGTTTGTGTGATTTGAGGCATTGAGTAGGTCCGTGTTATCTTTTGGGACTGGTTTGAATGCTTGGACAGGGCCTCGAGGGCCTCATGTGTGATTCAGGGTGGGTTTGTACCATTTTGGTGATGTTTGAGTTGTTGGTTTTAACAGATATTAGTTTTCTTCGTGTTCGCGGCCATAGCAACGTGTTCGCAACAAGTAATTGTGGAGCTGGGAGAGATTGTACTTCGTGTTCGAGACAAGGAGTTACGTTTACGGTAGTTAGGAGATTTGTGCTTCGCGTTCGCGCCTAGATGGACGCGTTCGCAAAGGTGTGGCAGGCTTGGCAGACTTATTTCATCGCGTTTGCAAGGGTGATGACGCGAACACGAATGTTTATTTTGGAGGCAGGATCAGTTGTGCTTTGTAAACGCGGGAGACATGACACGTTTGCGAAGGGTATTGCTGGGCAGTGTATTAAGTTGTCATTTCCGGGCTTTGAGCTTATTTTATCATATTTTGATAATGGGAGCTCGGATTAAGGTGATTTTCATACACTTGGATTGGGTAAGAGTTATTGACTCGGATTCGATTATTATTCATGATTCAATCTTTGAATTTGGCATTTGACTGGTGTATCTAAGAGAGAAAAACTGGGGGTTTTGGCAAAACTTTTCTAAAGTAAAAAATGGAGATTTAATCCCGATTTGGAGTTAGTTTTTGATAAAACTTGTATATTTGGACTCGTATTCGATGGGTGTTTGGAATTTGTGAGTCTGGTCGGGTTCCAGGGTGCAAGCCCGGGTTGACTTTGAGTATTTAGTTAAAGATTAATCCTTTATTCTTTGGGTTTTATTCCTATGTCACTATTTGATGTTATTGAGTTGTTTTTTGGTTAGATTCAAGCCGTTTAGAGGTCGATTCGTGCGGGAAGGCATTCTTAGAGTATTGATTTTGCTTGTTTGAGGTAAGTGTCTTGCCTAATCTTGTTGAGAGATAACCCTTAGGATTTGAATTTGTTTTTCTAATTGAAATGTGTGAGAAGCGATGTATATGTGAGGTAACGAGCTTTTATACTGGTGCTATGTATGATTCATGACCGAAGTAGTCCTTGTTGTACTATGCCTTGATTTGGATACTATGCTTCTTGCTATCATGTTTATATGTTTGTATGACTATGTGAAATCCATGAATCATGCTAGAGATCATGTGTAAGCGTTCATTTCCTATTGAGCATGATATTTGCTATTGTATGGCGTATCCGGCTGATTTGGGATATAGTGGTACACTCGCACATGCATACACCTTAACATGCTATCTTTTTCAATCCATGAGTATGTGATTTGATATTCATTATTCGTATATATGTATTCTTGTATATGCCTTCTATGTGATTTCTCTTATTCACATGCCCTCTCTCTATCTCACAGAGAAAGTATATGGAGTCTTGCTACTACAAGAAGATAGTATATTAGAAATGTACCCATTTAAGTTTCCTTAGATATCTTGACTCCGTACATTGAAACGTAAAAAGTATAGGTACTTTTTCGTCCTCTCCATAGAATAAAACAACCCACTTTTCCCTTTCTCTTTTCTGTAATTTCTCTCCCCACGCCCATCATCGGCCCATGGTAAAACTAAAGCAAATGGTGAAAGAAATTTGTCAATGCCAATCACTTCCCACAAGTTTGGCTACATTGGTTTGATCTCTGATAAGGAGATCGATGAATCCAATGGATAGCTTTTTCAAGCTTTGCTGGACACAGAAGTCAAATATGGTCCAAGCCTATAATCTAGAGAAGGGACTCAAGTGTGATACTTTCCAATTTGATCTTTGTTAAAATGAAGGTGAATGTCGGATTATTAAAGAGAATAATAAAATCATATAAAATTGAGTGTCGTCCGAAGACATGAAGAGAATTTGTTGGAAAATTTCATGTACCATCTCAGACTCCTTAAAACACATCTCCCTCACATGATTTGGTAGAGAAAGAGATAGGGGTGGGGAGGGGAAGATGAAAGGTAGAAGGTGAGAGACCGGGGGGGGGGGGGGGTTAAGGAGAGGGGGAATCGCCAAATTTGGATTGCAGATGGGGGCGCTGGGGTTGAATTTTTGTGAAAAGACCCAAAAAACCTCTCCTATTGATATGTTGCAATAAGTTATTAGGGGCATTTAGGAAATGCTGAAAATAGGTACATTGCTAACATACTATTTTCATGTAGTATATTAGCAAGACACTTGTATCCGTACACTTGTGTCTAAAAACACCAACAAGAAATCTATATATATATAAAGTAGCGACATAGGCAAGGTGATGTGGCAATCTCTTGGACAAGGAAACCTCCTTATCTTTTTTCTCCTTTTTTTTTGCTATTTTCCCATGTATTCCTTTTATGTGCTAATTATTATAAAACTCGAAAAGTCACGTCTATTAAATAGTCTTAATTACATTTACGCCTTTCCTTCACCTTTTGTTCTTTAATACGCCTTTTCCACTTCTTTTGTTCTATATTTAATGAGTTACGTCTTTTCCATTGGCAAAAAAGTAATGCATGTTTTCCTTTCTTCAGTCTAATTTATTTGTGTGGAACGACAGAAGCAAAGCTAAGTCAATTCTCTACCACCACTTTACTGCAGAAGGCTTCAGTCTAATTTAGTTGTATGGAACGAGAGAAGCAAACCTAAGCCAATTCTCTACCACCATTTAACTGCAGAAGGCTGCAATATGAAAGGTAGGGTTTGTACTTTTCCTGTTTTCTTGGTTCTCAAGATAAAAAGTATGATAAATCTCCAAAATTGTGGATTTTCTTTTAAGAGATCTTATAGTTAGATTTTTTTACGATAAGTTTCTTGCTTGCCAGGGAATATAACAAAAATTTTGCAAAGCACGATTATGTTTTCTAGGTTGTAGTGTTGGAGAGAATGGCTAAGCATAGAGAAAGATTGAGAAAGATTCTGTAGATATATTAGTTATATTATGATAAGGTTACTTTGTATTGTTGATAGAATTATGTATCCTGATAAGTGCAGGACTATTACTTTGTATCTATCCTTATCTCTTAGAGTGCCTTAGTTGTGCCTTAATCAGTATAAAAGGCAATCATTGTACGATTGATTAATAAACTGAATACAAAAGATTATCCCTTTCTTCTCTAATTTCTACATAGTATGAGAGCATTAAGCTTTCTTGGTGTGCAGTATTTATTCAACAGTCTAATCCTAAACTCTTCTATTTAAAAAAACGATGGCCTCTGCAACATCTCTATCTACTGCTTCTCTCCATCATCTCATTTTATCCTGTCCCATTCAGCTCAAACCGACAAACTAACTCATATGGAGAACTCAAATGCTTCAATTGATCCAAGCTATGAAGCCTTCTCATCTTATCAAAGGTGAAACTTCAGGAAAGGATACAACTGAAAGTTCAGACAGTACATCCAAAAAGAGCACGTATAGTGATGATTTAGAGGAGAAGGATGTGTTATTAAGAAGCTGGATATCTGGTACAATGTCTGAGGAAAGCATGTACCATATCGTAGGATGTTCATCTGCTAAAGAGATGTGGGACTTCCTAGGGGAGACATACCTGCAAGCAACCAAAGATAAGGAGTTTCAACTTAAGCAACAACTCCAAAACATTAGGTTGGGCAGCAGATCCACGGATGATTATCTCAAAGAATTCAAGTCATTTGCTATGGTTTGGCAGCCATACACAAGCCTGTGGATGAAGATAGTAAGGTAATCAACTTTGCTAGAGGGTTAGGTCCTATGTATAGAACATTTAGGACAGTTATGCTAGGAAAGCCTCCATATCCCACCTTAAATCAATTGGTCAATGCACTAAGAGGATTCGATATAAGAGAGGATGACGAAGATACTCAACTAAATCACAATATGGCTTTTCAAGCTCAAAGGTTTTATAGAGGCCGTGGTGGATCTAATTAACGAAGAGGCGCAGCTTCTCTTCTAGAGGTAGAGGATTTCGTCCTGCTGTTGGTCAAAACAATCAGATTACTCAAGGTATGAATGCCCAAAAAGATAAGGAAATCTCATCGCCCTGTCAAATTTGTGGTAGAAACAATCATACTGCTCTTAAAATGTTTCTACTGATGGGATTTCTCTTATCAAGCGTTTGATGATCTTCCTCAAGCTCTAGCTGCAGTAAACTTACAGGACACAAAGAATGAGGACAACACAATGTATGTCGACTCCGAGGCTAGTATACATATGATAAATTCTCCAGGTAACTTGTCCAATCTTCAGCCTTATAAAGGTTCTGATAAAATTGTTGTTGGTTAGAACTTAACATAACACATGTTGGAAGTGCAAAAGTTTCTGGCTTAAAAATGCAAGAAGTACTTGTAGTTCCAGAACTTAAAAATAACTTACTTTCAGTTAGTAAGTTAGCAAAGGATAATTTTTGCATGATTGAGTTTTCAGAATCATTTTTTGTTGTAAAGGACAAGGCAACAAGGAAACTATTGGCAATGGGGTCTAAAAGAGGAGGACTATATGCTTTGGATAACAACAACCTTAAGGCCTTGACTACGACACAGAGAAGTACATCTAGTATTTGGCATGCAAGATTAGGGCATCTGAATTCGAAGCTTTTATATTTCTTGAGTAACAATAAGTGTATCAATATTACATGTTGGAATAAAACTCCTACTATATGTGTTAGTTGTCAAATGGGCAAAAGTTGTAAGTTACCTTTTGAGCAAAGAAATAAGATTGAAAATGAACCTTTGTTGAAAATTTATTGCGATATATGGGGACCTGCACCTATTGAATCATCGCAACATATAAAATATTATGTAATTTTTATTGATGATCATACTAGGTACACCTGGTTGTATCCTTTGAAAAAGAAATCTGAAGTGTTTGCGGTATTTGTTAAGTTCCAAAGAATGGTTGAAACTCAATTTTCAAAGAAGATTAAAGTTTTTCAATGTGATGGAGGGGTGAATTCTCTAAAGCTAAGTTTATTAATCATCTAGAAAATTGTGGAATTGTGAGGCATATTTCGTGCCCGAATACTCCTGAGCAAAATGGAGTTGCAGAGAGAAAACATAGACACATTGTGGAGACCGGTTTAACACTATTGTTTCATGCTAAGTTGCCTCTTTTCTTATGGGTTGATGCATTCTTGACTGCTACCTTTCTTATAAATAGGATGCCCTCATCGGTTCTCAAGATGGAATTTCCTATTTTCAAATTATATGGAACTCATCCTAATTATAATAGCTTGAAGGTGTTTGTATGTCGATTTTATCCCTACTTGAAAGGAAAGAACAAGTTTTCTCCGAAGACTTATCCGTGTGTATTCATTGGCTATAGAAACCTGCATAAGGGTTATAGATGTTTTCATCCAGTGAGTCGAAGAATTTTTATATCAAGACATGTGGTATTTGATGAACTAACTTTACGATATGCTAACTAAGGTGGTGACTGCGATCAAGTTTCAACATTGTTTGGATTTGATCAACATTGTTGAACACTGAAGATTGAAGATGAAGACACAACCAAAATTTGTTATTGAGAGAGAATTGAAAATGTGGAATTTTGCCAAGGTGGAGATTTGTTGAAGTTTGGCAAAATGCCAAAGTCCCACATTGGTTGGGAGTTAAGTTTGGGGGGGATTTTTCCCCTATAAAAGAAGGCCTAATGTTTAGGATTGAAACACACCTCTCATTTGCCTTCTCATCTGTTTAAGGCATTTGTATCTTCTCTCTTTAGTATTATTTCACTTGTATTTTGGAGTGGAATAAAATATTGGTTGTGTCCGAGGAGTAGGCAAAATTAGCCGAACCTCGTAAATTCTGGTGTTCCCTTTATTGTTGCTTTGTTGTCTTATTTATTATTTGGTGGCTGTCATAAATTTTGGTATAGTAGTTGTGACTTATTCACACTCTATACATTTGGCTTCCGCAACAATTGGTATCAGAGCCAAGGTACTGTCTAAGTATGCTCTGTGGTTGCAGCATAGTCTGATCTTCCACATCAGAAAAGATTTATCTTGGTAACTGTGTCAAGGTTCTGTCTGAGTATGCTCTGTAGTTGCAGCTTAGTCTGATCTTCTACATCAGAAAGGAAATAATCTTGATTTGTGTCGTCAGCTATTAAATAATATTTGTGTCAAATATGGGAGATAATAAACAAGAAGAATCTACATCAAGTGTCAACAATACGTCATCATTGGCATCTTCGCTTATGACAAGAATTGTGTCAAATGCGAAATTTGCGGTAGAAATTTTTGACGGGTCCGGGCATTTTGGGATGTGGCAAGGCGAGGTTCTAGATGTCCTTTTTCAACAAGGGCTAGATCTTTGCTATTGAAGAAAAGAGACCAGATGCTATTGGAGAAGAAGATTGGAGAATTATCAATCGTGTTGCTTGCGGTACCATTCGATCCTACCTTGCTAGAGAGCAGAAATATCCATACACAAAGGAAACTTCTGCAAGTAGATTATGGAAAGCACTGGAGGATAAATTTTTGAAGAAAAACAGTCAAAATAAATTGTACATGAAGAAGAGATTGTTTCACTTCACCTATGTTCCTGGTACCACGATGAATGAACATATCACCAGTTTCAATAAGTTGGTCACAGATTTGCAAAATATGGATACAACTTATGATGATGGTGACTTGGCCTTGATGTTGTTGGCGTCACTTCCTGATGAGTACGAGCACCTTGAAACTACTCTACTCCATGGAAATGACGAAGTTTCTCTCAGAGAAGTTTGTTCGGCTTTGTACAGCTATGAACAAAGAAAGCGAGAAAAACAGAAGGGCGGAGAAGGAGAAGCACTATTTGTGAGGGGTCGTCCTCAAAATCAAACGAGGACAAAGAAGGGAAGATCCAAGTCAAGATCCAGACCCAGCAAAGATGAATGTGCTTTTTGTCGAGAAAAAGGGCACTGGAAGAAAGACTGTCCGAAGTTGAAGAATAAGGCCAAACATAACAATGGAAAGGCCATTATGGATTCAAATGTAGCTGATTGTGATGATTCAGACTTCTCATTAGTTACAACAGAGTCATCAACATCATCAGACATATGGTTGATGGACTCGGCTTGTAGCTATCATATGTGTCCCAACAGGGACTGGTTTGTGGAATTTCAAGAAGGAGAATATGGAGTCATCCACACAGCGGATAACAGCCCTCTTACCTCATATGGCATTGGTTCAATACGATTAAGGAACCATGATGGAATGATCAGAACATTAACAGATGTTCGATATGTACCGGATTTGAAGAAGAATCTCATCTCTGTGGGAGCCCTAGAATCAAAAGGGTTCAAAATCATTGCAGAAAATGGAGTGATGAGAGTATGCTCTGGTGCACTAGTGGTAATGAAGGCTAATCGGAAGAATAATAATATGTACCGCTATCGTGGCAGTACAGTTATTGGGACAGCGACAGTGACATCCAGTGACGACAAAGAGGCAGAAGCAACCAAGCTATGGCACATGCGCTTGGGACATGCTGGAGGAAAATCCTTGAAAACTCTATCAGATCAAGGATTGTTAAAAGGAGTAAAGGCTTGCAACTTGGAGTTTTGTGAGCATTGTGTCAAAGGGAAACAGACAAGGGTTAAATTTGGTACAGCGATCCATAATACTAAAGGCATTTTGGATTATGTACACTCTGATGTTTGGGGTCCTTCCAAAACACCTTCATTGGGTGGGAAGCACTATTTTGTAACCTTTGTTGATGATTTTTCCCGAAGAGTATGGGTGTATACAATGAAGAGCAAAGATGAAGTGTTGGGAATTTTTCTCAAATGGAAGACGATGGTGGAGAATCAGACAGGCAGGAGGATCAAGTGTATTCGCACAGACAATGGAGGTGAATACAAAAATGATCATTTCAATAAGGTCTGTGAAAATGATGGCATCGTCCGACACTTCACTGTTAGACATACACCACAACAAAATGGAGTGGCAGAACGTATGAACCGGACCTTGCTGGAGAAGGTACGGTGTATGTTGTCCAATGCTGGCTTGGGCAAAGAATTTTGGGCTGAGGCAATTACATATGCATGCCACCTCATTAATCGCTTACCATCTGCTGCTATTGATGGCAAGACACCATTTGAAAAATGGTATGGAAAACCTGCTGTAGATTATAACTCTTTGCACGTGTTTGGCTCAACTGCATATTATCATGTGACGGAGTCAAAATTGGATCCAAGGGCAAAGAAGGCTATTTTTATGGGAATTACTTCTGGAGTCAAAGGATATCGCTTATGGTGTCCTATGACAAAGAAAGTAATATTCAGCAGAGATGTTACCTTTGATGAATCTGCTATGGTAAATAAGGTAACAGAAGACACCAAACAAAATAAAGGTGCTTCTAAGCAGGTGGAGTTTGAGGGAAAATTTATTTTTCCTACACAAGAAGCAGATGAGGAAACAAATGAAGATTACCCTCTGGAAGGAGAGCCAGTAGAGGAGATTCCAACTCAGGAACCTCAACAACAACTTGAATCAATAGCAACCAGCAGGCCAAAAAGAACAATAACGAAACTTGTTCGTCTCATAGAGACGGTTGCTTGTGCAACCTCAATTGTAGCTGATGATGTTCCTACTACTTATAAAGACGCTGTCCAAAGTTCAGAAGAAGATAAGTGGAGGATTGCCATGAATGATGAAATACAGTCCCTTCATCAGAATCATACATGGAGATTGGCCAATCTCCCGAAGGGAAAGAAAGCAATTGGGTGCAAATGGGTATTTGCAAAGAAGGAAGGATTTCCTAACCAAGTAGATGTTCGCTACAAAGCAAGATTGGTGGCCAAAGGATATGCTCAAAAGGAGGGAATTGATTACAATGAAGTGTTTTCTCCAGTTGTAAAACATTCCTCCATTAGAATTATGTTGGCTTTGGTAGCACAATTGGATTTGGAACTAGTTCAGATGGATGTAAAAACTGCGTTTTTACATGGAAACTTGGAGGAGGAAATCTACATGACTCAGCCAGAAGGATTCAAAGTTGCTGGAAAAGAAAATATGGTGTGCAAACTTGAAAAATCGTTGTACGGATTGAAAACAATCTTCTAGACAATGGTACAAGCAATTTGACGAGTTTATGTTGCGGCAAGGGTACAAGAGAAGCAAATACGATCATTGTGTGTATTTGCACAAGCTTAAAGATGGTTCCTTTGTATATCTTCTCCTATATGTTGATGATATGTTGATAGCTTCCAAGAATTTGGAAGAAATTGATAAGTTGAAGATTCAACTGAAGAAGGAGTTCGAGATGAAGGATTTGGGTGAGGCAAAGAAAATTCTTGGCATGGAGATAATTAGAGATAGACGTTCAAAGAAACTCTGTTTATCTCAAAAGGAATATTTGAAGAGAGTACTTCAACGTTTTGGCATAGATTGACAAGACTAAGCCAGTTAGTACTCCACTTGCTTCCCATTTTAAGCTAAGTACTACTATGTCGCCAATGGATGAAGTTGAACGAAAGTATATGTCAAAGGTACCATACGCAAATGCTGTTGGTAGCTTGATGTATGCAATGGTTTGCACAAGGCCTGACATTTCACAAGCTGTTGGAGTTATTAGCAGATATATGCACAATCCAGGGAAGGAGCATTGGCAAGCTGTGAAGTGGATTCTACGGTATATTCATAATACTGTAGATGTCGGGTTAGTTTTTGAGCAGGAAGACAATCAGTCTGTAGTTGGATATTGTGACTCAGATTTTGCGGGTGATCTGGACAAACGAAGATCAACTACTGGTTATGTGTTTACTTTTGCAAAGGCACCAGTTAGTTGGAAGTCTACTTTGCAGTCAACAGTTGCTTTGTCTACAACAGAGGCAGAGTACATGGCTATTACAGAGGCTGTGAAAGAGGCAATTTGGCTTCAAGGATTGCTAAAGGAGCTTGGTGTTGAACAAAAAGGTATCACAATTTTTTGTGATAGTCAAAGTGCTATTCAATTAGCGAAGAACCAAGTTTATCATGCAAGGACGAAACACATTGATGTTCGGTATCATTTTGTACGAGAAATCATAGAAGAAGGTGGAGTCACAGTGAAGAAAATTCATACTACGGAGAATCCTGCTGATATGCTGACAAAGGTGGTGACTGCGATCAAGTTTCAACATTGTTTGGATTTGATCAACATTGTTGAACACTGAAGATTGAAGATGAAGACACAACCAAATTTGTTATTGAGAGAAAATTGAAGATGTGGAATTTTGCCAAGGTGGAGATTTGTTGAATTTGACAAAATGTTTGTCCCACATCGGTGGGAAAACAAAAGTTGGGGGGATTTTCCCCTATAAAAGAAGGCCTAATGTTTAGGATTGAAACACACCTCTCATTTGCCTTCTCATCTGTTTAAGGCATTTGTATCTTCTCTCTTTAGTATTATTTCACTTGTATTTTGGAGTGGAATAAAATATTGGTTGTGTCCGAGGAGTAGGCAAAATTAGCCGAACCTCGTAAATTCTGGTGTTCCCTTTATTGTTGCTTTGTTGTCTTATTTATTATTTGGTGGCTGTCATAAATTTTGGTATAGTAGTTGTGACTTATTCACACTCTATACATTTGGCTTCCGCAACAGTGTTCATAGGAGGTGAACAATGCATCATTGAGCCAGCTGAAGTTATTGCTGCACCAAGTGAGTCAAATTAGGTCATTGTACCAGATGAGTCGACCAAGGTTGTTGCACCAAGCGAGGCTGAAGCTGCTACATCAAATCAGTTGACTGAAGTTGTTGTACCAAGTCAATTAATCACTGAAGTTGTCGTTGCACCAGATTAGTCGATTGAGGCTATTGCACCAAGTGAGACACAAGCTGTTACACCGACTCAGTTGACTGAAGTTGTTGTACCAAGTCAATTGGCTGAAGCACACAACCTAAATAGGTGCAACGAAGAAAAAGTCAGAGAAAAACAAAAACCCCAAGTTATCTTGGCGATTATGTTTGCAATGCTGTGATTGCAAAAACGGGAGGTGCACATGGTGAACCCAAATCAGTGAATGAAGCATTAACTATCCCACACTGGTACACAGCAATGCAAGAGCAGCTGGAAGCACTCGATAAAAATGAAACATGGAGTCTTATTCCCAGGAAAGCAAGTATGAATGTTGTTGGCTCGAAATGGGTGTTTAAAATAAAAAGAAAATCTGATGGATCCATAGAAAGGTATAAAGCACGATTAGTAGCTAAAGGTTACTCACAACCTGAAGGTATAGATTATGAAGAAACGTTTAGTCCGGTGGTTAAGTCTGCAACAATAAGGATGGTTTTATCACTAGATGTGAGTCTGCATTGGCCTATAAGACAACTTGATGTTAAAAATGCATTCTTACATAGATTACTACATGAAAAAGTATATATGGCACAACCTCCAGGTTTCGTGAATTCTGAGTATCCAAATCATGTTTGTTTATTGAAAAAGGCATTATATGGATTAAAGCAAGCCCCTAGGGCCTAGTTTGAAAGGTTTAGTCTTTACTTGCTTCATCTTGGTTTAAGATGTAGTTGAGCAGACCCTTCTCTGTTTATACTTCATTGTAAACTGGGAACAATTTTGCTCTTTCTCTATGTGGATGACATAATTGTAACAGGAAGCAATCATGAGCACATTTCAGAAATTATTGGGAAACTTAATGTTGAGTTTTCCATGAAAGATCTTGGACCTTTAAGTTTCTTTTTGGGCATTGATGTGTCTTACTTTCGAGGAGGAATACATTTGAGCCAACGTAGGTATGCTACTGATTTACTCAAGAAAGTGAATATGACACAATCAAAGGCAGTTGGGACTCCATTAGCACAAAAACATGGATTGCAAAAAGCTTGTGGTAATTTAGTTGATCCATCACTGTATAGGAGTATTGTGGGAAGTTTACAGTACTTAACACTCAGTAGACCCGACATAACACATGTTGTAAATCTTGTAAGCCAATTTATGCAAAAGCCCAACACATTTCATTTGCAAGCTGTTAAGAGAATTTTACGATATGTCAAGGGTACTTTAGATTATGGGTTACGCATTTTATCTCGGTCTCCTTTGAGGCTACATGGTTTTTTAGATGCTGGTTGGGCAGGATGTCCTTCTACAAGGAGGTCAACCACTGGGTATAACATTTACTTAGGAGCAAATTGTATTTCCTGGTCCTCAAAGAAACAACATACAGTTGCAAGATCAAGTGCAGAGGCTGAATACAGAGCCTTAGCATCCACAGCTGCTAAACTTACTTGGATAACGTTTGTGCTATGTGATATTGGGGTTTGTCTCAAAACAACTCCTATATTGTTTTCTGACAACCTTAGTGCACTTTATATGACCACAAATCTAATTATGCATGCTAAAACTAAGCATGTTGAACTTGATTATCATTTTGTGAGAGAGAAAGTTGCACAAGGACAGCTTGTCACTCAGTTTGTGTGATCAAGGGATCAACTCGCAGATATTCATACTAAATCTCTGGCAAAGGATCAGTTTACAATTCTTTGCAGCAAGCTAGGAGTGGTAAAACCAACTCTCACTAGCTTGAGGGGAAGTGTTAGAGAGAATGGCTAAGCATAGAGAAAGATTGAGAAAGATTCTGTAGATATAGTAGTTATATTATGATAAAGTTACTTTGTATTGTTAATAGAATTATGTATCCTGATAAGTGCAGGACTATTCCTTTGTATCTATCCTTATCTTTTAGAGAGCCTTAGTTGTGCCTTAATCAGTATAAAAAGCAACCATTGTACGATTGATTAATAAACTGAATACAAAAGATTATCTCTTTCTTCTCTAATTTCTACATATAGTTCTAGCGAATTTGGAATTTTATTATTGTCGACAAGAAACTGCATTTACATAACATTCTTATGTTGAGCTTATGTTGTTTATTTTCTCTTGCACCAGTTAATAGAAAAACTGCAGTGTGTACAAAACATTGCCATTGTTCATCTATGCTAATTATTTGTTTGGTCACAGATGTATAGAATGCAAATTGGAAAGAAAAAGTTCATTAACCCTCTTACACTCTAAAGCTGAACTATTAATAAAAGTTTTGCTTACGTTAAGGTAAACTTTAAATTTGTCTGCTCCAAATTTATCTCTAGGCTATACCGTAAGTTCTCAAATCTGAAAAATATTTACAAATAATAATATTTTTTGTTACTTATTTTAGTATCAATTTTGCTTATTCCAGATAAAAGGCAAGACTCTTGGTTTTACAAATATATAATATATTTTTTGTTACTTATTTTAGTACTATCAATTTTGCTTATTCCAGATAAAAGGCAAGACTCTTGGTTTTACAAATATATAATATATTTTTTGTTACTTATTTAAATAATGTCAATTTTGCTTATTCTAGATATATGGTATGTATCCTCCAATAACATCATTTCAGTTATTTTAAATTTTGTGTTCAAAGGGCAAGAAGGGTGGTATTCCTTATGATTTTGTTGGCTAATCAAAAGTTTGTATTTCATTTACATAAATGTATGTAAATTATGCCCTTTTCCTCATTTTTTCCATTTATGTACTTGAAGAAAAAAACATTAACAATCATGTCTTTTAAACTTTTTAATTAGCTTCTCTTTTCCTCTTCCGAGAGTCATACCTTTTAATCTCCACAATAGGTTTACCTCTCTTTCAAAATTGTAGTGGCGTTAGTCATTTTAAGATTGAGATTATTCCCATAGTGTGCCTATTTTTCTTTTTGCTATTGTTAATCAAAATATATCCTTCATTATTACTTTGTGCTTATTGGACTGTAACTCTTTGTGATTGTAAATTTCTTTATTTTTGTTTCAGATCCATATATGTTGATATTCGATATGTTCAATAGGAAAAGACAAATTTTTTTAACATGTTTTGGTCAATTGTGCGAGTATGACTATTTTTGTAGTGTGCGTTTATTCCTTTAGTTTTGTTAATCGACAGGTTTTTCTGACATTTCTTTATTTTGTTCTTTTGGGTAATTCTTTTTTGGTTTCAATGCTCTCAGAGAAAGGCTCGAGGTTAACAAACACTTGTTATGTTCTTATCCCCATTTTTCTCCATGTTCTTCTCCTTACCTTTTAGTCCGTCTATGACATTTATGCTTATTAGCATGTTAGTTCTAATTTTTGTGCATTTGTAATGTAAAAATTCATTTCATTGGTAGAAAAAAAAATTAAACTAAATATAGGGATTAATGCCTATGCCATCATTTTACTTAAAAGGTCAGCACGGCTCACACCTCTTCAGAAGCATTATATCTCTTCAAGTTCATAAGCCCTACTTCGTGTGTTTTTCTTTATTTCTATACATGCATGATTTTGCCTGTTCATATGTTTTGATTCCTTTGTTTGCTTGGAGATTAGACACAAAGAAGATGAGGTTTATCAAAGATAAGATTATCGTTTATCATCATATCAGTAAGACTTTGAGACTGTAAGGTCAAGGGATTTTATATAAAAGTCACAATTACATATTGTACTAATTAGTGTGTCTTTTCATATACTTTTCCCGATGAATGGATGAATGTTGATTTGTTTATGGCTTTTTAATTTTCACTATTCGTCATCAGTTGTTAATACCGTCCCAACCTTTCACCCTCTAATTTTTTCTTTTCTTCCATTTTCTGTGGGGTCCAACCCATTGTTAAAATAAATAAAGAACAAGTGAAAATGTGCCTATAGATAGGTTGGCAGAGAGACTTGGAGCCAAATGCCCTGTAGAATTCTTGGAGGCTACGTATTTTCTCCTATAAAAGGAGAGCTCTTTCACTTCTTTCAACACACCAACAAAGAGAGAAAAAAAGAGTGAGGCATCACAGACAGGGTATAAGAAAATAGTCTGTGAAATAGAGAGTGTGAGCGATATTGTAGTGAGGTAAAATATCAAAAGAGGGTTATTTCTTTTGAGTGTTGTAGTGGTCTTTGTAGTATTTTACTCGGGCCTACAAAGTGTAAAATTTCTTACTATAGTGATATCAGTTGCTCTTTTCGGGGTCGTGGTTTTTTTCCTTATTCAGAAGGGTTTTCCACGTAAAAATCTTGGTGTCATTGTCACTCTTTTTTATTCTTGTTGATTACCGTATCTCACTACTATATTATTATTCCGCTTTTATTACCGTGAATATTATTACTGCGGGAATTTATTCCCAACAACTGATATCAGAGCACAAGTTTTGCTCGTTCACAGAAATACTATTCACTATCGGTAGTACTATACTCGGTGGAAAAAAAATGTCCGGAGTAAAGTACGAGGTAGCAAAATTCAACAGAGATAGCGGTTTCTCAACATGGCAAAAAAGGATGAGGGGTCTGATCATTCAATAGGGATTACACAAGGTACTAGATGTTGATGCCAAAAAACCTGATACCATAAAAGCTGAGAATTGGGTTGACTTGGATGAAAAGGTTGCTAGTGCAATCAGGTTGCACTTATCAGATAATATGGTAAATAACATCATTGATGAAGACACCACATGTAGTATTTGGACAAGGTTGGAAAGACTATACATGTCCAAAATGCTAACAAATAAATTGTACCTAAAGAAGCAGTTATACTCCACACATGGGTGAAGTTACGAATTTTTTGTCGCATTTAAATGTGTTTAACGGACTAATCACACAGCTTGCCAACCTCGGAGTGAAAATCGAGGACGAAGATAAAGCCATCTTGTTGTTGAACTTGTTGTCATCTTTGTACAATAATTTGGCAACAACCATCCTGCACGGTAAGACTACCATTGAGTTGAAAGACGTCACATCGGCTCTTCTACTCAATGAGAAGATGAGAAAGAAACCTAAAAATCAAGGACAGACTCTCATTATAGAAGGTAGAGGCAGGATTTATCAAAGGAGTTCAAGCAATTATGGTAAATCTGGAGCTCGTGGGAAGTCCAGGAACTGATCCAAGTCAAAAGCTAGAAATTGTTACAATTGTGATCAACCAGGTCACTTCAAAAGAGACTGCCCAAATCTAAGGGAGGGCAAAGGTGAAAGCAGTGGCCAGAAGAATGAAGACAACACAACCGCCATGGTGTAAAATAATAATAATGTTGTTCTTTTCATAAATGATGAAGAGGAATGCATGCACTTAGCAGGTCCAGAGTCGGAATGGATGGTTGACACAGCGGCATCTTACCATGCCACACCGGTAAGAGATCTTTTTGTAGATATGTAGCAGGTGATTTTGGCATTGTGAGAATGACTAACACAAGTTACTCAAAGATTGCGGGGATTTGTGACATTTGTATCAAGACAAATGTCGGATGTACATTGGTTCTAAAGGACGTACGGCATGTACCTGATTTGCGGATGAACTTGATCTCAGGAATTACTTTGGACCGAGATGGGTACGAGAACTATTTTGAAAATCAAAAGTGGAGACTCACCAAGGGATCATTGGTGATTGCAAAGGGAGTTGCTCATGGCACGTTGTACAAGACAAATGCAAAAATATGCCGAGGTGAATTGAACGCGGCACAAGATGAGATTTTTGCAGATTTGTGGCACAAAAGAATGGGTCATATGAGCGAGAAGGGATTACAGATTCTTGCCATAAAATCACTCATCTCTTTTGCCAAAGGTACAACAGTAAAACCTTGTGACTATTGTTTATTTGGTAAGCATCATAGAGTCTTATTTTAGACATCGTCTGAAAGAAAATTGAATATGCTTGATTTAGTATATTCTGATATTTGTGATCCAATGGAAATTGAATCGATGGGTGGTAATAAATATTTTATTACTTTTATTTATGATACTTCACGTAAATTGTGGGTTTATATCTTGAAAAACAAAGATCAAGCGTTTCAAGTTTTTCAGAAGTTTTGTGCTCTGTGGAAAGGGAGACGGGTCGAAAGCTAAAACGTCTCCGAAGTGACAATGGAGGTGAGTATACTTCAAGGGAATTTGAAGAGTATTGTTCAAGTCATGGGATCAGACATGAAAAGACAGTACCTAGAACCCCATAGTGGTGTCGCCGAGAGGATGAATCGCACCATTGTTGAGAAGGTGAGAAGCATGCTCAGAATGGCTAAGCTGCCTAAGACATTCTGGGGTGAAGCAGTTCAGATAGCCTGTTACCTGTAGGGTTGTGCACGGATCGGATTGGATCGGATTTAGCCTATTTCGGATTCGGATTTCGGATTTCGGATTCTGAAAACGGCAATCCGAATCCGAATCCTATCCGAATTAACATTGGATTGGATCGGATTTTAAACTTTGGATCAGATAATTTTTCGGATTGTCGGATCGGATTGTCACAAAATTTTTCAATAATTTAAAGTTCATTCGATGTCTCTATCTCATCTTCCATCAACCAAAACAAACAAAAAAATCAAAATAAAATCAAAAGTTGAAGAATAGAACATGAAATAGACATAAAAGACAGAAGAGAAAAGAAGAGAGGCGGAAGAAAGAGACATAAAATCAAAGTAAAATCGGAAGTTTGAGTCATTGAGACTCTTTTAGTCTTCACTGAAGAGAAGAGAGGTGCAAGAAAGGCGGAAAAATCTAAGTGAGTGAGAGGGTGTGTGAAAAATGAATAAGCATAACCCTAAAATTTTAGTGTGTATTTATATAGGTACATATAATTTTGGATATCGGATCGGATCGGATTAAAATCATACCAATCCGAATCCAATCCGAAAATCCAAAATTTCATAAAACACAATCTGTATCCAATCCGAAAATCCAAAATTTGAAATCCGAAAATCCGAAATAGAGTGGATCGGATCGGATTTCGGATATCATATCCAAATGCACAGCCCTAGTTACCTGATCAATAGGAGTCCATCAGTTCCACTGGAGTTTGACATCCTAGAGAGAGTTTGGACTAACAAGGAAGTATCCTACTCACATCTAAAGGTGTTCGGTTGCAGAGCTTTTGCACATGTACCAAAGGAGCAGAGAACAAAGCTAGATGATAGATCTATTCCATGAATATTCATTAGATGCGGAGATGAAGAGTTCGGGTACAGATTGTGGGATCTTGTAAAGAAGAAGGTCATTAGAAGCAGAGATGTAATCTTCCGAGAAAATGAAGTTGGAGTTGTAGATTATCAGTTAGAGAAGACAAAGAATGGTATAATCCCTAACCTTGTTACCATTCCTTATTCTTCTAACTATCCCACAAGGGCAGAAAGTACGACCGACGAGGTTACCGAGCAGAGAGAGCAACCTGGTGAGGTTACTGAGCAGGGGGAGCAACTTGATGATGATGTCGAGCAAGTAGAGTATCCCACACAGGAAGAAGAACAACCTCAACCTCTGAGGAGATCAGAGAGGCCAAGGGTAGAGTCATGCAGGTACCCTTCCACGGAGTATGTCCTTATCAGTGATGAGGGGGAGCCAGAAAGTCTTAAGAAGGTGTTGTCCCATCCAGAAAAGAACCAGTGGATGAAAGCTATGCAAGAAGAGATGGAATCTCTATAGAAAAATGGCATGTACAAGCTGGTTGAACTTCCAAAGGGTAAAAGACCACTCAAATGTAAATGGGTCTTTAAACTCAAGAAAGATGGAAATGGCAAGCTGATTAGATACAAAACTCGATTGGTGGTTAAAGGCTTCGAAAAAAAAGAAAGGTATTGATTTTGATGAAATTTTCTCACCTGTTGTCAAAATGACTTCTATTCGTACAATATTGAGATTAGCAGCTAGCCTAGATCTTGAAGTGGAGTAGTTGGATGTGAAAACTACATTTCTTCACGGAGATTTGGAAGAGAAGATCTATATGGAGCAACCAGAAGGATTTGAAGTAGCTGAAAGGAAACACATGGTGTACAAACTGAATAAGGGTCTTTATAGGTTGAAACAGGCACCAAGGCAGTGGTACAAGAAGTTTGACTCATTCATGAAAAGTCAAACTTACATAAAGACATATTCTGATCTATGTGTATACTTCAAAAGATTTTTTTATAACAACTTTATTATATTATTGTTGTATGTGGATGACATATTGATTGTAGGACAAGACAAGGAGCTGATTGCAAAGTTAAAGAAAGATTTATCCCAGTCATTTGACATAAAGGACTTGGGCCCAACATAACAAATTTTGGGGATGAAGATAGTTCTAGAGCGAACAAGCAAAAAGTTGTGGCTATCTCAGGAGAAGTACATTGAATGTGTATTGGAACGCTTCAACATGAAAAATGCTAAACCAGTCAGCACACCTCTTGCTGGTCATCTGAAGTTGAACAAGAAGATGTGTCATACAACAGTGGAGGAGAAAGGGAACATGGCTAGAGTTCTTTATGCTTCAGCAGTCGGAAGCTTGATGTATGCAATGGTATGCACCAGACTTGATATTGCTCATGCCATTGGTATTGTTAGCAGGTTCCTTGAAAATCTTGGAAAAGAACATTGGGAAGCAGTCAAGTGGATACTCAGGTGCCTAAGAGTTACGGCAGGAGATTGTTTGTGCTTTGGAGGATATGATCCAATCTTGAAGGGCTACATGGATGCTAATATGGCAGGTGATCTTGATAATCGTAAATCTACTACTGGATACATGTTCACTTTTTCAGGGGGAGCTATATCCTGGCAGTCGAAATTGCAGAAGTGTGTCGCACTCTCTACAACTGAAGCAGAGTATATTGCCGCTACTGAAGCTGGCAAGGAGATGGTATGGATAAAACAGTTTCTTCAAGAACTTGGATTGCACCAGAAGGTATATACAGTCTATTGCGACAGTCAAAGTGCAATAGACTTGAGCAAAAACACCATGTATCATGCAAGGACGAAGCATATCGACGTGAGATATCACTGGATTCGAGAAAAGATAGAGGATGGATCTATGCAGGTCAAGAAGATCCATACAAGTGAGAATCCTTCGGATATGCTGACCAAGGTGGTACCAAGAATGGGTCTGGAGGGGGAGATTGTGGGGTCCAACCCATTGTTAAAATAAATAAAGAACAAGTGAAATAGGCATGTGCCTATAGATAGGTTGGCAGAGAGACTTGGAGCCAAAGGCTAAATTTGTGGAGGAGAATTAACAATTCTCCTGTAGCCTTCTTGGAGGCTACGTATTTTCTCTATAAAAGGAGAGCTCTTTCACTACTTTCAACACACCAATAAAGAGAGAAAGAAAGAGTGAGGCATCACAGACAAGGTATAAGAAAATAGTCTGTGAAGAAAATAGAGAGTGTGAGGTGGAATATCAAAAGAGGGTTATTTCTTGAGTGTTGTAGTCGTCTTTATAGTATTTTACTCGGGCCTACAAAGTGTAAAATTCCTTACTATAGTGATATCAGTTGCTCCTTTTGGGGTCGTGGTTTTTTCCCTTATTCAGAAGGGTTTTCCACGTAAAAATCTTGGTGTCATTGTCACTCTTTTTTATTCTTGTTGATTACCGTATCTCACTGCTACATTATTATTCCGCTTTTATTATCGTGAATATTATTACTGCGGGGATTTATTCCCAGCATTTTCTCTAGCTAATACTTTCTGATTGTGAGGCTGGTTTATCTCTTCCTCTCCCGTCCATGGACATGTATTATGTATAGTTCCTATTTTTATTTTGTTTTTCTGTTTAGGCAAGAAAGAAATGCCGTTGAAGCATGTTCTATGTCCTTTGTCTCTTTGCTTCTGAAATTTTGTGTACTTCATCTATCCATTTCTTAAATGAGTTACTTTTTTCAAGCTTTTTTTAACTCTTTCTTTTCAAGCTTTTCTCAATTTATATTATGGGTGATTGATGGAATTTTTAAATTGCAGGAAGCTGACTTTTTAGAAATTTACCAGATAATTGGGAGAAGAAAATTAAAGGGCATATGTAGGCATGAAAATGAAAGTAAAATTTATAATTTTATGGAGTAATTGTAGGAGGGAGAGCATAAAGGGGATGAAATAATAGCTGAAGTAAGAGGGGGGAGGAACAACAAGAGGGAAAAGAAAAATACGTAGGAAATTGATGTGAAGTAAAAGATTGTTCGTAATAGGAGATTATTTGGATATCAGACTGATGTACATGGATCGGGTTGGTTCGATTTTTATATCAGTTTCGATTGGTTCGGTTTTATCGGGTTTTTTGGGTTTCTCGGATTTTTTTATTATATGAGTATTACTTCAATCTTACTTTGTTAAATTTTTTATAAGTAAATATATTTAGTAAAAATTGAAAAAATTGACAAACATATGATCTATTAAAATATTTTTTGGGAGAATTTTCTTAGTAACACATAATAGTTATTTTTTTAGTTGTTTGATAATAATAATCCGTCAATGTACACTTTCAAGGTTAACCGGATTTAATAATTAAACATAAAAATCAATATACTACATATATAATGATATATTCTATTTAATTTTAAATTATCGAAATACCATTTCAAATTCAAAAAAAAACTATATAAGAATTTAATATATCTTGACATATGAATACGAAAGAACAAAGGGATTGACGCATTTTACTAACACTTGATAAGAAAGTGATCATACAACCCATTATTTAAAGTTAATCAAAATAGAGCACTTTATATTTAACTAAATATTATATCTCGTAAGAGGATCGCAAAATTTCTAGATATTTTTTAAAGAAAATTCTAAAAAAAATCTTAAAAGTATATATAAAAATTATATATTTATATGTCGGTTTGGTTCGGTTTTTTTAGTCAATACCAAACCAAATCAAACCAAACCTAGTCGGGTTTTTTAATCGGTTTGGTTTGACTTTTCGAATTGGTGCGATTTTTCGATTCGATTTGTACACCCCTATATCAGAGGATGGGAAACTGACGGAGGGATTAAGGGAAAAAAGAATTAAGAGAAGTAAAGAAAGAAAAAACTGGAAAAAAAAATGATATCTTATGGGCAGAACAGAGATCTGTGTTGCCACTTTTTTCCCTTTGCATTTTGTTCCTTTGACTTTTATTATTTTTAAATTTGAAACATAAAAATTTTAGAAAAATAATATTCTTATACTATCTAATGAAATAAATAAATCAAATACTTCTATTAAACATATACTCAACTACAAGATTTATGTATTAAAATCACATATGCACATTATATCAAATAATAAAAATCTTCAAACATTTTTTTCATTTTCAAATGTAAGATATTTGTATCAATATTTAACATTGAGATTTCGCATGCACACTAATAGTAATGTTAGTTTACAGTTGCAACTTCATAAATATTTAAATTAATATTTTTATGCATATACAAGGAATTCTTTTATCTCACATGAGATGACAAAATCTATACAAAAGAATTTCTAAATTGAGTAATACATCGCACGAAGCGCGGATAAATTAACTAGTAAGATATAATTTTATGTTACCTTGACAATGTTAGTTTTGAAAGAAAATGCACGCCTTATGCTTCTTAGAAATTTAGACGCTTCAAATGGGTTATGAAATGGTACAAGAATAATTTGTAGAGTATTTGAGAATAATATCATATAGAAATTACAACACAACTGTGTTGATCCCAAGAATTCAACTTTATCCCTCTTAAAATGAAGGATTTCCTCTCAAATTCGTTGAATATAATTTCCAATACATTTATATTTAAGAAAAAAGTGTACTGTATGACTCGACATTTCCAAAAAACTGTTACTCCTAAAAGTTATCTTCTTTCTACACTAAATAGACATTCAGGTTTCATTTTTATACTCATCATTTATCCTTTCATTTTTCGACTTAAAGAGCGAAGTGCATATTTGATTCTTCGATTTCAAAGTTTGATATTAGCTAAGAAACCAATCGAATTGTTCCTACTTGGGTAATGCTACCTGGGCTGCCGATTCAATATTGGGCAACTGTGAATTTGGGCAGAATTGTGAGTTACCTAGGAAAACCAATATGCACTGATAAATTGACAGCACAAGGGGATAGAATCTCATATGCTAGAGTACTGGTGGACATAGACATCTCTCAGCCACTCCCTAAGCATATACTGATTGAGAATGAGAAAGGGGGATTCAAAGAGCAGAAACTGGAACATGAATGGAAGCCCTCCTATTGTCAGGACTGTCTACAAATAGGACATACTGCTGGAAATTGCAACAAGGAACAAGAGAATGAATTTATACATGAGAAGGGTGAAGAGCAGAATCGGAGAAAAAGAAGACAAAGACAGAAAAAACAGCAAATGACCCAATGGAAAGTGAAAGATAATAAGACTCAACCACCAAAACAAGAACAACAGAAAGAAGAAGTCCTTATGCAGGTTGAGAACAATATGAACAATGATGATCAGGGCAGAATAGTGAAAGGGAAGATGAGAATGGTGGCTCAAGGAGATGAATTGAAGGAAGGTGTCATGACTGATAAAGAAGTAGAGAGGCTGCTAAGCAAAAACAGATTCAGCTCGTTGAGAATTCAACCAAAAGAGATTACCAAAAGTTTGGAAAGGGACACTAGAACCTCTGATAAGTTTCCCCCATGATAGTTTGTTCATGGAACATCAGAGGGCTAAATAAGCTCTTTAAGCAGAAGGAACTCAATGCCTTCCTGCTTAAGAATAAAGTGTCCATAATGGGGTGCCTTGAGACAAAAGTGAAAGATAAAAAAGTAGCTAAAGTGAAAAGGAAATTTGAAGGAGAATGGACAATTTATGACAATTATACTGTAGCTCCTAAAGGGAGAATTTGGGTACTGTGAAAAGATCATTTAGTGGAAGTCCAAGTGGTTATGGCAAGTTACCAGATGGTCCATTGTATAGTAAAAGATAGAGGTTCGGATTTCTCTTGTGAATTGACCTTTGTCTATAGCTACAATACAAATGCAGAGAGGAAAGAAATGTTGAACCAGTTGAGAAGCCTTCATAATAACATAAATGATCCATGGTTAGTGATGGGAGATTTTAACACAATTCTATCAGTCAATGATAGAATGAATGGAAATCTTGTAAACCAAACAGAAGTTCAGGACTTTCAAAACTGTATAACTGATTTGGGTTTGGGACAGCTGAACAAGAAGGGTTGGCAATGGTCATGGTGCAATAAACGAGATGAAATAGATAGAATCTATAGTAACATTGATTGGCTGTTTGGGAATCCTCAATGGTTTATGCTTTACAGTGAGATTGAAGCTATCTATGATTGACTTGGAGTATCAGACCACTCACCAATTATCATTAGCACTGACAGAACCAAGCAGAGGCTGCCCAGGCCATTTAGATTATTCAATGCTATCCTGCAACAGGAAGAATTCAAGGAAGTGGTACAACAGGTATGGGGACAGAAGATAGAGGGGTATGCCATGTACTCAGTATGGAGAAAGTTGAAGATGATTGAGCAGAATGCAAGACACATGAATAGAGAATTATCATCTTTGGATAGGAAACTGAATCTTATGAGAGTTGAACTGGAAGAGATACAGATGTAGATGAGCACTGACTTATTCTATGGTCAGTTGATCACCAAGGAAAAAGATTTGCTACAACAGATAGAAAAATGGGAAGGTATTCATGAGCAAATCTTAAGACAAAAGTCTAGGGCCACTTGGATCCAAGCTGGGGATTCAAATTCAAAGTTCCTTCATGCTCAGATAAAAGCAAGCCAAGCTAGAAACAGAATAGGGTCTATATGCAATGAACAAGGTATTAGGTTGACTGAACCAAAGCTGGTGGAAAAGGAATTTGTTCAATTTTTTCAGAAGCTATTGGGAACCTGTGCAGATGAACTGCCTTGTCTTGATATCAATATTGTTAAGCTTGGCCCTTGCTTAACTAAAGAACAACAACTGATGATGCTAGAATAGATTACAAGGGAAGATATAACTCAGGTAATTAAAGAACTACCAAATGATAAAGCCCCGGGTATTGATGGCTATTCAGCTGAATTGTTTAAGCACTATTGGGAGGAAATTGGTACAGAGATTATAGAGGCAGTACTGGAATTCTTTGCAAGTGGGAAACTATTAAGGAGTATCAACTGTACAACTGTTACTTTGGTGCCTAAAGTAGCAAGTCCTACTTATGTAAAAGAGTACAGACCAATTGCATGTTGCACTACTTTGTACAAGGTGATAGCTAAAATTCTAACAGAGAAGCTGAAAATAGTGGTAGATTATGTGGTAGGACCTGCACAGTCTGCATTTATTGAAGGGAGGAACATATTGGATAATGTAATACTGGCACATGAATTAGTCAAAGGTTACACACAAAAAGGTGTATCCCCCAGATGCTTAATCAAGATAGACATAAGGAAGACATATGATTCAGTAGAATGGCCATTCCTAAGAATGATTCTGTTAGAATATGGTATGCCAGTAAAGATAGTAGAATTGATAATGGAATGTGTCACGGCTGTGAATTATTCCTTGCTTCTTAATGGGAGTTTGACAGCTAAATTCCAAGCAAGAAAGGGATTGAGACAGGGGGATCCTATGTTCCCTTAATTGTTTGTATTGGTTATGGAATACCTTAATAGAAGCTTGAAGACTCTTGATCAGATTCCAGACTTTAACTACCATCCAAGATGTGCCAAACTTAAAATAACACATATTTGTTTTGCAGATGACTTGATTATGTGTTGCAGAGCTGATAGAGTATCAATACAGTTACTGCTTAAGGCATTTCATCACTTCTCTGGAGTATCTAGACTACATGCTAATATGGAAAAAAGTTCTTTTTATGTTGCAGGAGTAACTGATGAGTTCAAGAACTTGATTCTTTCTGAAATGCAATTTACATTAGGAGAATTCCCATTCAAGTATTTGGGAGTGACACTGTCAACAAAAAAGTTATCAATAGCTCAATGCATGCCACTGGTAGAAAGAATCACAACAAGAATCAAGTGCTGGACCACCAAGTTTCTATCATATAGTGGCAGGCTACAATTGATCAGAAGTGTCCTATTCGAAATGCAAACATATTGGGCACAGATATTTCTATTGCCAAAGAAGATAATTCACATGGTTACTACTACTTGTAGGACATTCCTTTGGACAAGTAGCACTGATATATCAAAAAGATCCTTAGTGTCATGGGAGAAACTTTGTATGCCAGGTTCAGCTAGAGGGTTAGGGATTCTGGACTTCTACTCATGGAACAAGGCTGCCTTGTGCAAGATACTATGGGCCATCAGTACAAACAAGGACATACTTTGGGTGAAATGGATTCATAATTTTTATGTTAAGAGTAGGAATATCAGCACAATGGCAACACCAAAGTAAGCCTGCTGGATTATCAGGAAAGTGTTTGATACAAAAGAATGGTTTGAGGCTATAAGTGCAACAGGAGACATCAATGAATTCTGCAAGCAAAGAAAGTTTAGCATCAAGACAATGTATATAGCAGCAAGGCCTCAATTTTAGAAAGTCGCATGGAAGAATCTTGTGTTGGGAGATATCACTATATCAAGGCATCGATTTATTCTGTGGCTAGCTCTCAACCAAAGGTTAGCAACAGTGGATAGACTGACAAAATGGAAGATTGATGTGCCGAAGGAATGTGTGTTATGCACTAGCCAGAAGGAAGAGACGATGGGTCATGTTTTCTTTGAATGTGATTATGCTAAATCCATATGGGCAATATTGTTAGGCTGGTTGAAAGAAAAACATAATGTTGGAAGCTGGGAATAGGAATTAAAATGGCTGATCAAGCGGACAAACAACAGCAGACCACGAGCTCAAGTCCTCACATTTTTATTTGCAGCAACAGTTTACTACACACAGATGGAGAGGAACAAAAGAAGATTTTAGAATCAGTGTATTACATATGCAGAAAGAATTCGAGAAATAGCCTTGCAGCTGCATATCAAAGGCCAGAACATGAGCAACTGGAAGTCAATGTTAGAACAGTTGAATAGATATCCTAGCGGAAACAATGTATAAATTAGGAAGAGATTAGGAAAAGTACATAACTATAGTTATGAGAATAGAAAAGACTATAAAGGATCTAGCTCTAGAGTCCCATGGGTTAGCGGATGTAAATATTTCCATTTTTGACCAAAAAAACAAGTCGAATACCTCTAATTTTTTTATTTTATTTTATTTTTGATAAAACTAACATTTCATTTCATCAAAAAAACTGTCTTTACAAAACCATATTAATGCTAACCATCAATCTCCTAATCACTATTACTATTACAAGAATTTACTAGAGAAGAACACAATCATCAAATACAAGCTACTCCTAAGGATAATTGTTTAAACTTTGCAATGCTTGTTGCCATTTGATCTTTGATCTTACTTGTATGTGCATGTGCATAGCAATCTCTTTGCATATCTCCTCCACCATGTATCTACCCTTGTTGAATCTGATAGAGTTTCTTTCGCGCCAAATAAAATACACTACCATTGCAAATGATGTTGTGGTGATACCTGCTTTACCATTCTTCCTTTTAGCTATGCTACTGATCCATACTAGTTCATCTTGCCAGCTTCCAATTTTCCTTGTAACTCCCAGCCATCTCAATATTCTGTCCCATAATATACTAGTGTTTGGACAGCCAAAGTAAAGATGATCAAATTTTCCATAGTGCGTGCACATAACACACAATCTAGTGGCACTTGGATTCCAAACATGATTAGCATGTCCACAGTTGCTATCCTGTGATGAATAGCCAACCATAGATGAAATTTGAATAGTGGATGAATCTGTATGTGTAGATGAACGCTTTTCCAACTAACTTTGGGAAACTGAGGTAGCATAGGGATAAACTCTTTGTATTTGGAACCTGCCTTGTTTCACCAAGTCTGTCAGAGTTGATATGAGACTGCCTTGTACTGAGTTCATCTGCACCAAGTCTCTCTTTGCCTCTATGATTTTCCTGACCACCCATGTTGTTGTCTTAGGTGTGTCCATTAATGTAATGTCTTTGTTCTTTATGTAATAACTGTGTGTCCATTTGATCCATAAAGCATTTTTCTTCATTGTCAAAGCCCATAAGTGTTTCAGAATTTCAGCTTTATTCCATATCCTCATATTGATGATGTTCAATCCCCCAGCAACTTTTGGTTGACAGATCTTATCCTATGCTATCAATGCTTTCCTTGAAATGGCATTTGATCCAGTCCAAATAAATGTCCTGCATATGGTCTTTATCATCTTCATGATCTTCTTAGGCAATAGGAAAATTTGAGCCCAGTATATTTGTATTCCAAACAACACAGATTTAATAAGTTGTATCCTTCCAGAATAGGATAGCATCCTAGCTGACCAGCAGTTTACTCTTTCAGTAATTTTTCCACCAGTGGTAAGCATTGGTGTATGTTCAGCTTCTTAGCAAACAGTGGAACCCCCGGGTACTTAAAAGGAATATACCCCTCTGTGAATCCTGTAAGATCAAGTAATAGCTCCTTGATATGTTGTGGAACACCAGCTATATACATTGAGTTCTTGTCTGTATTAGCCTGCAGTCCAGATGCAGCAGAAAACCTATTAAAGGCTTCCTGCATTATTTGAACTCCTTTAAGGTGGACAATTGGCTCATCTCGCTTTGTAAGTACTCCATTGCAATAACATATAGATACATTGGATCCCCTTGCATAATCCCTCTCTTGGCTTGAAAAGGCTTGGTAAGGCCACCATTGAGTACGAAAGAGTTGGACACTATTGACACACATTCATTACCCAATGGATGAATTTCTGTGGAAAGCCAAGTTCAGTGAGCATGTATCTAAGAAATTGCCAATCCAATGAGTCATAAGCCTTTCTTATATCAACCTTGCGAACACACCTAGGAGATAAGACCCTTCCTATTATAGCCCTTGAATAGCTCATGACTAAATAGGATATTATCAATAATACTCCTTCCTTCTACAAAAGCAGACTGTTACTTCCCAATAATTACCTCAATTACTCTTTTGATTCTTTTAGTCAGGATCTTGGCAATAATTTTATACAGCGTAGTACATCAAGCAATAGGACTATAATTTTTCACTGTTGTAGGTGTTGGGACTTTAGGTATCAGGGTGATGGCTGTATAGTTCCATGCTGGATTCATTGTACCAGTATGAAAGAAGAATGAAACAGCCTCATAGATGTCTTGCCTCACTGTCATCCAATGCTTAGTAAAGAATTCTATAGGATAGCCATCAACTCCAGGAGCTTTGTCATTTGGCATATCTCTCACTGCTTCATCCACCTCTTCATGTGTTATCTCCTTTATTAGTTCATATTGATGTTGTAGTGTTAGACAATTTCCTGCATTAATAAATCTGGTATTTGGACATGGCTTTAACCTAGTGGCTTTCCACATTAGCTGAGTGAAAAAGTTAGTGAACTCTTTTTCCACAGCTTTTGGATCAATGATCTTCACTCCCATATCATTATACACAGTAGTGATAGTATTCTTGTTGGCTCTAATTTTCAACTGTGCATAGAAGTATTTAGAGTTTGAATCACCATAATCAATCCATGTTACTCTAGACTTCTGCCTCAATATCCACTCCTCTATAGTACTACATTTCTCCAATTCATGCACAGTCTGTTTTCCTGTTCTATCAGCATCTGGTTGAAAGGATCAAGAACTAGGTTAGCTTGAGTACACTCCAATCTATGCCTTATTTGTGTCAACCTTTGCTTATAGCTTGCCATCTCCTTGTTCAGACCTTTAGCCTCATCTTTTAGCTTATGTAACTTCTGCCAAATAATTCCTTTTCCATATTTGATCTATGATTGGAGAATGATCACACACTCCAGGTTCTAAAAAATCTGCTTCCACATAGTCCATAGTCTAGTTGAATTGCCAAAAGCCCAGTCAATCTTACTATACACTCTATCATTTGCATTCTGCTTGTTATACCATGTAAAGAAACAACCCTTTGTTCTCAATGGGGTCAGCTGTATATTGTCAATGCATTATTTGAACTCATGCACCTCACTAGCAGTCACTGGTTGTCCTAACCTATCAGTTGTGGTTAGGACATTATTAAAATCTCCACTTATGAGCCAAGGGACTTGAATCTGCCCCCTACCTGCTGCAAGTCATGCCATAATATTGCCCTTTCCTGCACCTTGTTTCTAGCATAGACAACTGTCAACACTATCTGAGAATTGGCCACTGGAGCATCTACTAAGCACTAAATAAACTGCTCATGAATGTGGACTATCTTTACTGTCAAGGTGGTCTTCTATAATACCTATATTCTTCCATTTACAACCTTAGAATAGTTACAACAATATCCCCAATCCTTAGTGTCACACCCCAACTTTGGGAGGTGTGGCTGGCACCTGATGCCCGAAGGCCCGAGTGAACCAACCATGAGATATGATCTGAAATATAATAACATGCAGGCAGAAGAGCCCAACACGACATATATATATATGTATAACCTAGGCCAACAAGGCTGCAACAACAGTATAACAGCTATCCAGGAGGCCGATAGGGTCACACGAAAATATATATATATATATATATATAGATAGGGCGATACGAAAAATATATATATATACAATGACCGCTAGTCTGCAAGCCTCTAAGAGTGTAAGACAATCTCAACAGGGCGGGACAAAGCCCCCGACATGCCCAAAACCACACATATACATCTGTAATAGTACCTATGGACTCAAAGTCAGCAACTCCGAAGAAGTGGAGTGCGAAACCCAACGCTGATCCTGGGGGTCCTACTGAGGAGGCACGCCGCTCTGTCTATCCGAACCTGTGGGCATGAACACAACGCATAAAAATGCATCAGTACGAAATATGTACTGAATATGTAGGGCGACAAGTGTAACATGAAAAATGTAATTAACAAGAGAAGAGATATATAGACAATTTGAATTCTGAAACTAGCCTCGGTAGGAAACTAAAATTCAACATGGATATAAATGTATGCTCGTGAAATCATCGTTCACTATTGCTACTTATAATATATCACATTATATAATAATAAATCCCTCTGTGGGGCTATAATATCCATAACATACCCGGGCATAATAAAGGCTCGGTAGAATCGTACCCGGCCACGTGAAGCTCGGTAATCCCAACTGATCAGTGGTTACATAATATGTGTCATACCCGGCCGTCTATAGTGCAGCTCGGTAATGAAAGTAAATACATACATATACTAAATCATGAATTATATAGGTGCAATGCGAAACCAACCTTAAAAGACGTATTCTAAGAAGAGTCAAAGTGGCCTACCATCATTATTCCTCGACTATCATGGTTGTTGCTAAAATATTTAATTTTTTTTACTACGAGCCAACAAGTACTAAGAACATGAGAGTTATGTATTATGAATACCTTTGAAGTAAGTGTTACTTATTCATGATTTATATGAACGTCGAAGGGAGAACGAGTAAAAAGGCTCTAGTTCTTTTTAAGCAAGGAATAAGGAAATCCGAGAATTCATAGATATCCTCTAGAGTAAGCAATCTATGAGAAAAGATCAGGTCTAAGCATCTTTATAAGTTGAAGGTGAAATAACTCGAATCCGACGAGACAATTCGATAAACGTTTATTCGAATTCTAGTCATGCCGAAAAGTATAGCGAAAGCCCTACATACCTTGTCGATGGAGTTATATACTGTTTCCGAGACCTCGAAAGCCTTAGGAATGATTTCCTACATAATACGAACCATTCAAAATCAAATTCAAGCTCATAGCTTATATAATTCTTCATTTAGACATTTACGCGAACAACTTGTGGCCATGATTTTGTAGACTCTTTTGTAGATTAATTTCCCCCCAACACACCACCAAATTTTACTTTACTACATCTCCTTATCGACAAGATTCCATCCATGTCTTCACAGATCCAAACAACACAATAAAACCATATAGAACAGCCCCAACAATCAAGCCATACTAAGAGAGGTTTCTTAAAAAAATCAAGAACATTTCTATAGAGGTTTCAACTATTTCTTAGGAATTCTTATGCTAGAAGTTTACAAGGATCAAAGAGGAAGTTAAATCATACCTTATGTGACCATAATTACTCAAAATTCGAAATTATTTCAAGGCGGGGTCTTGCTATGAAAAGTGAAACACCGAAGAATTCACGATTCTGAAGTTACCATGGTGTTCTCCATCTTGAGGATGACTAAATTGTTGTTATCATTGGCTAGATGGATGGGAGGAGTTTGAGAGGAAATCCCTAGGTGTTAGGTTCTGTTTTGGAGAGGATAAAACGCAGGGGTTTCAGTTTTAAAGAATGACTTAAATAATTTTTTTTAACTAAACCCGACTAAGCATATTGTTCCCCTGTACGAAAAGGTTAATATCTCTCTACTCCGAAGTCGTATTAACAAACAGTTTGTTGTGTTAGAAACTAGACTCATAGACCTTCGATTCGGTAGGTAGAACACACCATAACTCCCAGTATATTGAGAGAAAAGGTCATCAACATTTTATCCAAATTCCACTGAAATTTAAACCCGTAACTTGCGGCAATCTTTGTCGAATTTTTAATCACAGCTCAAATGACTTCCAATCTTAACGTATAACTATCGCATCATTTAAATATCTCATAGAAATTATCTTCCTATCGAATTAGCCCATTTACAGCATGATAACGCCGAATACACAAGGTGAAACACTTTGCTACCTTATGCAGTATATATTTTGCCTTCTTTTCTTTAACTCTAGTCTCTAGACATCCTAGAATGTCTACTTTATTCTTTTGCATAAAGAGTCTTAACTCTTTCTGTTTATAGGGCTTATTTAGCCCTCTTATATTCCAAGTAAGGGTGTTAAACGGGCTGGGTTGGACTGGTTCCGGATCGGCCCAGACCGGTATAACCCGGAACCGGCCCAGACCGGTAATAGGGGGTTGGGCTGGGCTGGGCTGGGTAGGGGGTTTGCGCGGTTCATCTGGCCAGAACGGGTAACCGGAACGGGTTGAACCCGGTAGAGTGAACTTACCGGGTTAACCGGCACGGTTCAAACGGCTAGTTTTTTTTTTTTTTAATTTTTCTGACTTGTGGGCCCCACAGACCGTTGGCAATGGTCAGACCATGTTTTGGTCCGTTGGCCAACGGAAAAATTGCACAAATAGACTTTTTTTTTTTAATTTTTAACCTTTTTTCAATTTACAAAACTAACCTTCTCTAAAACTATAAATACCCCCCCCCCCCTCTTCTTCATTTTTTCACTCATTACTCATTTCTCAATTTTAATTTCTCTCATTCTCTCATTCTCCAATTTGCAAGAATTCAAGTCTTCAATCTAATTTTATTTGGCTCTCTTTTCCTGAATTTAATTTATCGTGTTTTGTCATTCGGAATTTGAAGTTTGAACTTTGAACAATTGAAGTTCAAAATTGAAATACTTGCTTGACATTTGTTCGTGGTAACCTCGGGAGTGCCTAATCAAGTGCTCAATTTATTGGCGAATTCGGTGCACTCCCTCCAACTCTTTCTCTTATTTACTATTTTAATTGCATATTTAATTTTAGCTTATACTTTAATTTTTACAATATGTTTAATGCTGCTAAAAGAGCGTGTAAAAGAGTTACTGGTAGGGGAAATAAAAAAAGAGATAGTCCTTCAGCATCTGGTAGTAATAGTAATAACCCATTATCATTTACACATGTTTCCGAATCATCGCCTAATGATAATTTAGATATAGATTATGAACAATTACAAGAAGATTTTGGAATAGAAGATAATGAAATAGGAATGGAAGATGAGATACCAGCTACACCTACTAGTGTTGGAGTTGGTAGTATTGGGGTTGCTACAAGGGGTGGTGGCCGTGGCACTAGAAGTAGACCACATGTGGCTCCGATTACTAATCGTAGAAAAAGAAGTAAGGTTTGGAATTTTTTTGAAATAATAGAAGGTACTACTATAGTTAAATGCAAACTTTGTAAAGGTGATTTTAAACATTTGACTGGAGGAAATTTAGGGGGGACTCGGACGCTTAGTAGACATATGAGAACTGAGCGTCCCATAGAATGGGACGCTGATGGTGATGGAAATCAAACAACTCTTAACCCTACTACTGGAGATCTAGTGAAATATGATAAAATGAAGGATCGTGAGGAGTTAGCAAAAATGATTGCTTTGGATTGTCTACCTTTTTCTTTTGCTTGTTCATCATATCTTATTATGTATATTCAAAGGATTTACAATCCTTTATTTAAAGGTATCCCTAGAAGTACTTGTAGAGCTGATATATTTAGACTTCATGGACAATATCAAACATACATACGTTATTTGTTTAGCCACCTTCCTTGTAGAGTTTCTCTAACTTCTGATATTGGTCATGCTGTTAATGAAAATGATTATTTGACAATTACATGTCATTGGATAGATGATACTACTTGTATACAAAAACGTATTATCGCTTTTAGATATGATAAAGATCAGAGTCATACTGCTACGTTTATAAGTAGTACTATTTGTGAAGTTGTTGAATTTTATAATCTCAAGCAAAAAGTATTGTGTATGTCTTTTGATAATGCTTCTAACAATAATGCCGCAATTTCAATATTAAAACTGCATTTGCAACCACCTCTTGAGGAAATTTTTCATGTTAGGTGTGCATGTCATGTTTATAATTTAATTGTTAAAAGTGGCCTTGATTTATTTTCGACTGAGATTACTCATGTTAGAAGAGCAGTTGGTGTTATTCAAGAAAATAATAGACAATCTAGAATAAAGGAATTTAAGAATAAGTGTGTCCAGTATAACCTTAAACCCAGATTCATGCCATACGAAATTGTTACTAGATGGAATTATACATATATATTTTTTAAATGTTGCTACAAATATAGATTTCCAATAACTGAAGTTGCTAATGCGCATTGTACTGATCCAAACCGTATGCTAACAAGTGGTACTTGGGAGGTCATTAATGATGTTGTTAAATTTTTACATAAATTTTATACAGCTACTGTTAAGTTTTTTGGAGCATATTACCCTATTGTTACTATGGCTTTAGTACATATAGCTGAAATTTCTTTTCTACTCTTTGAATTTAAGAAAAAAGAAAAATATAGGGATGTTGTTGAAAAAATGCAAGCAAAATTCAAAAAATATTTCTTTCCAATTCCTCCGATTTACTTAATTGGTGCTGTTTTAAATCCTTCTATTAAGATGTCTGATTGTCACCAATTAATGAATGCTTTATATACTTATATGGAGATTGGACCAACTGAAACCCCAGATTTATATACTTGTATGAACAAGCTAAATGAATATTTACAACAATTATATAATTATTATGCAAATGTAATTGATGATGCTGCTCTTAATGTAGGCAATGTTAATCCAACTATGCATTGTACCACTTCTGCTACTGTGGATGATGAAGAAGGCCTTGATAGTTTTAATATTTTTTCTACATTTTCTAACACTCAAACCAGTAGCAGGAACATTGATGAACTTCAATTCTACTTGCAGAAGCAAAAAGAGCCTCGCACAAAGGAATTTTCACCGTTGGGATGGTGGCATGAGAATAGAAAGCAATTTCCTGTCTTTTCGCAATGGCTCGGGATGTGCTGAATGTGCCAATTTCTACTGTTGCATCGGAGAGTGCATTTAGCCAAGCAAGACAACAACTTGGAGACACCCGCCACTCATTGGGAAGCAATGCTTTGGAAGTTTTAGTATGTTTCAGAGATTGGATTAGATCAGAACGAAGAAATCAAGGACGTGAAGATGTTGATAGCCCAGAAGACGAGGAACTTGGAGATATATTAACACATGGAAACCCATCCGAATTTAACACTCCAGAAGAAGGTCAATCGGTTCATATTGATTATGATGAACTTACTAAGGCAATGCAAAACCTTTGAATTTACTATTTTACTTGTTGAAAAAAATGTAAACCTTTCAATTTGTAAGTTTGAAACTTTGAAATTTGAATTAGGAAATAAAAGTAGCACTTGCAATAAGTGCATTTTTTTCTCATCTTCCTTGTATTCTTTATGTTAATACTTTGTAATGCACGTATTGCACTTATTACAATATTTATACAAAATTCCAAAAAAAAAATTAAAATTACACTAAACCCGGCCCGGCCCGGCCCTCTCAACCTGTAACCCGTACGGTTTAGTTTTTACCCGGTTGAACCCGAACCCGTTAAATCCGGTAAGAACCAACCCGGAACCGGCCTGGACTGTAACCCATACGGGTCCAAAAAAGGGAGGCTCGGACCGGCCCGGTTAGCCCGTTAAACACCCATAATTCCAAGTGCTAATGATCATGGTGGCTTTTGGATAGGATCAGAATTCATTGCATCTCCCTATGCAGTACTTTGCTCATGCTCTTCCAGAATTGTAAATCTATTAGAGGTGCTAGCTTTTACAGTTTTGGCCTGCTGCATAATTGGATTGTTTTGTATCCTGCTTCCTTCATTTATGCTTGTCATCTGCATACTCTGATCAGAGTCATTTTCAGCTTTATCCTGGTTGCCCTTTTCTACTTCAGTTGGAGGTTGTTCTTCAATTACCTCTCCTTGTTCTTGCTGTTCTTTTGGCTTCCACTCTTGAACTACTTTCTTCCTTATGCCCCTATTTTTTCTTTTAGGAGCCTTAAACTAGTATCTTCATGATTCTGTTGGTTAGTCCTCCATCATTCAAAATTATCATGGCCAAAATGTACACATTCACTACAGAACTTTGGCCTCCACTCATACAATATTTCTTGCTGCCTAGTACCAGTAGGAGTTACAATCTCTACCTTCTCCACCAAAGGCTTAGTAATGTCAACTTTCACTAGTATTCTAGCATAAGAAATTCTATTCAACTCCGATATTGGTAATCCTACAGCATAGCCACCTAGCTCAGTGCATTGGCAGTCCAGTATCTAACAGGTAAACTAGGGAAATGAATCCACAAAGGAATTGTAGTAATACACTTAGAGTCAAAATGGAAATCCCTTTCCCAATTCTGCAAAATAAATGGCTTGTTGTGATACGAATAAGGCCCTGCTTGCATGACAAGATCCCTTTCCTCAATTGTTGTAAATCGAAACACATAGTACTCATCCTTGTGATATAGAATTTGAGGTTTGCTGACAAAATCCCACACAGATTCTATATAGCTTTCCAAAGATTTCTCATACGGAGCTTGTTAACACTAATAGGTGCGTCTGATTACAGAATGCGTACTACCTTGGTTACGTATAAGAATCATGCAGTACCGCCAATCACCAGGGCAGTAAGAACTGATCACCCCATAAAATATGCAACTGGGACTTGAGATCCCTCTGAGGAAATGCCTTGCCGTCTACCCAACACCAACTATACGAAAAATGTCAGCTTACAAAATAAAATGCATTGAAAAGTTCACATTAAAATAAAATAACTATTATACATCTACTCGTCCTACAAATTCCTCCACCTCCCCAAAAAAAAAAACATGGTTCTAAATATTGGAGGATACCATAAGACATCAGTTATGAAGAGATTCAAGTGCAGTCAATTCAACCAGAATCAAGCTAAATTGCTAATAAGAAACTTCCTACTGAATCTTGATACCAGATTGTAGACCAGCTTGAACTTTGTTTGAGAAATGTGACTCAAGCCTGTAAGCGAATAAAAATTGATAGCTGAAACTGTGACATGCATAAAATAATAAAAAAAACAAATTGTGAAAAAGACATCTGGAGCACTAAAGAGCAATATACTTGCCTGGTTGCACATTTGTAGTAAATTGTCTCAGGAGAATTGTAGGTGCGAGCATTAGCAAACATCCTTCTGACATCCGCAACAAACATATCAAATGTCACATAATATAACTCCGACTCAACCCGCTTCGACATTGTTTTTAGATCTGCATTGTACATAACCAGAAGAAAATGTTACAACTTAATGATAAATGAAATTAAAAGAGTCGTCCAGAGGGAAAGAGCAGTTGGATTTAATCTTGACGTGCAAATGATATACATCCTAAAAGTTTCGCAAATAGAAGATTGCATGGCACAATCGGACGCCTATTAGACCAAATGAATGGAACGATTCATGAATCTTCATCCATGTTGTATTTCACAAACCCACAACAACAACCACCACAACAATACAAAAAAAAAAAAAAAAGTGGGATGCTCGCAGACCTGTATGGTAGGGAAAGAATTATTAGAACTCTGTCCACCCCTCTTTACCCTCTGAACTTTCACACTTTTCACTTAAAAGGTTCCAAAATCTGATTTGGCCTTACTTCTCACATGGTAAAGTACAAAGAAAGAAAAGAAATAGCTGAAAATGAAAAGTTGCACTTGAAATATCAACCTCATGACATGCAAGTCTGTGATCAAACAATGAAAAGAAATGTGGCCACAATTGCACGTATAACATTTGTCCCCGAGTGTATGCACAATTGTAAGACCTTTTGAAGTCTCTGGCCATGCTTTAGCAACAACAAAAAAGATGAAAAGGAAGGGCATTCTATATTTGGCTAGAAGAAGTCAATCAAGATCAGGCAGGTGCTAGAATAAGTTTCAATCTGTAAATAATATCCAAATTACACAACGCACAACTATAAACTTCTGTCTATGAAATAAGAATTGGGCGGGCCTCACTCTGATACCATGTTAAAGAAATGGACCTTGGGCTAACCCAACCTCCAAAAACTAGCTCATGGGTTGAGGATTGTCCAAGACCATATAAAGAAACCAAAGACCTCACCCATAACCGATGTGGGACACCAACAATGACAATATAAGCTCTATTTAGGCTGCCAAGTGTGTTCATTTTAAAGTGATGTAGCAGAAATCAAGTTGCGGTTCGGCAAGCTGAGTATGCGGTAGCTTACGGGGACAAAGGGAAGGTCTATGCATAATACAATACCCACAGAGACAGTTACATTCTATAGAGAAATAGGGGTGTGCATTCGAATCGGTTTATCGATAAATCGAATCGATTATTTGTTATCGGTTTATCGATTTATCGATTTCGATTTCGATTTTGAAATTTTCCTTATCGAGTTATCGATTTCAATTTTGTCCTCTTCGGTTATCGGTTTATCGATAAACCGATAAGATATACTAAAAAAAAATATTTTTTTTATAATACCCTTTCCTTTACCCTAAGTCCTAACCTATTATTTCCTCTACCACATTTAAGGAATGATCATATTTAAAGATCAAGGGAATGAAGTTCAAATTAATGGAAAACAGAATTAGCCGTGATGATGTATTTTATTTTATTTTTATACCGTTGGATGTTGGTGGCATACATTTGATCCCTTACTTTAGTTTTGTTGCATGTGCTTGTTGACACAATTTTTATGTTATAAACGGTGTTCGTCTTATTTTAGCTTCTTTTTGTCCATATTAGTTAAGCGTGTTTATAGCGATATACTTTCCGTGGAATCCCGCAAATTTTCTTATTGGTGTACTCGATAACCGAATCAATAAGCCCCCAAAATCGATAAATCGAAAAAATCGAAACTTTATTGAAATGATAACGATAAGCATATGTACAAATCGATAAGCAATTATCGATAAGGGTCAAAATCGAATCGATAAATCGAATGCACACCCCTATACAGAAAACAGAAAGAAGAAGTTACTTCAGTAGTAACAGCACTCATCCAGAATCAACCATGCAGCCTCCAGTGTATCAAAATCCATGCCCATGAGTGTTACAGTAATAAGGACATGGTAAGATATTTTGAAGATAAAAGGGAGATGAAATAAAATAAATTACGTGATAACACATACCATCTTTCAAGATATAACTGACGGAATCAAGGGAAAAAGAAACAATAACCAACTTATTACATAGTAAAGTAGGTAAGGATGAATCGAATATACTTTTGGTACTATTTAAAATGAAGCGGACAACAGTCAGGTCCGTGCCTAAGAACTATTGGCCTGGAAGAATTGCAACAAACACGGAGAGAGAGAGAGAGAGAGAGAGAGAGAGAGAGAGAGAGAGAGAGAGAGAGAGAGAAACTGCAACTGACCCACATTGAACATCATATGGCAAAAAGAAGAGGTTCTAAACGGAAGCCAAACTCGACTACAGATTGGAAACATTTGTTCGTAAAAACTATTTGTGGAAAAAACAAGAAGTAATTCAAGTGGATGACCATCTTGAGAGTTCATTAGAGCTTTAGCTTTTAATTCATGTAGCAACTGCTTGGTGCATTGCAATTGTGAAATACAATTCACTTTTACCAATTAAAAAAAGAAAAGAAAGAGGAAATTGAATAAATTTCAAGCAGATGATTAACAACCATCAGAGAAACAAAAAGCAAAAATCAATTACCTATTGGATCTTTGATGATGTCATAATAATCAGGAACATCCCGTGCATCAACAGGTTCTTTGAACGGCCACGAATCAGGATGGTCATGCATTATCTGCTCAGGACAGAAAAACTCACTAAAGAAGTGCCTATCTAATCAAACACAGAAACAGTGCATTAAACCCAGCGCTAGCTGGCCTTTTTGCACCAAAACCTTTAAATAAACCAAACAATCAATCAATCAACCTGCAATGTTAATACCAAACTAGTTGAGGCTCACAATATGAATCTTCTATATGTTCCGCTACATCCAGTCCCATTGCCTTCCGCAATGGTAAGAATTTCGGATTAAATTATGGTTGTGTAAAGCTAGAGGTTCTCTAAATCTCACACTTCTTCCCCTGGGGACCTAATGTAAATGTAACAGCAACTAAACCTTGATCCTAGCGAGCTAATAACAAGCATAATAGTGTACCCACAAACTAGTGCATCTGAACGTTTAGGTAAGACATAGACAAACCATTTCATACGATCTTATATCATTTTTAACTCTATGTGTTAGTTCTCTGTTACATGTAGTCTCAGTTTATGACAATAAGAACACTTGGGTCTAGATCTTCCAAAACGACCTCCTCCTCGTCTATTCTCCATAGTTTGAGATGCCTGATTATCCACTGTATGGGATGCGAGAACAGAGGAGTCAAGTGTCTGTGATGAGATCACTGGGTGACTTGGTGCTATAGCAAGGCGAAGTAATCGAAAGAATAATTCATTAACTGTAGGGACAGTCGGACTAGCCAAATTCTGGTCACGTACTGAACCAAGGTCATTAGGAAGCCCAATGAGTGTAAGATTTTTCCTTTTCTACCCGAGTCATCATTCTATTCTTAGTTGCTTGCTCCAGTAAGGCTAGGTCTTCAAGCAACTTATTCTTCCGTGCTTCCAATTGGCCAAAGGTTTCCCTATTCCAATTTGAAATGTCCTCCTTCAATCTTCTTAATTTTTGCATTAAAATGAAGTCTGGACTACCCCCAATTGTATAACTTTGCCACCATACTTTGATTTTGTCAATGAAACCATCTACTTTTGGCCACATGTTTTCAAATTTGAAATAGGAGGGGTTGGCTCCCCAATCACCACATTCCAATAGCAAAGGTCTATGATCAAAGACAACTCTTGGGAGGCCTAACTGCTTGATTGTTTTGAAATTGTCATTCAATTCGGTGAATATTAAGAACCTCTCAATTCTGGAAGCTTGCAAAGAGTCTTCCCCTCTGAACCAAGTGTATTGAGACCCTTGGAGTGGTGAATTTGTGATTTCCAGATCTTGTATAATATCAATGAAAGACTTCATAGCCCTAGACCTTCTAATACAATTATACCTCACTTTTAAATCTGCAGACATTGGAATCTCCCCCAATGACCTATTGTTCATCCCAAATACCTCGGATAGCTGCTAGTTCATGCCAACGAATCCCTTTCTAGGTTTGTATGTGGCCCATATTCCCCTGTGAAACACCATCTTAAATCTTCTTGTGTACTTTCCAAATGCAAGAAATAGCGTATGACCCTTGTCGGACTCCCCCGTTGATACACAACCTTTTATCCCAGAGTACCAGGAAACTTCCACTTCTCCCAATTGAATTTAACTCCACCCATTCAACCCATCTATTACCCCAAACTTGTCTAATCCAATACGGGGACCATTCTTCAACGTTTGTTTCTTGTTGACAAACTATATCAGCTTTCCATTTGGGAATTAGCGACTTTATTGTACTTCTTTTTTCTGCCTCATTGAGGCCCCGTACATTCCAGCTTAAATTTATGATCTTCATTCGGAAAAGGCTTTAGAGAACCTGTCCCTATCCCCTGCCTTCTTGCCATCAGAATTCATACTCCACTTTAGTCTTTCTAACTCAAAAGTCTTGCTTCTTCCCATTTTTGTTGCCTTTGATTGAGGATTTCTACTTCTGAATTTGTTTCTCTTTTGTTCCATACACAGGATCATGCCAAGAATCCATGTTCAAACCCCACACATTTATCCCAAATGCCTTCCAAGCCCTCATCATTACTGATTTGGTCCATCTCGAGGTCTCAATAACCGATGGTGAGTTGATTGCATGTGAGCCTGATGAACCTGGATCGTACCATGGAAGACTGAGAGTGTCGCATGAGGAAAATTTTGCTTCTGAAATACTTACAGCTTCAATGGGGTTCATTAAAATTGGTCTTGGGATAATCATAGTCATTGGCTCAGCTTCGTCATCATACAAGGCTTTCTTTAGCCTACACATTTTTCCTTGACTTTATTCAGTGTTAAATTTAAGGCCCGTAAAAGTCCGCCAAGGATTTAAGGTTTTATAGTGCCAAGGCCAAGCTAATATGTTGGGAAGATTGTAAATAAGTTTCGTTGTGCAATGCATCGCGAAGTGGGTAGAAGGATTGGCATGATCGAGCGATTTTGCGGTCAGTTATGCGGAATGCGAAGTTCCGTTGACCACAGAATCATCGGGGCTTGGGGCAGAAGCAAACTAGAATTTGAGGGTCATTTCACGGTGGGTTATGCGGATCGCATAGCTGTTTCGCGGACCGCAGATCCATCCCAAAATTGGTCAGGGCACCTGGGGAGTTTTTGAAGGAGATTTTGCGGTCCAATGTGCGTACCACAAAACCGTTATGTGGACAGCATATATGTCGTAGACCCATCCAGTTCCAATTCAAACCTGGAGGACCATTTTGCGGTCTGATTCCCGATCGTAGACCTGACTCGGAGGGGTATTTTTGGGAAATTTCTAGCTCGATTCTATTTTAATAAAAGGCTTAAGTTTGTTGTTTTAGAAGGAGAATCAAATTGTTTTGAGCAAGAGTAACACTCTAGAGAGAGAAGGAAGAGCTCTACCATTCCTACACTACAATTTTTTGCTCAATCCTTGGGGATTCAAGGAAAGAGACATACAAGGCCTTCTACTAACAAGGTAAGACTTCATCCCTTGCTCACATGCAATGTTAAATAATGAGATTATAGTTAGGAATTAATGTTAGAGCTTATGGGATGGTGATAGAATGCATAAGCTCTCAATCTTGAAATTAGATGCTTGTCAAGAACAAGAAAATATGATTGATGGGTTGGGAGTAAATTGTTGGGCATGCATGCGCTAATGGAGATTGTTGGTTGCCTAAGCATGGTTATAGGATGGATTGTTGGTGTAGAAGTTGGTTGTAGAAGGAATTCCTGTATCGGAGGTTGTAGACGAACGTGCATGTTAGATGTTTGACAATATGCCTAAAAGACCTAAAATATGAAAACTATTGCTAATGTTGGTTCTATTGAACTTTTGTAATGTAGATTGAGCAATTAGGGAAACATAGTAGAGATCGTAAGGAAGTTCAAATGAATTTCTTGATCTCTTCCTATTCATGATTTCATAATTTCATGGTTTCTACTCCTTAGCTTGTAGTTGTGAGAGACAAGCGGCTATATGCTACCCATGTAATCCCTTCACATGTTTGGTTCCACATACCATGGTATTCCCATTATGATAACGTTATAGAGGTTCAAGTTTACAATTAAGCATGACATTGATCCTTGTACATTGTTTTGAGTTATAGTCGGGGCGTTGTTACCGGCACTTCCATATTTTTCTCATGTTAGTTTACAGGCTCCGTAAACACAGTATGGGTCATGTATGTATGTGGGGATTAGAGATATTGTACGTCATTTGCTTCCACTTAAAGAATTATGGATGACTGGTAATGTTTTATCAACTATTCATGAAACTAGTATACATACTCGTGCGGTGCGCGGATCGTTTTAATATAAAAAACAGCTGAGAGAAATAAATTTAGATGTATATTGCATACTAAATTTAGCGCCCACATTCAAAAGAATTAAACCAAAAAAATTAAATTTTATGGAGTTGTCTCTATAAAATTATTGCTTGATAAGAAGAACAAAGATAAATTTTTTCATGCAACGAAAAATCAACCGACTCATTTAGCCTTGCTAGTATCTCCAGCGGCTTGCCACTTCTTTCATAGTTTTATATTTTTCTTTTGTTGATTTTATCTATTATGATTATAGTTGTGTATATAATCCATTGTATGAATTTTCTTTTCATAATTCAAAAAATACTTTCTCATCTCAAATTCAAATCAATCTTATCTCTATATTTTATAACAATTTTTTAAGTTTTTTGTTGAGTAAGCTTATTTACTCGTTATTTAAAATTATTTCATTGTTCAATATTTTTTTATTTTAATTTTATTAACATTTCAGTTATGTGGTATTATCTTTTATATGGCTTTTCTCATCATAATTGGAAAGAACTTCCTTATCTCAAATTTAAATAAGTCTCATCCTTCTATATTCTTTTTATTTCTCTTTTTTGTTTATTATTTCTTTGTCATTATTGCATTATTCGTTATTTAGTATTTTTACATTTTCAAGTGACGTTTTATTAGTTTACTATTTGATGAAATATCTTTGCTTAATATAAAAAAGTATAATACAGATTTTTCTACCTGAAAATTTAATTTATTCACTTTAATTTTATTGCTAAAAATATTCAGGTATTATTTAAATTTGTCAATAATATTTTTGAGTATTACTACAATACTCTCACATTACTTATATAATATGGATATTTTATTTAAGATCTTATTTTGCTACTTGTAATTTTTTAAATTTTTAAAGTCATCAAATCTTTAATATGTTAAGTAAATTAATTTACTTTATTTTATATTTTAACTTGTCCCAATATATAAAAATTATTATTTCCTTAAAAAGAATATAGATATTTAAAAATTCGAGTTTAAATTTTAAAAATAATTAAATAACTTATTATTAACTAAGCTAACTAATTTTGTCCTAAAACTACCACATGTCTTTCTCTAATGCTGCCACTTGTCATAATCTTAGGCTAGACTTTCTTTCTTTTAATAATATATAGAATATAGATAGATTTTAACTCATCCCAAGTACAAATAGTCATAACTTATTTCAATGTACGTCTTTCTATAATTTTTAATTTTTTATATTATAATTTTTCAATTAATATGTCACCTTCATATTTCTAATGAATATAGAAGAAAATTTGATGAGTGGATCTATATATAGATGTAGGTACAAATATAGATATATAATTAAATTTATCACCAATATTTTTAGATTTTGCTCTAAAAGTGCCAAGTGACTTTTTCTCAATATTGTTTTAAAGTTTTTCTATAGATTTCTATCATATATACAAGGCAAAATAGCCTCTCAACCACCTAAACTTGTACTGATTTTTCAAGCCGGTAAACAAACTTACAGGTTTCCTATTTTGACACTTATACTTCACAAAATAGTTATTAATAAACACCTCCGATTGAGCTTGTTCTGCAATCGCCATGACGTGGATAACATGTCATATGCTTAGCTTGTTGTTGTTTGACACATGTAATTTGCTGGTCCCAACCTTTTCAATTTATAAAATTCGTTTTTTCTTTATTTCTTTCTCTTTCTTTTTCATAGGTTAAGACGAGTTCCACCATGACTAATACCATTCCACAGGACTAATCACCAAAAAAAGTTCTTCTGATGCCATATTTCCTCTCCAAAATATCAATTTAATTTTCGTTTCATTATTTTTCTTAAAACCATTTCTAAGAGACTTCCAAAATCCTTATCAAAAAAAAAAAAAAAAAAAAAAAAAACAAAAATTCCAAAATCCATCACTTTCATATCAAATCAAACTCCACCCATTTCCCATCTCCCCCAGCTTCACAAAGAAACCATCCCTTTATCGAAGAGGCATTCTTCACTTGGTTGGAGCCTAATTGATTGATTCGAAGAATTAGACCAATAAATAGGAAAATCAAATTCTTTACTACCGGTTTGACCCAATTTCCAATCTCAGAAAGCCGATTCCTTTTTCTTCGACAACTTCTCCGATGTTTTGCTTCACATAAAGTTTGGGTTATCTTCTATATCTTTTTTCCTCCTCTCTAAATTCTTACACACAATAGAAGAAGAAAAAGCCCTAAATTCGTTTTAAATAGGAAACAATAATGAAAAGAAATAAAGAGGGAAATGGAGAGGGAATATGGGGTTTGGGACGTGAAAAATATAAGGATAAGAAACCAAAAGTAATGGGGAGGAAAGGGGGATGGAGGGCCGGGAAGAACTGAAGAAGTGTTTGGGTTTGCTTTTTCTTTTTTATTCTTCTTTTATATTTTTATAAGGAGATTGGTGGTGGAATGCAGTTGTCCAAGGTAAAGTGGAAGCAAAGAAGGCGGCTTACCTGCGGTTAGTAGGGAGCACTGACGAGGAGGAGAAGAGAGAGAACAGTCAAAGGTATAAGGTAGCTAGGAAGGAGGCGAAGATGGCAGTGACGGAGGCTAAGACGACAGCTTTTGCTCGTCTGTATGAGGAACTAAGGAACAAAGGTGGGGAGAAGAAGTTATTCCGACTCGCTAAGGCGAGAGAGAGGACAACTCGGGATCTGGACCAAGTGAGGTGCATAAAAGATGATGACGACAAAGTTTTAATGGGAGATGACCAGATTAAGAGGAGGTGGCAGACCTACTTTCATAAACTTCTAAGTGAAGAAGGGGATCAGGATATTATACTTGAGGAATCAAGGAATGCCGACAGTCACCATGAATTAAGTAATTGTAGGGACATTGAGATCGTTGAAGTCATGGAGGCAATGCGTAAGATGAGAAGGGGCAGAGCTACCGGGCCAAACGAAATTCCGGTTGAACTGTGGAGGTGTGTGGGTAGAGCAGGCTTGGAATGGCTTACTGCATTGTTTAATGTTATATTCAAGACTAATAGGATGCCTGAAGAGTGGAGGTGGAGTACAATGGTCCCGTTGTATAAGAACAAAGGTGATGTCCAAGCTGTAACAACTATAGGGGCATCAAATTACTAAGTCATACCATGAAAGTTTGGGAGAGAGTGGTAGAAATGAGAGTACGAAGGACGGTGTCTATTTCAGACAACCAGTTCGGGTTCATGCCGGGACGATCTACCACAGAAGCTATCCACCTTATTAGGAGGATGGTGGAACAGTACAGAGATAGGAAGAAGGATCTCCACATGGTGTTTATTGATCTGGAGAAAGCGTACGATAAGGTTCCTAGGAAGGTCTTATGGAGCTGCTTAGAGGATAAAGGGGTCCCGAGTAACTATATTAGGGTGATTAAAGACATGTATGATGGAGCTAAGACTCGGGTTAGGACAGTAGGAGGCGACTCTGAACACTTTCCAGTTATTACGGGGTTGCACCAAGGGTCTGCGCTCAGCCCATTCCTATTTGCCCTGGTGATGGATGCACTGACTCATCATATTCAAGGGGAGGTGCCATGGTGCATGCTATTTGCTGATGACATTATTCTAATTGACGAGACACGAGGCGGCGTCAACGAGAGGCTAGAGATTTGGAGACATGCTCTTGAGTCTAAAGGTTTCAAGTTGAGCAGGACGAAGACGGAATACCTCGAGTGCAAATTTGGAGTTGAGCCGACGGAAGCGGGAGTTGAAGTGAGGCTTGACTCTCAAGTCATTCCCAAGAGAGGTAGTTTCAAGTACCTTGGATCGGTTATTCAGGGGATCGGGGAGATTGACGAGGATGTCACACACCGTATAGGGGTGGGGTGGATGAAGTGGAGGTTAGCGTCGGGAGTCTTGTGTGACAAGAAAGTGCCACCGTTACTAAAAGGTAAGTTTTATAGAGCAGTGGTTAGGCCTGCCATGTTATATGGAACTGAATGTTGGCCGGTAAAGAACTCACACATCCAGAAGATGAAAGTAGCAGAGATGAGGATGTTGAGGTGGATGTGCGGGCATACAAGGATGGATAAGATTAGGAATGAAGATATTCGAGAGAAGGTGGGTGTGGCCCCCATGGAGGACAAGATGCGGGAAGTAAGACTCAGATGGTTCGGGCACATTCAGAGGAGGAGCACTGATGCACCGGTGAGGAGGTGTGAGCGACTGGCTGTAGTGGGCACGCGGAGAGGTAGAGGACGACCTAAGAAGTATTGGGGAGAGGTGATCAGACAGGACATGGCGCGACTTAGGATTACTGAGGACATGGCCCTTGACAGGGAATTATAGAGGTCGAGCATTAAGGTTGTAGGTTAGGGGAGAGTTGGGAATATTTCTACAGCACAATAGAGTGAGACTAGCCAGTTAGGAGTTAGACTAAGAATGTCATTGGTCGTCTATTGATGCAGGGCTTTACCTTCTAGTTTTACTATACCAGTCATCTATTTCGTATTTCGTATTCTGTATTTCATATCTCTTATATATTGCTGTTATTTTATTATGCATTTTTATGGTACTAATATATCGGCTGCTGTTGCTTTTTTGAGCCGAGGGTCTCCTGGAAACAGCCTCTACCCTTCGGGGTAGGGGTAAGGTCTGCGTACATATTACCCTCACCACACCCCACTTGTGGGATTATACTGGGTCGTTGTTGTTGTTGTTGTTGTTAATACATACCCACACGCCTTTTAAGCATGAGTTGCACGTACTTTGGCCATGTCAGTTGTATTGCCTCCACATAGACATGGTCAACGGTCAAAGACACTTATTAGTAATTGTTTTGTAAAGTATAAGTGTCAAAATAGGAAACTGGTAAGTTTGTTAAAATCAGTGCAAGTTTAAGGGGCTGGGAGGCCATTTTGCCTATATATAATATTATATCTTACTATTTAAAAGAGTATTATTGACCATAAATTAAATAAAAAATATGAATTAATAATATTTTTTTACTCCCTCCGTTTCAGTTTATGTCAACCCATTTGACTAGGCACGGAGTTTAAGAAAAGAGAGAAGACTTTTGAACTTGTGGTGTAAAATGAGGCACATATTTTGTGTGGCTATAAATCATTGCATAAAGGTAAATTGTTTCCAAATAAGGAAATGGGTCATTCTTTTTGGCACGGACCAAAAAGGAAATAGGTTCACATAAATTAAAACGGAGGGAGTAAAATTTAAGCAAATAGAATCCAACAAATGAATTCTCCTTTTAATAATATTTAAATACTCTACGTTCATATAATATATATTATAACTCTTTAACAAATGACATATGGCCAAATAATTATATCTTAGGTTTGATATTCTTTACGGCAAACACACGCATGAATGGAGTTATATTACGCGTTGATAACTTCCAATTTAAAACAGAATAGGTTTCAGAATAAGTAATTTCCAATATATAGAAATTACTACTTCTTTAAAAAAATATATATAAAAAGTATAATATATATTTTTCCTACTCCTAGAAAATGTATCTATTCACTTTGATTTTAGTGCTAAAAAATTCAGGTATTATTTAAATTTACAATAATATTTTTGAGTATTACTAAAATCAAAGTGAGTAGACAAATTATCTGGGAGTAGGAAAAATATATATTATACTTAATACAATAATATTTTTGAGTATTACTAAAATACTCTCAATTACTTCTATAATATAAATATTTTATTTAAGATCTTATTTTGTTGCTTGTAATTTTTAAAATTTTTGAAGTCATCAAATCTTTAATATGTTAAGTAAATTAGTTTACTTTATTTTATATTTTAACTTATCCCAATATATAAAAAATATTATTTCCTTAAAAAGAATAAGATATTTAAAATTTTGAATTTGAATTTAAAAATAATTATATAACCTATATTAACTAACCTAACTAAGTTTTTCCTAAAACTACCACATGTCTTTGTCCTACACTGCCACTTGTCATAATCATAGGCTAGACTTTCTTCCTTTTAATAATATATTGATTGATTGCTCAAGTAATGGAAGATCAACATTGGATACTTCTCTATATATTCTTGGCTAACCTCCATGCATTATTTCTTCATAAATCATTCATGGATAAGAGTAAGTAGTAAGCACCAAGAAGGCTTGCTTGACCGGAAGACCTCGGTTGAGCTCCGGTCCCGCTCCCCGAGGTTGGGGCGTGACACAAATCCAAAAGGAATCTTATACAGAAGTATTACAGCTATTTTAGGAAAGAAAATAAAAGACAATAATAAGAATATTTACAATACTATCTTCCTACAATCAAGCTATTAATTAAAAACTGATTCTTCTCCTACAATTAAGCTGGTCAACACTTATGAAAAGAAAGAAAAACTTTAGCCTAGGCCACATGTAAATGGAAGAAATTACTTTATGTATGTACCAAGAACATAGAGACTTTGATACCATAGGAGAAAGAGAAAGGTAGACACTTGTTGAAATTGGCAGGTTAGTAACATACAAGAGGACTCATTATATAGAAGTTTTTAATTGCAGAAATTAGTAAAGTGGCTTAACTCTTAGGATTCTTTATTATGCTTATTCAATAAGAATATTCTACATAATATTCAAAATTTTCTTCTTGACTAACAAAATCATTAAAGGACGTTGCACACATAGACAGCTCTTAAATTTGTTCGGTTTTTTTATCTAGACACCCAAACCAAGTCCATCGTATTGAGCACCCAATCTCTACTCAAAATGTGCCTACAAGACATGGCGCTGAAACAGTCAAGATGATAAAATGAACTACACGCAGGTGACATTGTGAAGAAGCCAATAAAATAAAAGAAATGTGTCATTTGATTCCAAATAAACCAAAAAAAGAACTTGACTCGCAAAAAATTCTATTTTTGAAACCCTCTCCTCATCCATTTGACCTCTCCCAAAAGATAACCCCTCCTCATCTCTATCCACCAATTAAACCAGACGCCAACATTCAAAAGCAAGCAGCCACATCTTGATAATAAAGTTAAACAAAACAGAACTTCACAACAACTCCTTAACATCTCATTCGCAGCTTCAGAATGACCACTATCAAAAACCTTCAGAAGTGCAACTAAAGACAGTATACTATACGCACAAGTAAAGAACCCAGGCATTGAAAAAGCTAAAAAGCTTCAAACTAACTGGCTTTCCCGTAATGTTGTATCAACCAAATAAAAAGCATTTCCCCACGTCGAATATAATGGGTTTGGATATACCCAAAAAGGTTTTCAACAGCATAAAAGTGTCGGCACACCGTGAGCTTATATATTAGACAAGAATAAGTAGGATAATCATGTTTGAACCCTATTTGCTGAAATCATGGAAGATGAGCTTCATCAGGATCTTGGACTTGTTTAAGACAGGAGTGGCATGGCTTGCGAAGAAGTTTTCTAGTGGGCTTATAAGGTCTTCCAGGGCAGGATTTTGAGGTGGGCTCGTGAGAACGATTAGAATGGAATAATTATGCAGGATTCTGAATTTTGAGTGTTGAGGGCATTATTCTAGATTTTTAATTAAAAAGAATGTTGGGATGATCATATAATGAGAGAATGAACTGGGATAGAATACTTAAAAGGAAATAGGCACCACATGTCTAATAGGCACGTTTTGCACAGATGTCAGGTGCTCAAACGTCATGGGCTTAGTTAAGTGTCTAGATAAAAAATACTGAGAGGAGATTGTCTATGCATCCAGCCATAAAAATATCTTGAAAAATATTTTTGATGATTCTTTTGACTTTCGAGAAAAACTGCAACAAAGGCTAAATTTTTCTAATAGCCTACAGATAATGAGGTTAACTAATTGCAAGTCAGGGTAGCATATCAATTAATTTACATCAATGCATTGTGGATTCATCAGACAATAATTGCATTATTGCCAATAACGATAAAGCATTCGTTCTCGTCAGGAATAGAGGTCGTTAAGAGTTTAGTTGCTTGAAGTTCTCTTTTTTAAATCAAGATTGGGACATTGGGTTGATATTCAGTGTACTTATTTATAAATACACTGTTTTGTTTAACCTCTTTCTAATGATTTGAAAACAATAGCATCAAAATGTTCATCAAACCCAGAAAAGTTGTTCAGGTAGTTATTCAACCAAGCTATATGAAGGCAACAGAAAAAGGAAACCAAGAGATTTACTTTCAGGAGAGAGCGCATGAATGCAGTCAAGGACTTCTGATCTGACAAGGAGTTCACTGTTTTGAACCGAGAATGACCATATTGATCAGGAGTCCATCCAGCCTCCTCTATTATGATGTCAACAGAAAATTCACATAAAAAATTTAAGATTTTTAGGAGCACAAAAATAATAGGCCTAATGCAGGTTATAGCAACACAGATCACGCTAATAGACAGCGGAGTTTAGAAATTCTACACCTCCACCAGAAAAGCTAAGAAAAAGGAGGGACGGAGAGAAAGAACTTACTCAAGCCGGGGATATCTTCAACCTTGATGGCTTTTTTGGGAATACCAGCTTCTTTCTAAATAAATTAGTCAAAGATTAGTCAACTTCAAAATCCACATTAGTTTCTTCACAAGATCAGCATAACATAATTGCAATAGCAGATCAATCCAATTACGAAGAAAACAATGTTTATATTTTCAATCGACAGGAATTCTAAAGCACCTCTCAAGTTAAAGAAGACATCTTATGAGATAAAACATTCTTATGTCCAGAATACATTCTCACAATTTCTCTTGACACGTTAATCAGTCCCAAAAGAAGCATTTTCCATTAAAACATATCATTTCACAAACCAAAAGTCATTTCTAGAATGAAATTTACATCTTGATGACCAACACTAGAAAATGACAGCAAAAATATTATGATTCAAGACATCATGCATGAAGGTCATTCTTCTGGTTAAATGATTAGGACTAGTCAGAATTAGCGAGAATAATTCTTTCCTGTAATTAGGTAGTCAGAATATTTTCTTTCCTGTTTTAACACTTGTAAATTCACTATTTAAACTCAGTAGCTAGAGGGAACAATCAAGCAAAGCTTCTATCAATTCTCCCGTCTTATTTGCTCAGATGGTATCAAAGCAAATGCGAGAAATTTTTTCTTGTGCACATATCAGCAAAGTCCTGTATAGAAAATTTTTTGTTTGTCGTGTACTGTTTTCTCAGCGATCTTGAAGTTGCCTACATTTATTGGTCTTCCACTCGTGCTGCGCATGAACCAGCACTGTCACTAGGACCAGATCGTGGTGCAACACTGCCTAAAAGGTCACTCCACCACCAGACTGCTCATGCGATCTTACGTGCCACCAGACAGAATGATCTCTGGCGTCAAGCACCACCATGCGCCAGCACGTGGGAAGTTTTCGGACCACCTCCATTTCAGATTTTTGTTTCTCAGCATTCTCCTCTTTTTTCCGACCTCACGCATCTGCAAGTTTAAAGATTCTGACCAGCAAAATAAAGATTCTAGCGAAGTTCAAAATCTTCTGAAAGAAGACTTGTTTTTTGTGAAAATCTTTGTAAGTCGATATGCTATTCCAAGGCTACCCATACCCGTTCCAGTCTCTTCTGAGTCTCCGACCACTGAAGTCCTAATTTCATAGGTTCACTTCAGTTTCCTGGCTACCAGCACTGTTCTTGCCATATTACAGACTTGTGTCCTCCTCATCCTCCAATTACTTACAGCTCCAACTTCTTGACTTATAATTACCATCAGGTTGAAGTAGTTATTGTGGGTGTGGAAATTTGGTAACCCATTTGAAGAGAATTTCGTTCCCGTCACTATGGCATTTGAACCAGTTGTCAAAAGTTTAGAAGATCGGAAAACCTTTTAAGATTGAAAACCAGTTGTTGAAGTTTAGTGAAGGTCATCCTGATTTGGAGGTTATATTATGAAGAGGAGATCCTAAAATACCATTGAAGAAGTGTACTTGAGCTTGAAAATTCTCGGATCTGAAAATTTCATCCAAGTTTTGGAGTTCAAAATCTAATGGGTGTTATTTTATACTGGTAGTGTTACTGGGTTGTAGCTAAATCTAGGATTTTTGGTTCATTGGCAGCCGTTATGTATCGGATGTATCGGAAAACGAATCCGCCGCTGTTAAAGCTCAAAGGAACGAACTATTGGACTGCTCGTAGTTGCAGCTGAAGGTTCGAGATCTGAGTTTTAAAAAAATGATTTTCTGTGAGTTTGAGCTTAACTTGTCTTTCTGAAATTGGTGGTTAAATGTGAAGAAAATTGCGCTACATGGACTTGTTGGAGTTCGTATCGGATGGTTTTGTATTTTCAAAGATATAAACCATGTGCTGTTGATCTCCTGGGGGCTGGGATTTAATAGTGGAGCTTAAAAACTTGCTGCAAATTTGATGAAGATATCCTAAAACTCCATTAAATTTTCTGCTCAATGTGATATTTTCTGTTTCTTTTTCATTTCCTTTTGATTCCTTTAGCTAGTTAACATTAGTATAAGTTCATACTGGTGTTATCTAGTTAACTTTGTGTCCATACTTGTGTTCGTGCTAATTCTTTCGTGGTTTTCTCTTTTGTTTCATTGTGCGTTTCTTTAATTCCTAGCTCGTCAGTTTTGTTGGTCCTTATTTATTTGGCCATAAACTCCATTCCGAACCGATACTTGGAACATACTTGGTGATCTCTTTGTTGTTGGTTCTACGAGATTAAAGGGAATCCCTTGAGTGGTAAAAGGCAAGAGTTGGAAAGATCATTTGAGCGTGTGCCTAAAACCAAGTGCACACAAGGGAAACATGAGTGAAACTTGAGTGCTAGGGAATAGGGATACACATAGGGAGTGCACTGGAGAGGCCTATTTTTTCCATTAACATCTTTTCTTCGTTTGTAGGTATGTCTCAGCGACTTCTTTTATATTTCTGTAAGAATTTATATCCTATGAGCATGAAAATTTATACAAAGCTCATATTGCTAATTAAGGAAATAGAATAAATCAATACAATCAGTACATTATCAAATAAAATCAAGCTACTAAATAAAATCAAATCTTCTTAAAATCAACCTAGCTGGTCAACAAGAGTGAAGCGTTTTTCATCCTGGATGGCAACAGGCTATGATCAAAGAGATGTCTGCTCTACACGATGATGGTACTTGGGAGCTCAATCGTATACCTCCGATAAAATCAATTGTTGGTTATCGGTGGGTTTATGCAGTCAAAATTAGTCTGAACGGTCAAATTCATCGGCTTAAGACCCCCTCCCCCCTTCTCACCAAAGGTTACACTCAGATATTTAGGCTTGACCATGGGGATACCTTCTCTCCCGCGGCTAAAAATTAAAATATCATCTATTTTCTGTGGTAAGTTGTCTCATATTGGCTGAGGGGTGGTTGTTTGTATCCTTATATGCTTTTAGGCAATCCTTGCCTCATTATATAGCTTTTGTGGTTGAGTTAAGACCAAAGTCCATTTCTTTTTCTTTTTTTGATAAAGTAATAAATTTTATTAATGAATGGCAAAAAAACTCATGTAATAGTATACCAAAAGTAGAGAACCTACAAACAGAGACGGTTTTCTACAAACGACACCCAATCTTCAGTACACAAAAGGATCTCATAAGTGCACCAAATAGATTCAAGGGATAAGAGTACACTACTCTTGAACTGCAAAAAAATTATTTCTACTCCCTCAAAAGCTCTCTTACTTCTCTCCCTCCAAACGACCCACATAAGTGCAAAGAGGAACCATGCTCCATGCCCTACGCCTTCTCCTCCGTCTTCATCGTTCCAGCTGAACACCAACTCCTTTACAACGCTTGGCATCATCGATTCAATACCAAACCACCTTAGGGTTTCCCACAATAGCCTAGTAGCTACTGACAATGTAGAAGGAGATGTCCCACGTCTTCATCGAAACCCTTGCACATGTAACACCAACTGACATGTGTTACCTTTATGTTTCTCAAATTCTAAGCCGTCAAAATTACCCCTCTTGTTGCTAACCGCATTAGAAAACACACCTTCCTTGGTACCTTAGGGATCCAAATCGAGTTATGTGAAAGGTCAATCTCTTCCCAACCAGAAGCCTCTCATATTATAACTTAACGTCTTAACCGAAAGCATTCCATTGTTCCTCGTCCCCCATTTCCACAGATTGTGGATATCTAATAGAATGCTTTGTTTATATAGCAAGTCAATCAAGTTTTGGAACTCTGTCACCTCCCAATCTTGTAGCTTTCTTCTAAAGCTCAGATCCCATTATCCACTTTGAGCCTTCGAATTTGATGGACTGTTATGTTCTTTTGGCTCAAAATTCCTGATAAATGGACTTTGGACCTAACTCAATCCAAAAGTGAGCTCAAGAGGTAAGGATTGTCCAAGATCATAGAAGGAGCCTAGGAAATCCACATCCCACCAATATGGGACTCAACACCCCCCACGCCCAAGCCTACAACTGGAGCGTGGATAACATAAATGGGGTCCAACATCGTTAACAATAAATTGGGATGGGTCTGGCTCTGATACCATGATAAATGGACCTTGAGTCTAACTCAATCTCAAAAGCTAGCTCATGAGGTTAGGATTGCCCAAGACCATATAAGGAACCCAGGAATTCCACATCCCATTAATGTGGGACTCAACAATTCCATATAAGTTTGGGAATGTAATTCTCAAAGTATTGTCCCCGCACCACTGTCCCAAAAAGCTTACCATTCTCCCATCTCCTACCCTAAAAGACATATTGCCACTAAAATCTTTCTGTCCCTTCAATATGTTTCTCCATAATCCACACCCGTAAGGCATAGTGATAACTCTAGTCCTCCAACCCCCTTCCAAAACCTAGTATTTTTCCACTATCACCTCTCTCCAAAATGCGTGTTCTTCGGCCACGAATCCCCATAACCACTTTCTTAATAAAGCCTTATTAAAGAGGCTCAAATCTTTAACCCCAAGACCACCGCAACACTTGGGGGTCGTAACCGTCTCCTGCTGCATCAAGTGAAACTTCCTTGCCCCCTCTGCCAAATCCCACAAAACGTTTCTCCGGAGTCTTTCTAACTTTTCCATGACACAGGCAAGAGCAAGAAGCAGAGGCAAGGAATAAGCAGGTGTGCCCGAAAGAGTACTCTTTATTAGCACTTTCTTTCTCCCTTTGTACAAATATCTTTTTTGTCATCCTACCAGCCTCTTTTCAACCCTAGTACTATTCCACGCATTGTGATCCTTATGAGAAGCTACTAGTGGCAAGTCAAGGTAAATATGGGAAGAGCTCACACCTTGTAGTTCAGAACCTGAGCCAACTACTCAATATCGTACACCTCCAAAACAAGTATGGTTTGGTACTTTCTGAAGTTTATCTTGAGGCCAGCACAACCTAGAACCAAGTCAAATCCTGACCCAGATATACCAATTGAGATCTTTAAGTATCAACAAAATAACATAGCATTATCTAAAAATAATAAGTGTGAGACTCTCACAGTTCCATGTCCACCAACTATTGCAGTGAAACCCCTCAAAAACACACCCATCACAACTCTATCCATCATCCTACTCAACACCTTCATAACTAAGATGAGGAGCATGGAGATAATGGATCCCCATGCTCAACCCTTTCGAACTACCAAAGAAGGCACACGAGTTGCCATTTACAAGAACCAAATACCTAATTGTGGCGATTTGAAGTTTGATCCACATTTTCCATAGATGTCTGAACCTCATCCTCAGCATAATGAAATCCAAAATCTCTCGGTTCATGTGAATATACACAAAATGCCGGGCTATCCTTGCTTTTTCCTAGAATCTACCACCTCATTTGCCACCAGTGTTGCATCAAGAATTTGTCTTCCTTCCACAAAACAATTTTTGAAGTAGACAATCTCGTCAAGGACCTTCTTTAGGCTATTAGAAAGCAATTTATATAATTATCTTATAGATATTCTCACTAGACTAAGGGTCTATAATCCTTGATACTTGTTGCTCCCTCCATTTTTTAGGATGAACCAAACCGTGAAAATGTAGTGTTTGATCCACATGCTCAATCTATCTCTGAAACCCATCCTAAGCATGATAAAACCCAAAAGCTCTCAATTCACGTGGTCAATCTTCTCAAGGTCCAATTTACACAAAATGCCTGGCTCTCCTTGCTTCTATCTAGAATTTACTACTCTTTCCGCTTCAATTTATATGACACACTTTCCTTATTAATCCGTTTAAAAAAATATCTCAGTTCTATATTTGGAAATAATTTAACTTAAAACTTTTTATTTTATATAGGTTATCATTAATGAGAAATTTTTACAGCCACACAAATGTCATTGCCACACAAAGCTTTTACCCTTAAGCTTCTATGACTACAAGCTTCAAAAGTCTTTTTTTTTTCTTAAACTTTGTAACGAATCAGTTGACAGGCCTAGACGCCACGGGGGGTTGTTAAGTTATCCCACATTAGTTTGGGATGGATTGATTGTCTCCTTGCATGATCTTTGACAATTCTCACCTCATGAGCTAGCTTTTCATGTTGAGTTAGGCTCAACGTCCATTTCTTATATTCTATCCATGGTTGTCGTTCGGCATGGCCTCTTTATCAATTGGACGTTAAGAATGCTTTTGTCCATGCAATCTCAACGATAAGGTCTATATGGAACAACCACTTGGCTTTGATACTGAGAGGAGTCTAGTGGTCTTGTTTCTTGATTGCGTTAGTCACTCTATGGACTTAAACAATCTCCTCAAACCTAGATAGGTAAGCCCAACACAATTATTCAAGTAGCATGACATGTCATGAAGCTGACCATTTTCTACCAACATTTTGCTCCAAATTTGTGCATTTACTTGGTGGTTTATGCTAACGATATAGTCAACACATGCAACAATTCAAGATGGCATCATTAAATTGAATCAAAATCTCTTTCAGCACTTCAAGATCAAGGATCTAAGTAGATTGAAGTATCTTCTGGATAGTGAGGTAGTTTAGTCTATAGGGATTGTCATTTCACGACGGAAGTATGCTCTCAACATTTTTCAGGAGACATGAATGACAAACTAGAGTCTTTGACACTACTATGGACCCAAATGTTCAGCTTCTACCAAGACAAAAGGAGCCTCCTAGTGATCCTACAAAATACAGGTGACTGGTTGGTAAGTTAAACAACCTCACAGTGACTCGACTTGACATTGCCTTTCCTGTGAGTGTCGTAAGTCAGTTTATGGACTCTCTTGTGATAGTCAGTGGAATTCAGTTTTCCAAACATTCTTTGATATATAAAATCAACTCCAAGAAATAGATTATTTTTCGAGGATCAAGGTCATGAGTAGATCGTTAGATACATAGGCGCTTATGGGGCAATATCAACTTGTGATAGACGGACAATTTTTAGATATTGTGTTCTAGAAGGAGGCATTTAGTGTCTTGGAAGAGCAAAATATTGAATATGGTTGCTTGATCTAGTGTAAAAACAGAAGATCAAGTAATAACTGTGGCAACTAGACAACTAATTTGAATCAAAGAATTGCTTAGAGAATTGACGTTTGGGGGAATCAATCAGAAGGAACTTTGTGTGTGATAATCAACTTGAACTTCATACTATATCAATCGTTAGGCCACATCCTTAGTGCATTACTGCACAACCTTTAGATGTCATGAATACATCCAAATATAATGTATTCTCCCTTACTTTCAATTTATGTGACATACTTACCTTATTAGTCCGTTTCAAAAATAATGATGTATTTCTATTTTGAAAACAATTTACTTTAAACTTTTCCTTTTACCTATTTTACACTTAATGAGAAGCCTTTATAGCCACACAAATTGAAAGCCCCACAAAAGCTTTTACCCTTTAAGCATTTAATAATACAAGTTTCAAAAATCATCCCTTTTTTCTTAAACTCCATGTTAAGTCAAACTACGTCACATAAATTGAGACAGAGGGAATACTTGTTTGCCTTCTTTTGAAAAGATGGGCTATCGGGAACCGCTATGGTAAGAGCTTCACTAAGAAGTTCATCACCAAAAGATGATTTGGCATTAGTCAAATATTCACGGTCCACTAACCAATATAGAAGCAAGTGCAAATTTTGTTCTATCAAACTTAAGCCTTCAGAGACAAATTCATTAGCTAAGCCGGGTTCGTCACTTCATCATGTTTTTCTTTTCTTTTTTCGATAAGGGACTTCATCATGTTTTTCTTTAGACAGTCCTTGTCCTTTGAGGACTATAACCCTTTATCAAGATATTTAATTAATAAATACAAAGACATGAACCACGTTCGACCTATGCAGTAATGATAAATCAATATAAAGGATGGATCTTTTGTAAAAGATGCAAAGTGCATACCTTCTGAAAATCAATTCCTTGGTAGACAATATGACAATTTGATAGCTCCCTTATCTTTTCATCAATTGCCTAACAATAAATAAATACATAAATATTAATGCAAGTCAATAGTCTCTCATTTTTGGCTGGAATGATGCCTTACTCTACATTACTGAAACGTAAAAGGCCCAGATAAGCCCTCCATGTACCTAGTCAATTAATTGGTTGCATAAAAAGGGTAAATAAACTCGAAGCAATATAATTTATCAGCCATATGGTTACAATAACCAGAGCCCAACAAAATTCTACATTATAGCTAGGTGCTTTTTTTAAAATTATACACTATTTTGCCACGAGTTGGGGGAGAAGTTGGTGGCTATGGGAGCCCGGAGGAGTAGCTGGAACGCAAGTAATATGTGGTCCACAACAGCGAATTGTATAAGGGAAGCTGCTAGAGAGGTGTTAGGGGTCACGAATGGATATGCGGGAGGCCACAAAGAGGACTGGTGGTGGAATAAAGAAGTCCAATAAAAAGTGGAAGCCAAGAAAACAGCATATCTGAAGCTAGTGGAGAGCATAGTCGAGGAGGAGAGGAGGACGATTGGACGAATAGGGAGTGCTATAAGAAGGCTAAGAAAAAGAGGCAAAATTAGCGGTCATGATGGCTAAGAATGCAGTGTTTGGGCGCCTGTACGAGGAGCTGGGGAGTAAAGGTGGTGACAAGAGACGGTACAAGTTAGCTAAGGTTAGGGAGAGGAAGACTCGGGACCTGGATGAAGTGAGGTGTATTAAAGACAAGGATGGTAAGGTATTGGTGGATGAGGCGTCTATTAGGCTTAGGTGGCAGACATTTTCATAAACTATTGAACGAGGATGGGGACAGGAACATCGAACTTGGTGAGTTGGAGAACTCAGAGAGCGAACGAGATTATGGTTTTTGTAGGCGCTTTAAGGTGGAGGAGGTTGAGGGGGTGATGCAGAAGATGAGTAGGGGTAAAACGACTGGGTCGCACGATATTCCGGTAGAATTTTGGAAGGATGCGGGCCGGGCAGGCTTGGAGTGGCTTACTGAATTGTTTAATGTCATTTTTAGGATGCAGAAAATGCCCGATAAAAGATGAATGGAGGTGGAGCTTGATGGTCCCGGTGTACAAGAATAAAGGGGATGTCCAGAATTGCAACAACTATAGAGGTATCAAGCCACTGAGTCACACTATGAAAGTTTGGGAGCGGGTGGTGGAGAGGAGGGTGAAGAGAAGTAGGGTTGTGCATGGATCGGATCGGATTTATTCGGATTTCGGATTCTAGAAAGTGCAATCTGAATCCAATCTGAATTATATTGGATCAGATCGGATTTCGGTTCGTATTATTATGCCTCAAAGTTGCAAACTAATATGTATATTTTCTTTGTAAAAGAGGCAATACATTAAGAAAAATTCATATTTATGCAACTATGAGAGTACTATGGTGCCAATATAGCTAAATCTAGCAATTGTAAAGATAATAACTTGGAGGAAGATGTAAAGGAAGTATTGACTATCCGAAATTAAAGCGTAGTATTTATACATGCCTTAATAATTTCGGATTTCGGATCGGATTAAATATACCAATCAGAATCCGATCCGAAATCCAAATTTTAATAAACACAATCCGAAATCCGATCCAATCCGAAATCCGAAATTGAATGGATCGATTCGGATTTCGGATATCCGATCCGAATGAACAGCGATAAAGAGAAGTGCATCTATTTCTGAGAACCAGTTCGAATTTATGCCGGGACGGTCGACCGCAGAAGCCATTCATCTTGTGAGGAGACTGGTGGAGCAGTATAGGGAGAGGAAGAAATACTTGCATATGGTGTTCATTGACCTAGAGAAAGCCTACGACAAAGTCCCGAGGGGAGGTCCTACGGAGATGTTTGGAGTTTAGTGGCATCCTAGTAGCGTACACTAGGGTGATTAGAGATATGTACGATAAAACTCAAGTGAGGACTGTGAGAGGAGACTCGGAACACTTCCCAGTGTTGATGGGGTTACATCAGGGATTGGCTCTTAGCCTATTTTTATTTGCTCTGGCGATGGATGTATTGACGCGACAAATCAAAGGGGAGGTGCCATGGTGTATGTTATTTGCACATGATATAGTGCTAATTGACGAGACGCGTTGCAGGGTTAATGCTAGGTTGGAGGTTTGGAGACAGACCCTGGAGTCTAAAGGTTTCAAGTTGAGTACGACCAAAAAAAATACTTGGGGTGCAAGTTCAGGACGTATGAAGCAGAAGCGGACGTGAAGCTTGATACACAAGTCATGCCCAAGAGAGATAGTTTCAAGTACATTGGGTCTGTTATCCAAGACAACATGGAGATTGACGAGAATGTTACACATTGTATTGGAGCAGGGTGGATGAAATGAAGGCTCGCATCTGTGTTTTGTGTGCTGAGAATGTGCCACCAAGACTTAAGGGCAAGTTCTACAAAGTGGTAGTTAGACCAACTATGTTGTATGGTGCTAAGTATTGGCCAGTCAAGAAATCCCATGTCCAGAAGATGAGAGTAGCCGAAATGAGCATGTTGACATGGATGTGTGGGCATACCAGGAAAGATAAGATTAGGAATAAAGTTATTAGGGACTAGGTGAGAGTGGCCCCTATGGAAGACAAATTGCAAGAATCGAGGCTGAGATGGTTCGGGCACGTGAGGAGGAGAGACATCGATGATCCGGTTAAGAGGTGTGAGAGGTTGACCATGGCGAATCTGAGAAAGGGTAGAGGTAGGCCAAAGAAGTCTTGGGGAGAGGTGTAGGGCAAGGCATTGCTTCAGCTTACCGAGGACATGACCCTCGATAGCAAGGAGGCCGAAAATTAGGATTGTAGGTTGATAGGTAGCCAAGAATTTCTCCTAATCGTACTAGTAGTATTAGTATTATTCTTATATTTTCGTGTTCCTAGACCTTTGTTATTCCATATTGTGTCATTCTTACCAGTGTTGTTAGTAGTATTCTTGTATTTCTTATTTTTAAATCTTTGTTACACATAAGTGTCTTTGTTTTTTTCTCGTGTTGTTATTATTAGTCGTTTCTTGTTTAGTGTTTAAGCCCAGGGTCTATCGGAAATAGCCTCTCTACCTTCACAAGGTAGGGGTAAGGTCTGCGTACACACTATTCTCCCGGGACCCTACTTGCGGGATTACACTAGGTTTGTTGTTGTATACACTGTTTTGCCACCGTGCAAGTTCAGAGGCGAATGTGGAAGTGAGGTTGAATACTCAAGTCATCCCTAAGAAAGGAACTTTCAAGTACCCTAGGTCAATAATCCAAGGTAATGGAGATATCGATGATGATGTCACACATTCGTATTGGAACGGGATGAATGAAATGGATGCTCACGTCTAGTACCTTGTATGATAAGAACGTATCACCAAGACTTAAAGGTAAGTTCTACAGAGTGGTGGTTAGACTGACAATGTTGCATGGGGAGAAGTGTTGGCCAGTCAAGAGCTCTCATGTCCAGAAGATGAAAGTAGCGAAAATAAGGATGCTCAGATGGATGTATGGGTATACTAGGAAAGATATGGTCAAGAATGAAGATATTCGAGATAAGGTAAGAGTGGCTTTATGATAGACAAGATGTGGGAAGCAAGATTGAGATGGTTCTTGCATGTGAAGAGAAGATACACAGATGCTCCAGGGTGAGAGGTTGTTAATGGCGAGGCTTAAGAGAGATAGAGGTAGGCCGAAGAAGTATTGGGGAGATGTGATTAGGCAGGACATGGCACATCTACAACTTACAAAGGACATGGCCCTTGATATGAGGGTATGTGTAACAACTCGATCGGTCATTTTGAGCTTTAGTGTTCCGTTTGGTGGTTTGAGACTTTGATTATCTTCATATGATGTATTATGACTTGCGTGTATGGTCGGTTTTAATTCTCGAGTTATTCGGGATTGATTTGGAAGAATGACTCTCTATTTGGAAGCTTTAAGTTGGAAGAGTTGACCAAGGTTTGACTTTTGGGTAAACAGACTCGGAATCGAGTTTTATGGTTCTGATAGGTTCGTATGATGATTTTGGACTTGTGCGTATGTTCGGATTCGATTTTGGAGGTTCCTAGAAGGACTCGACACTATTTGTCGAGGCAATTTAAAAAACTTAAGAGTTCATAAGTTTGACCAAAAATTGACTTTAATGTTATTGGACTCAAATTGGTGTTCCGAGATTTTGGATAGATCTATATAGTTGAATTAAACTTTTGTGCAAAATTTGGAAGTAATCCGAAGTGTTTAAGTGTGATTCAGACACTCTTTTGAAAGAATGAAGATTTAATAAATTAAGAGAAATTATATTCCGTTTGAGCCTCGATTCTTTGTTGTGATGTTCCTGTGGATATTTTGAGGCTTTGGATAAGTTTGGATAATGTATTTGTACCTGTTGGTATGATTAGATGGGGTCTCGAGGGGCTCGGGTGTGTTTTGCATTATTAGTTGAGAAACTAGTTAAGGATTTTGAGTTTGACCATTGTCAATATCGGGTCAAGATGACCTCTTTTCGGTGTTTTGAGTGCACGAGCAAGTTCGTAGCGTGTGATATGACTGAAATGCATATATGGTTAGTATCCGGGAGGTTCAGAATGAGTTTTGGGAGCTAAAACGAAGATTCTTTTGTTGCTGATTTTCTGGTGTAAAATAATTACGAAAATGTCATTTTTGCCCCTTAAATTTTAGACTTTCTTTAAAACTTCAAAACATCATATTTCCCTCATTTTAAGGTTAAATTGTGTGATTCAAAAGTCTATCTTGGGTGTAATCTCGCAAGGATTATGTTGGGCTTATCAAATGTGAGTTTCGGGGTCATCTAGGATCTAATTTGAGCTATAACAACAGCTGCGTTATTTTACTTGTTGCAGAATTTAGTCATTTTTTCTCACATGCTTTTGGAGCTCGGATTGGGCAGGAGAATTTTCCAATTTAGACTGGGGTAATTTTTTTTTACTCAGTTTTGATTATATTTCATGAATCCATATCCAATTTTGGCATTTGGATTACGAATTTTAAAAGAAATTAGGGTTTTTGTCTAAACTTTCATAAAGTGAAATTTTGAGTTTTGAACATTGATTCGAAGTCAAATTTGAGTGAAATTAGTATGGTTGGACTCGTAATTGAATGGGTTGTCAGATTTTATGGGTTTTGTCGGGTTCCAAGGTGCGGGCCCGAGTTTGACTTTTTGGTTGACTTAGAGTTTTTGATTAAAGATTCGACCTTTATCGATTGGGTTTATCTCTTATGGCATTATTTGATGTTTTTGTGTTGCTTTTGGCTAGTTTCGAGTCGTCCAGAGGTTGACATGTCCGGGATGGCATTTTTCTAGAGTATTGTTTGGCTTGATCGGTATTTGATTTGGCTTGTTCGAGATAAGTAATATTTTCTAAACTTAGAATTGAGGGTAATTATCCCTAGGAACCATGTTATTTGTGATGTGTTGGGTGGCGCACATGCTAGGTTATGGGCGTTAGGGCGTGCACCGGGGAAATCATAATCCGGGTTGACTTTTGGACTATGTTGTTATCATGTCTTGTTGTATCCGTGTTTTTCCTACTTGTTAGATTAACTGAGCTAGGACCCATGCTAGAAATCATATTTAGACTATGTGGCTACTTGATTGAGACTTGATGAGACCATTTTTGTTATTGTGGGTTATCTGATTTAACTGTAATTATACACTCAGTTGTGATTAATTATTTGCATATCATATCTCAATCTTTATTCATCATTCATCATTACATCGCATGTTATCATTGCTTTACCATATGTGGAATTGTTGGGCTGAGTAGTATGAGATTGTGAGCCCTTGAGACTTGAGAGATTGATGACTGAGGTGGGCCTTAGAGCCGTGTTGAAAGTGTTATTGTGGATCGGGTTGCACGCCACAGCAGGCTATATTGGCTTTATTACTATTATTATTGTGGATCGGGTTGCATGCCGCAACATGCCTTATAGGCTTTTGATTAGTTCTTGGGCAGGATCCATCCCTCCGGAATCTGACATACTAGCATTGAGCGCAGACATATATACACGTGCTTTGGCGAGGGGTTTATGAGCTAGGCACTTGTACAGTGCTGAGTGATTGATTGTGTGTGTGATGAAGTGGGCATTTGAGACAGATAGTCGGAGTAATGTTTGAGGGTGAGAGTACCTGGGAATATCACCGGTGAAATCATTTATTTGACATGCATACTTGGCATGTAGGCATAGAGATGCATTTTTGCTCATACTAGACGGTATTGTGACATCCATGATTTGACATGTACATTTGACATATAGGCATAGAGATGCATATTTCTAATGCTAGACGGTATATGATAATTGATGACTTGACATGTATATTGACATGTAGGCATAGAGATGTACTTTCCTCATGCTATCTGGTAATGAAATGTCGTCGCTGAAAGTTTGGGAAAAATCATAGTTTTCTGATATAATCATATTTTGGTGATTCCGGTGAAAGATTTGGACTTTATTGTTATACCTAGAAAGCATGTCTACTTTTCCGTAACTATGAACAAGCTGAGCAAAATATCTTTTGAGTTATTACTTTTACTGCCTTCATTATATTATTACGAGTTGTTATTGGCTATTGGTGTGGGACTCTGACCGTTTTCCGAGCTCGTCACTGCTTTCAACCTGAGGTTAGGTTTGTTACTTATTAAGTACATGGGGTCGGTTTTACTCATACTACATTTCTGCACCTTGCATGCAGATCTTGGAGCTAATATTGCTGTGAATGGGGGGAGTTGGCATTGGAGATGTACCTGTGTTCCAGTTACAGCTACCACTTGTTCTTTGTAGTTCTAGATTTGAGATTCTGTTTATGTACATTTCAAACAGATGTAGTACCATTTTTCTATCAATTTTGTAAGTTTTAGAAGCTCATGATTTGTACTACCAATCCTTGGGTTATTGTATAAGATTCAGTTATTTCATCATTTATTTCCTGTTAATCTCATTTGGATTGTGTTTATGGATACTTGGCTTACCTAGCGGGTTGGTTAGGTGTCATAACGACTAGTTGAATTTTGGGTCGTGATAGCATGAATGTCGAGAATTAGCATAGAAGGGTAGTAGGTAGTCGAGCGTATTTCCTTCCCGTACCCGTAGTTTTTATTACTATTCTCGTGTTTTCTTTTCCTAGATTTCTGTTACTACCTAATGTTGCTTCTGCTTCGGTTTTTACTATTATCTTGTAGTTGTTACTAGTTCCTTTTCTTCTTTATTATTGTATTCCTTTTTCTAAACTTTTGTGACTATGATTGCTTGAGTCGAGGGTCTATAGGAAACAGTCTCTCTACCTGCACAAGATAGGGATAAGGTTTACGTAAACACTATCCTCCCATACTCCACTTGTGGGATTACACTGGTTATGTTGTTGTTAATGTTTACACCGTTTTGCTACCAGTAATACAGCATGTTGGGGGACAAAATTTGAGAAACTGCCAAAAGTAAATGTTATTAATTGTGTAACTGTGCATATCACCTTTTTACTTCTCTAATATCATCCATCTAGAAGCCAACTGTGCTATGATTAGCAATATAAGTATGTCCTAACCACTAACTAAACGACCCAAAGTTTGAGAGAAAATTATTTCTCTCAAACAGATAATGAAATGGTATACTTATTTATCTGAAGGCCTCTAAGCAACCCCTCCCCCCTCCTCCAACATTTCATCAGCAAAAGCGGGGATGTAGGTGAGGCTCAACAACAATAATAAACCCAATGTATTCCCACAAGTGGGGATGTAGGTGAGGCTCAAAAGCAAAAAAGAATTGAAGTATAAAGGTGAAACAACATAGACAACTGAAATTCAGATGACACCCTTCAACAATTTTCATCAAAAAAATATCACAAAGGAAGCCTAGCCAGTGTCAGCAAACATCATGAAGCAAAGATATCAGTCTACCTGCCTTTGACGACGTATCATGGTAGATAGATCAGTATATGGAAGCTTTGGATCTATTTTGCATTCCATAAGAATTCCACCGTCATAATCTTTAATATACCTGGACAAGAAATTAGCATATATAGCAGAAAACGACAGTAATTCAAAACATCAAACAGAACTTTGAGCTTCTCTCTTCTTTTCTTTTTTCTTTATTTACAAAATTTGTTTGGGGCGGGTTGAGGAGTTGGGGTGGAAGAAAAGTCGATAGAAGCATATTGAATTAAGCCACGAAAATATCTTCAGGAAAGGTATTTGTTCCATGAAAGATTACTGCTAACTTACCCTTGCCAACGCTCTTTCTCTAAATAAATCTCTTTCGTGAATCCCTGCAAGCCATTGTAATACGTTAAATCTTGCGAAAGACAACTAAAGAACAATAGAGCTTCCAAACAATCAAGAAAGCAGCTAACAAGTAATGCCCCAGATGTTGTCCAAGATTAGGTAACTGATTAAAAGATCCTTCAAAAGTTAAACTGCAGATTTCCCCATATGTATTAAAAGACTTCGAATTTATCAGAAAAGAAGCATAATACGAGATTCAATTAACTGAATCTATTACCAACAAAAGAATCCAAGCGCAAATAGGACTATGCTTGCAGAAAAGGTGGTATGCATCAGGTGTAAGTAAATTTATTTTTGGCTAAGCGGAGATGCTCTGATAACCAAAACCTTGAAGCATTTTTTACCATATTGTGGCTAACCTCACTACCACCTTCTGTACAACATTTATACTGGTTGACTAATTATGTCTACCACGTTGCTGATTAAAGGTGTGGCCAATAAGTCCATCATATAACTATCAAACAGCTCCTATCCAAAAGTCAACTACATAAAACTTTTATCACAATTTTCTTAAGCATAATGCAACACCTTGAAGATCATTTTTTATGAGCCCGTTCTAATCGTCATCTGCTTCTTTTATCCTAAATTTTGATTTCTGAATAATGAGTAAAATATAGCAGGCAATAGTGGTAATTGTCACCTCTTGAATAGAGGAAATATAACATAAATGGTGAAAGGGAAACTCTGAGTTAGGTAATGTTGTAGATTTTTTAGAAAAAGAAAAAGCTTCTTATATTTCTGTGTATTTCTTACATCCCTAAGCAAAGGTATTTATATACCAAGTCCTATGACTATTTTAGGAAGAAAAAAATTACAATCAATCAAAATAAAATCAAATCTCAATCAGAATCAAATCTTTCCTAATAATTAAGTCAATCAATATTCCCCTTCAAGTTGGTGCAAAGATGTCACAAATGCCCAACTTGCAAACCAATGTATGAAAGTCCGTTTGTTGATACCCTTGGTAAACACATCAGCTACCTGTTTTTCCGATGGCACATGAAACAAATTCAAGACACCCGTTGTAATTTTTTCTTTGATGAAGTGTCGATCAATTTCCACATGCTTTGTTCGGTCATACTGGACTGGATTATGAGCTATACTGATGGCAGCCTTATTGTCACAGTGAAAGTTTTCCTTTTTCAGACAGTCTTAATTCCTCTAGTAGCTTTTGTAGCCAAAGCAGTTCACAAACACCCTGGGCATAGCTCTATATTCTGCCTCCGCACTTGATCTAGCAACTACACTTTGCTTCTTGCTTCTCCAAGTAACTAAGTTTCCTCCTACGAGCATACAGTAACCGGATGTAGATCTTCTGTCATCCGGAGATCCACCCCAATCCGCGTTTGTAAAGGCTTCTATTTGGAGGTGATCATGTTTGGAGAACAATAGACCTTTCTTTGGAGCAGACTTCAGATACCGCAAAATGTAAAAGACAGCTACATATGAGGATCTCGGGGGATCATGCATGAACTGACTCGCCGGGCTAAATGAATAGGCTATGTATGGTCTAGAGTGGGAGAGATAAATGAGTCTTCCCACCAACCTCTGATATCTCTCATTATCAACTGACTCTCCAACTCCACTTTGTAACTTGTGATTGCTTTCAACAGGCGATTTCGCGGGTCAACAACTTGTCATACCGGTTTTCTTCAAGAGTCCAGCATATACCTCCTCCGAGAAATAAAGATTCCTCTTTTTGATCTAGCAACCTCAATTCCCAAGAAGTACTACAATTTTCCTAGATCTTTGATCTCAAATTCATGTGCCAACAACTTATTCAATTGGGTCATCTTCTCTTGGCATCTCCTGTCATTACTTTGTCATCAACATAAACTATGAGAAGTGTGAGTTTACCCGTATGATGTCTTATGAAGAGGGTGTAATCAGCATTACTTTGTTGGTAACCAAAGGAGATCATTACTTTGCAGAATCTGTCAAACCAAGCTCTGGGGGATTGCTTCAGTTCGTACAAGGCTTTCTTCAATTTGCATAGCTTAATTCCTTGACTTTGTGCAGTATCAAATCCAAGAGGAATCTCCATATATACCTCTTCTTCTAAGTCACCAGGAAGAAATGCATTCTTCACATCAAACTGTTGCAAGTCTTAATCAAGATAAGTTGCACAAGACAAAAGAATTCTAATAGTGTCCATCTTAGCAACAAGGGCAAATGTTTCTTGATAATCCACTCCATAAGTCTAAGTGAATCCCTTAACCATCAATCTTGCTTTGAATCTTTCAATCGAGCCATCAGCTTTGTGCTTCACAGTGAAGACCCATTTGCAGCCAACCAACTTCTTGTCTGGTGGTGAAGTGACAAGTACCCAAGTAGGGGTGGGCATAAAATTTGAAAAACTGAATTCCGAACCGGACCAAATTAATTTAGTATTTCGATATCGGTTTATTCGGTATCTCGGTATTATTCGGTATAGTTTTTTCGGCATTTCGATATTTCGGTACGATACTCGATATTGAGTTTACGATATTTCGGTAATACCGAAATATTTAAGTGCTACACTAACCAGCCGTGGAAGCCCACCTCTAATTCTATTTTCCGGCCCAATAAAATTAAGCTCAACATTTACACCCCGACTGCCCAAAGCCTTAAGCCCCAACCTAGTATCACTTCCTTTTTCCTAATTCCGTTAGTCCATGGACAGAATTGAACTTTTCTTCTGTTGTTGACATGATTTGTTTTTTTAAAATAAAATGTTGCATTTGAGAAAAAAGAAAATATCATGTTGTTTTTGTGTTTTGAAATCGACATTTGTTATGCATGATATAACTAAAAAGTAGTTACAAATTACAACCTTAATTCTTTGTTTGTATGTTAGCATATATTCTTATTCTCTTGTTGTTGGCTTTGGCATCTTAGTTAGTGTTTTTTTTTTCCTTTTCCCAATCCGATAAAAAATAATTTGAGTACGACAAAGGTCACTGTTGCTTCATAGGTGTGCCAAGCATAGGGTCCTCCTACACTAGACTTGGTATGATACTAAAACCTAGGGGCGTATTTATGTGGAGGGTGGTGTGGTACATGCACCCATGCTTCCCTCCCTAACTATGTATAAACAGTACTAATTTTTCAGATTATATACTTAAATTTATTTGTGGCCATCCATGCTTAAGTGACTGCTATGGTGTATTGGTGATTAAGTGCCTCTTTTGTCCCTCAGGTCAAGTGTTCCATCCCCATATAATTCTTTTTAATTAATTTTTTTATAACTAATAAATAAATAAATCTCTAATTCCCCATGCCCTTTTATTAATATAATGGTGCACCCATCTTCTTAAAATCCTAGATACGCCTCTGTTGAAATATCGAAACCATACCGAACCAAATATGAAAATACCGAACCATACTGAACTACTTTGGTACGGTATTTGGTATGCATAATTGATATACAAAATAACGAAGTACCAGACTATAGAATCGAATGCCCACCCTTATTCCCAAGTCTCATTTTTTGACAAGGTCTTCATTTCTTCAATCATAGCTTGCTTCCATTTAGGATCTGCAAAAGCTTCCCTCCAATTCTGGGGAATAGACACAAAAGAAATAGACAAGGCAAAGGCTCTATAGGAGGGAAACAAAGAATTATAGGAGACAAAATTAGATAAAGGGTGTTCGGTGGTGCAAGATCTGACTCCTTTTCCGTGAGCAATAGGTTCATCCAACTCATTAGGAAATGTAAATAACTCACCAGTGGAAGAAGGTTCAGCTTCGTTAGATTGCATGATGACTTCTTCTGCTCTAATTTTCTTTGCGTAAGTTTTCAAATCAGGCCTATCCAAATGCCCAATAGTCTCCCCCTGAATTCTTTCACCAATTTCGCTTTCCCCGGTGACAATGTCATCAAGAGGTTCAGTAATGGAACTAGGTAGAATCACCTCCCTCTGAATTCTTTCTCCAATTTCACTTTCCCCTGTGACAATGTCATCAAGAGGTCCAGTAATGGAACTAGGTAGAATAACCTCTTCCTCCTTACTGCTCTCCCCTGAAGAGGTAATAAGGTAATGCAGAAATAGTGAAAAGATTCTCGAAAAGTAACATTCATGCTAACAAAAGATCTCCTAGAGGGAGGATGATAACATTTGTAACCTTTCTGTGTCGCAGAATAGCTAATGAAAACATACTTTATAGCTCTAGGATCAAGTTTTCCACAATTTCTAGCGTGGACAAAGCAAACACACCCAAACACCTTTGGAGGAACAGTATATTCATTCCTACCATATAAAGCTTCCAGAGGACTATGAAAATTAAGGGTTTTAAGTGGCGTTCTGTTGATAAGATAGGCAGCCACTAGAATAGCATCCCCCAATAAGGTTTTGGTAAATGCATAGTGAACATAAGAGATCGTGCTACTTCTAACAAATGCCTATTTTTTCTTTCAGCGACCTCATTTTGTGCACTAGTGTAAGGACAACTAGCCTGATGGACTATCCCATTGGACTCCAAATAAACATCAAATCTTTTATCCATGTATTCGCCGCCATTGTCAGTTCTCAAGATTTTTGTTTTGGCATCAAATTGAGAACAAATCATCTTATGAAATGACGGAAAACAAGAGAAAACTTCAATTTTGGCTTTTAACAAATATACCCAAGTCATCTTGGTGCAACAATCAATGAAAGTAATAAACCGACTACCAGATAAAAAAACAGTTTGTGTAAGACCCCATAAATCAGAATGAATAGTCATAAACGGAGTTGTGCTTCTATTATCACTCACAGGATAAGAATTTCTAGTATGATTGGCATATTCACACGCATCACAGAACAAAGATTCAAATTGAGTCCTCGAAAACAAATCGGGATATAACCTCTTCAAGACAAAGAATGATGGGTGTTCTAACTGTCTATGACGTTGTATTATTTCTTGGTTGACATTCTTACTTTCCCCAAAAAAAGCTTGACGAGTTTTGAACTCCATCTAATATGTACAAGTCATCATGGAATCTACCACTACCAATCATTTTTCCTGTTTGAAGATCCTGAAAAATACAATGCTCGAGAAAGAACTCGATTTTATAGTTTAGAGCTTTAGTGATGGCACTAATATATAAAAGATCGACAAGGAAATCAGGGACATGGAGCATCGATGATAGTTTAATATTAGGAGTACAAACGACAGAACCTGTTCCAGAGATAAGTGTTAAAGAACCATTGGTTATTTTAACATGATCTCCTTTGAGACACAGAGAATAGTTTTGAATGCCTATAGAAGAGCATGGCATGTGTTTATTTGCACCGGAATCAACAATCCAAGAATTAAGGTGAGTAGCAAAGGGAGTACTTGATTGCACATAATTGGATGTGACAACATTAGCGGAGTCAAGTTTGGCTAGGAGGCGACGAAGAAGCTCAATTTCATCCGAAGATAAGATTTCTCAAGAAACCATCTCCTTGAATGTCTCCATATTTTCTGCCCAATCAGAAGGATATCTGAAGAAAATTGCTCAAAAATAATATGCCTCGCCGGAAACCAAATCTGTCTCGGCGGAACCAGAAGAGATTTGTGTAGCGGACAGCCACCAAGAGAGAGAATAATTTATAAGACCCATAAGCAGAGTACATTCATGTAAACATGAATTTGCTGAATTGACTGGTCAAGTTTGTTGCAAATAATAATACCACCTAAAAATAAGAGCCAATCTAGCACCTGTTTGACAAAGTAACCAACAGCATTGTTGTCAGCATATGTTAGAAAATGAGTCAGCCCATCCACATCACGAGCATGTTGCTTTAAGTGATTCATCAGTCTGGTGCCATAACCCTTAACTTGTTCATCGGCTGTAATTGCACAAAAAGCTATCTCCCCAAACTTCTGGCTACAACATCAATGAAAAGAATTGCGTCAACAATTTATAGATAAACAAGATATGACAATTGAACATATTACACACTTAGGACTAACCCAACCTCAAAAGTTAGCTCAAGGGGTTAGAAATTTCCCAAGGTCCATAATTTATCATAGTATCAGAGCATGCATAGGTCTTAAGTTCGAGCAGGCATAGGTCTTCAATTCGAGTCTCACTGTTACTCTATTATCAAAGAGTTTTTACGTCGTTGGCCTATGAAAAAAATTAAGTTGTATGTGAAGAGGCGTGTTGAAAACATAATTAAATAAATAAATAAATAAAAAGGTGTTCAGAACTGTCATCTCATAGCGTAAGTACGGTATAGACATTCTTGAAGAGACATGAACCATTGATACTTTGGTGGATCCGACTAAGTTATTTCCAGGTTAGGAGAAGCCCTTTAATGATCTTGGAAAGTATAAGCAGTTAGTTGGTAAGTTGAATTACCTCACAATACCTTGACCTAAGGCTAGCACTACCTTTCGGTGAGTGTTGTAAGTTAGTTTATGGACTCCCCTTGTGGCAGCCAATTTGGATGTTGGTGTCCATATTCTTTGATAAATAAAATCAGCTCCATGAAAAGAATTTTAGGATCAAGGCCATGAGCAGATTGTTGGCTATATAAATGCAAATTGTGCAGGATTACCTTCTGGTAGACAAACAATAGATTGGATGTTGTTGTTCCTATTCTTCGATATATATAATGAGCTCTAAGAAAAGGATTCGAGGATCAGATCATGAGTAGATTGCTGGATACACAATGCAGATTGGATAGGATCACCTTACAATAGACACTCTACTTTTGGACATTGCACCCTCCTTGGAGGTAACTTTGTATCTTGGAAAAGTAAGAAACTGATATTGTTGCTTGGTCTAGTATAGAAGGAGAAATCCAGCAACTCATGAACTAGTTTGGTCAAACAACTGCTCAAAGAAATAAAGTTTGGAAATTAACCAGATGGAAACTTGTGTATGATAATCAAGATGCTCGAATGAAAAGAAGCTAAGCATTTTTTGATGAAGTTAAGCATTTAATTACTATTCACTTTACGCAGTTGAGTGGAAAACTATTATTAGACTCTACAAAAGCAAAATCTATTTGACATAGAATAACACAATGACTCCAACCTCTTGCTCTACGAGTAGAATAATAAAAAGAACAAGACAATTACCTGGCATATGGACGATATGTTATACCACCAACCACCAGATTACGTCTGATGACCATTACAGACTTATGGCTCCTGCAACAAGTAGAAATTAAAAAGAGACTAAAGTACTTTTTAAACACTTCAAACTCACAAGTTATTAGGTACCAAGAAAAGCTATATAAGGTCATCATGAGCATTTTCTTTTTCTTTTTCTTTTTCTTTTTTCTTTTTGTGATAAATCAAAAACCTTATGAATGAAGGTCATGACCCCGTTGTAGAAATGGTATACAGAACAGAGGTATATAAAAATATTATTCTCTACAAAGAGCATCAATCATCTACTCTGACCAGGATCCCGTTGGTACTCTAAAATTTTACAAAAAGAAAAGGAAGGGAAAAAAGTACCCCTCTGATATGAATAGAGGAGTTCTCCATATACTTAACTTACTCCCAATTCTGGCAGAACATCCTCTTGAATTCTTAATTTGAGAAGCTTATTTGTCGAAACTCCCTGGTTCCTTTCTCTCCACATTGTTCATACAATTGTCAAAGGATAGACTCCAAATCCCCTCCTCTTCCTTCCAATTGGCCAACTTTAAATTAAAAAAAAGATCATTGCCCAGTATCTAGCACTACCCATTTAATAGCAAATGGGTTCCAAACTCTACCCCAATGTGATTGTTTTAAAAAAGATAAATAATATCAAAAACCATGAATAGTGCATCAAACCATTGTTGGATTACTTCTCAAACAGTAAAAGTGGAAGCACGATATCTCCTAGAGTTTAGGTGGGCGGTCAGTACAATCTAATTTGAACTTATTCATAACTACATGTTAAAGGTTATAGATGGTAGCAAAATCGGATATTAAATTATAGAAACTTAACTAATACTGAAATACTTTGTCACAGAATAAATCCTCAAGTTAATATATTGTTGCAACTTAATTAATGTTCTAGCATGTTGGAATAAAGAGGGCAATCTTTCTAGCTATAAAGAGAGATGGAGCATTGTCCCAGCCTACATTTGGTGGACAATCTGGGAAGAGAGAATTCGGAGATGTTTTGAAGACAAGTCCAGTAACATCCAGAAGACAAAGCTGAAGTGTCTAGCTCTTTTCTATTTTTGGTGTAAAGGAAAGTCTTTAGAGGATCATGAATCCATTTTTGATGTTCTAGATTCCTTATGAGAAGACCAAGGATCATAGGTGCTTTACTTTCTTTTTTTAGGCTCTGCTATGTAATTATGGGCGTCTTCACAAATTTAGTGAAGACTATATATCAATATACAAATATGTTACCTTCTCAACAAAAAAAATATTATTGCAACAGGCGAGAAACTTTTCTTTTTCAAAATAAAAGTGAACTATAACTACAGCAAAAAAAAAAAGTGAACTATAACTAACTTATACACTTTCAACTTGGAACTATGAAGAACATGAACCACTCCCTCTTTGTCCAACTCTCTAATACATCCCACATCTCCTCTTCCCTAATAGCCCGCATCAACCACTCCCACTTTCTTCTCCTCTTTGGCTGAACACTACCTCTCACAGCTCAGGTCTCCAACTCACCTCCTCACTATACAAATGTTAGTAAATACCAAACGCTCCTTTTACCTCCTCCTTGACCTTAAGGAGCCACCAGATTCACTTCCATAGACTCTATGAAGCTCTTGCTCTTATTCACTACAGCTACCTAAAAGAATTTAGTATTTGAGTCCCCTCCAACAACAATGCCATCAATATTTTTCTCCAACTAGCCTTTGGAGCTATTGCTTATATCTCTAACTCTCTCCTCAACCCCTCCCTCTTTTTTTCCCCTTTCCTTTTAACTCCCTCACTCCTCCCGCTCTCTCCAACCCCACCCCCCACCCACAACCACCCACCCACCCAACAATTGCATTAGGCTAATATAAATAAATTCATTATGATGTAAAGAAAATTTACAATGAGTATTCAAATATATGTTTGTATACAAAACAATCTTCGCCACGTCAAGAAAAATCAAAAATCTAAATACTAAAAGAACATTTCAAAATTCGCACCTGTCCATTACAAGACGAACAATATATTCCTTAGGCATGTTTGGGAGTTGCCTTGCAAATATATTCTTCAATCCTATTAACCTGGAAAGAACATTTAGCAATTATTGGTAGCCTAGATAGTTCGCCTGCATAAGATTATATCTAACAGCATAAGATAAATATTAATACCAAATCATGTGCTCATCAATACCATCGTTTGAAACACATGCAAACTTGAGTCTTCCAGACTCCTCCTGCAAATTTTAAAGTTTACGTTGATATTAAATAAAATGAAAAAGTCTACAAATAAAGCTGAGAATTTGCTGAGAACCCATACCCAAAATTAAAAGTTGCAGAAGCCAAAACTACATCCATAACACCCTTTTATATAATAGGACTCAGATATTCAGTTGCAACGATTTGGAACCTCAATCCTAACAACCTCAACTTCCTCAAACAACATGAAGTTCCTAAAAGAAAAGACAAATATCTCTCCCAGTCCAACTCTTACCACCAGGATAGCACAATTTGCTTTAGTGAGAGGTCTAATCACTTTATTCCATGCTAGAAATTGACAAGTCTTTTTAATCACACCTCTCTTTCTCAATATCACTCTCTCCCTGATAGTCAAATATCACCTCCTGTAGTTTGTAATGACTAATTAGTTATCTTATTTTATTCAGCTTTTCTTGTCTCGGGAATTGGACATATTGCATTGTCAAGTTTGGTATAACTCACTTGATCTTTTGTTTTCTCGTTGCTAAAAGAGTGTTTGAATTCACTTATGTACATTACCTTGTGCAAAAGTTATTCTTTTTTCCTTCTTCCATCAATCTCCAGTTTCCATTTCTTTTCTTTTTCCTTCTCAACAATTTTCTCCAGTTCTATAACAAACCAAGAATACTAGATACTTCCACATCTTAATGTAGTCCAACCAAAAAATTTAAGAAGAGCTAGTATCTATCTCGACTTGCAACGTCAATTTCCTAGCAGGACCACATAGCCAAGAAGGAAGAGATACATGTAATGGAACGAAAAATTCAGAAATCATAAGATAGCAAATAGTAACGTTGAACCAAAGTACAAGTGCACAATTTTAGAAACAACCACTGGCAGTAGTAGCCACCTTACATAAAGTTAGAGCGAGAGAGGAACAAAAATTCATGACCGATTGCAGTATGTTACTTAACCTACCCCTCTCCACTGAACTCAAAGAACAATAAAGGGAAACGCATGCAAAACACTTTCAAAAAGTTCAATGCCCAAGTTTAATTTTTTTTATTTGTTATTCATCACACACCGGCTTCAACCATTCGCATTATCTCAAACAAAATGCATCAATTGTATACCATCTGCTCAATGTGTCCTACAGAAAAAGGCAGGCATCACTTCACAATCAAAAAACAGGACATAGAAGCAGGAAACATACTTGTATACTTCAATTTTCCATGGAAAAATTTCCTGTCGAAGATTATTTTCTAGAAAATATTTTACTTAAGTAACATGTTTAAATGAAGCAATGAGGTCAGCAAGGATTCATATAGCCAACCCCCAACTTCTTTTGGAGTGAGGCGTAGTTGTAATAATATTTTCAGGATATATTTTCATCATAATAAACACACTGTTACTGGATATATTTTCCCTCATAACTCAAAAATAGTTACCTCTCTCTTTAAGCTCTCTTCCCTTGCAGTGTAGGCACCACTGGTCTGTAAATTGTCAGTAAAAATGTTCTTCATACTCTCATCCTTAACCACCGCCCCTGAAACAGAACCAGCAGCAGCTGTAGGTGGCGTTACACTACCCTCTTTCACTACCTCCGACGACTCAATTTTCACCGAATTATCATTCTTAAGCTTATTATTCCTCCCTGACCCTGAGGGTGCACTACTCTCCAACCGCGACGCTGTGAAATTGCGCATGGAAGAGCCATCGTAATCTTCCTCGTCATCATCACCCACCTCTTCGGAGTCATCTTCGGAGTCGGAATCAGCACCGCCTCCGCGGGCGCTGATACTCTCTAGGTCATCGTTGGAGGTGAGAGCACCGTCGCGCGTGTCGGAGAAGGAGGACGGAAAAGGCGGCGCGTGGTCGTCAGATGCCATCTTGCGTTTGTGGATCGACGAGGTTGCTGAGGCGGACGCCGAATGCGAGGGCGATGGAGATTGTGAACTCCGCGACCGGCCCGGCGCCGTCAGGTGGGATGAATGAGCGTCCATTGGTTCCAAAAATTTTGAAAATCAGGGATTTTATGGAAAAGAAAAGAGTTAATGGCATGCCACATGGATAATTAAACTAATTGATCATAAAATCGAATTAATTAGGTAAAACAACTTTATTACACTCAGTCAAAAAATTAGGTTCTTTTTACTCGTTCCTTCAGTAAAGATTTCTCAGTCAAAATAGGTTCCTTTTACTTCCATCAGAGAAAACTCTCATCGGACCGTCAAAGTCTCTTCTCCGATCATCTTCCTCCAATTTCTCTTCACAACCAGTCGTTGCTACCATCGATTCCTCTTCAAAACTAGTCGTTGATATTTTGAATTTGGATTAAAGGTGAAGTTTTGCTGGTGAATCAAAACAAAATTAGGGCTTAGAGTTTTGCGGGTAAAATATCTTCCTCCGATTCTTCGAAGAATTTGAAGATTATTAAAGAAGATTGTTTCAATATAGGTTTTATTCTTTTTTTTCCTATTAATTTTGTTGAGAAATTATGATATGTAGTACTGTGATTTAGTTAGTAGTACCAAAATTTGGTTTTTTTTTAGTTGTTACATCTTCCTGCTTGTCGATGTTTGTTTGTCGAATATATAGTTGCATGCATGCTGCTTGTTGTTAGTTTTGGATTTCGGGTCTTTTTATATTAGATTAATAAAATGTTCTGTGTTTTTAGCCTTATTCTTTGTTGTTTTTTATTGTTATTTTAGGGTAATGGCAGACAAATATTTGAATTTGATATTTCATATTGATGGTATGCTTGTGAGTGAGGTAGGGCCGGTTTATGTTTAGGGGAACATTGAATATGTCTTTAATGTGGATACGGACAAACTTTTTATTTAGACCAGATAGTTGGTTCCTTTTGGTATTTGCTTTCTTGTACTGCGGCAATCAAGGAATGACCGGGTATAATGCTTGAAGTAGTATAACTGAGTTAGTTTTAAATGAAGCGAAAAAAGCAACAATACACATTGAAACATATACTAATAATATTTCTAGCATTTCATACAAAAGCAACAACCAAGTTTCACATTACACTTCCTAGCATTTGAAACAAAAGCAACAACCAAGTTTTAGATTACACTTCCGAGCATTTGAAACAAAAGCAACAACCAAGTTTCAGATTACAAAACTGTCACGACCCTAAACTCGGACCCGGTCGTGATGGCGCCTCTCGTGAAGACAAGGCCAGCCAACACTTTTCATTTCAATTTTTAGTAGTTAAACCATAAGAAATAAGTCTAAAGCATAATAAATAGAATATCAAAGTAGCAGATAATAGCATAATTTGCGGAATACAATCCCACACAGCCCGATACCTGGGTGCCACTAGCCATGAGCATCTATCAATCCTAATACAAGTCTGAAAAGTCTATAAGCTATTACAAAATGTCTGATAAAGAAATAGAAATGATAAAGGGGGAGAAACACGGGACTGTGGACACCAAACAGCTACCTCGTGGTCTCCGAAATCTGCCAGGAGCTCTCAACTCGCACTGGCAGGATCAGCAATGCCTGAATCTGCACACGGGATACAAGAAATAAAGTGAGTACTCCAACTCAGTGAGTAATAATTATAAATAAAGACTGAAAGCAGGAAATCATGTATGGCACATTACAGGTTATAATGAAGCAGTAAAAACAGTAACTCAGTAAAAGATATGTAAAAGTCATTTTAGTTCAAATTAAACTTCAAGAAAGCCTTTTTCAACAATTAAGCAGATAAATGACCGGCAATTAAGGAAAGATAAATACATAAAGGTTCGCCCCTCGGGCACAGTATCAACAAATCCGCCCCTCAGGCAATATCTCACAACAACACCAGCCCCTCGGGCTATATCTCACATCACAATGGGTACCCACGCTCACTGGGGGTGTGCAGACTCCTAGAGGGGCCCCTTACGGCCCAATCGCAATATTAAGCCATCTCGTGGCGTCATCACTAGGCTCTCGGCCTCATATCAACAAGCCATCTCGTGGCGTACATATCTCAGGCTCTCGGCCTTACTCAGTCAAAAATCCTCACAAGCCACTTGGCAAAAGTATCACATGATTCTCAACCCAATTATCATTTAAAAGATCATTTAAGTATTAAAACATAATAATCATGGCTGAGTATGAAAACAGTAAAATATAATATGATTGGGTTCAAGTATAAAGTCAAAATAGTGAGGAAATATCAATAAAAATCCCCGAATGGTTCAAATAGTTGGCACAAGGCCCAAATATAGCATTCAACCCAAATCATGGTGATATCAAATAGATTTCAGTCAAATACGCGGTAAAATAGTCATTCGGGACGAACTAAGTCACAATCCCCAACGGTGCACGACCCCACGCTCGTTATCAAGCGTGTGTGTCACCTCAATATAGCACAACGACGTGCAATTCAGGGTTTCATACCCTCAGAACATCATTTACAATCATTACTCACCTCAATCCGGTCAAATCTCTAGCCCGCGATGCCTTTGCCCCTCGAATCGGCCTCCACTCACATTGAATCTATCTAAAATCGGAATCATGACGTCAAAATATGCTAAGGGAACGAAGCCCAAGCGAAAATAATCAATATAAGACACAAATCCCAAAATTACCAAAACCCGACCTGTAACGACCCGACCGGTCATTTTGAACTTTTGCACTTTGATCACCAGTTCTTGGACATGACTTACCCCGTGTAATGTATTATGATTGATTTAGATCGTTGGTTTTGGTTTTCAGGAAAAATCAGAATGAATTTGAAGGAACAGTCCCAGTTGAAAGCTTTGAATTTGAAATGTTGACTAAGAGTTGACTTATTTGTATATGAGCTCGGATTAGAAATTTTATGATTTGGATAGTTTCATTGGATGATTTATGACTTAGGAGAGCGATCGGAATGCATTTTGGAAGTCCGTGGAAGGATTTGGCTTGAATTGGCAAAGTTAATATTTTGGCGAATTCCGGTTGATAGGTGAGATTTTGATCCGATGGTTGGAATGGAATTTCGAGAGTTACTATAGCTTTGTTATGTCATTTGTGCTGTGTGTGCAAAATTTCAGGTCATTTGGACGTCGTTTGGTCGACTTTTTGATCGAATTCGGATTTCGGAAGTTTTGGAATTCTTAGGCTTGAATCCGAGGATGATTTGATGTTTTGATGTTGTTTTGAGCGTTCTGAAGGTTGGAACAAGTTTGAATTATATTATGGGGTATGTTTGCATGTTTGGTCAGGGTCCCATGAGGCTCGGATATGTTTTGGAAGAGATTTTGGAAGATTTTGGCATTTTGATTATAAGCATGTAATGATCCAAAGGTCCATTTTTAGTTCTAGAGATCGAAATTTGATTTTGAGACTTCCGGTATTTTGATAATGAATTATAGGACTGATCTGGAAAGTTTGGTCTAATTTCATCAAGTCGCGATTAGGTTTTTGACACGAAACATGAGTTAATTGTTTAACGAGCGAAATGGGTATTTAACTGAGAAAATGAGCTCCAAATTGAGTTTCGACTGAAGGGCTATGTTCGTATTATTATTTGTGACTCATAGGAACAAGAATCATCAAATTCCGAGTTCGTATGATGGAGTTAGAGCCTTTTTAGTGAAAAGAAAAGCTGCTACAATTTTCTGGGCAGTTTCTGCATTTTTCGCACGTGTGAACAGTAACCGCACCTGCGTGAATAGTATCCGTGTACAGTACCCATGAACAGTACCGTGAATAGTATACACGAACAGTATCGTGAACAGTACTCATGAATAGTAAAATACGTGAACAGTACCCGCGAAAATTTCTGGACAGTGTATGATTCGGGCAGTCCGAGAGTTTTCTCATTTTTGGAGCTATGGAGCTCGGATTGAAGCGATTTTCACCATATGGATTGGGGTAAGTGTTCTATATCCAAAAGTGATTATATTTAATGATTCCATGGTTATTTTCATCAAGAATTAGTGAATCAAATGGAAGAAATTGGGAAAAACTTGTAAACTTTTCAAAAACAAAAATTCTAGATTTGGAGGCCGAATTGTTGTTGGATTTTAGTAAAATTTGTATGGTTAAACTCGTGGAAGGATAAGGGACTCATTGATGTAAAAATTTCTGAGTTTCGAGAAGTGGGCCCGGGGCTCGAGTTTTGCTAATTGCGGGATTTTTGATACTTTTCGATTGTTTTCGCTTAGGCTTTGCTCCCATAGCATATTGTGATGTATTCGTTCTGATTTTGGATATATTCGACGTGCGTGGAGGCCAATTTGAGGGGCAAAGGCATCGCGAGATAGAGATTTCGCCGGTTCGAGATGAGTAATGATTGTAATTACTGTCCTGAGGGTTTGAAACTCCGGATTATACGCCGTTGTGTTACTTTGAGGTGACTTGCACGCTAGATGACGAGCGTGGGGTAGAGCACCGCTAGGGATTGTGACCTAGTCCATCCCGAACGAATATTTTAATGCATATTTGATAGTTAATTGTGTGACATTATTATATTTTTGGGTTGTATGCCATGTTTGGGGCCTTGTGCCGACTTGTTGAGACCCTTAGAGGCATTTTTACTATCTTTCTTCACTCTATTTGTTTGAAAGCATATTCTCAGTCATGTTTTACATATTTATTGCTCAAATCTGGCTTTATCACTATATTCTTAACATGTGAAAATTGTTTTGGGCTGAGTTCCCTATTTTACTGAGATAGACCGAGGGTCTGATTGTGAGATTGATGACTGAGATAGACTGAGAGTGTGATGGTGAGGACTGAGAGAGGCCGAGGGCCTAGTTGTGAGGATTATATATCTATGGATCGGGTTGCACGTCGCAGCAATATATATATATATATGGATCGGGCTGCACGCCACAGCGATACTTATACGGATCGGGCTGCGCGCTGCAGCAATATAGCGTTTGGGCTGTAGGAGCCCTTTCGGAGTCTGCACACCCCCAGTGAGCGCAGTCAACTATTTATATGGAGCGGGTTGTGCGCCACAGCGATGCATGGATCGGGCTGCACGCCGCAGCGATTACTTTGATTTTAGTTATTGTGAGAGATATACGGATTGGGCTGCATGCTGCAACGGTTACTATATGGTACTAATTGAGCGTGAATGCTGAGTGCGAGTACTAATTGGTAAGAGTTGAGTCACGAGTGACAGAGAGGCTAGCCCGAGGGGCGATAGATATATGCATGCATATGAATGATGTTTTTGCCTGAGAGGCCTGTTTATGGACTTATTGATTTCACTTCTCTTTAAAGTGAATTTCTATCGAATATGTTGATTTATCAATTGTTTTCACTCATCTTTATATTGAGCCTCTGTCGGAAAGTTGAACAAATATTTTAAAACAACTTTTATTTAAACTGGGGTTTATGAGATGTTCAGAAATTAAATTGGTTATTTCCACTGGGATTAAGTTATGAAGTGTTTATGATTACTGTTTTGCCCGAGGGGCTGTTTTACAAACTATGTTTTGCCCGAGGGGGCGATTATGGCTTTAATCTCTATTATTATGTTAAATGGTATTGAACCCCTACCGAAATTGCTGGAAAGTATTTCAAAATGATTTTTACTAAAAGCTGGATTTTAAAAGGGAAGATTGACTCGTATTATGATTTGAAGGCCTATTGTGTTTATTGAGCCTAACTGGGTTGGAGTACTCACATTACTCCCTGCACCTCGTGTGCAGATTCAGGTATATCGGAATCCGGTAGCGGGTGTTGATAGCTCAGCCGCGGAGTCATCAGAGTTAGCAAGGTGGCTGCATGACGTTCGCATCACCACTTCCTTCCCCTTATTGTTGTTACTGTATTTAGTACATTTTTAGACTTTTGTTGTATTCAGACCTTGATAGTTGCTCATGACTAGTGACACCTCGATGACGGGCTGATATTTTATTCCGCACTGTTATTCCAGGATTTTATTATGAAATATTATTTAATTTAAAGACTTAAAAATGACTCTTAATGCTTAAAGGGTTAAGGTGAGTGTTATGTCGGCTGACCTTGTCTTCACGAGAGGCGCCATCACGACCGGGCCGGTTTGGGGTCGTGACACGACCCCCGGGCCCACATCTCGGAATTCGATAAAATTCACATTAATAGGTTCCTGCGAGTTCATACATATCAAAAGTACCAAAATCCGACCACAATAGGTCCCTCAAATCTTCAAGTCTATGTCTCCAATACCAATCCCTAGTTTCCCCAAATTTTAACCCTTAAATTCCATTAATTATGGCTCTAATCCGTGAAATAGTATCATAGGAACGAGTTTTTAGGTCCAAAATCCTTACCTCAATGAAGTTCCCTTGAAATCCCTCTCCAAAATCGAAACCACCATGTACATCATCATAGCCCCCAGGCGTCGCTCCAATGTGGCCATTGAAAGCTCCTCCACTAAAAAGCTTCTCAATGTGCGGTATACCACGCACCATATCATCCAAATCCTCCCAAAACTGCCTCTTGACTTCCTCATCCAAGCCTGCTTGGGGTGTGTACGCACTGATTAAATTCAAACTAAATCTACCAACAACTAGCTTAATACTCATTAGCTTGTCGCTCACTCTCCTAAACTCTACCACTAAATTCCGGAGGTCCTTATCAACCTAAATACCAACCCTTTTCCTACCCCTTGCTCCCAGAAAACCATAGTTTAAACCCGTCTGCATCCCGCACCCTATCTCCTACCCATCTAGTCTCTTATACACAAGCTATATTAATCTTCTTCTTCTAGAGAATCTTTGCTAACTCTATAGACTTCCCAGTCAAAGTTTCTATGTTCCAAAACCCAACTCTCAACCTGGTGGCTCCCTTAGCGCTCTTACCCTATTACCCAATCCCCCCAATGACCCCTTCCCCACCCTGAGGACAAACCTTATCCTATCAGTGTTCACCAAAGCCACTATAATCTAAGGGACACCCCAAAATAAACGACGAATTTACAAATAAAATAAATCACCAAAATATAATCTTCAACTAAAAGGCAGAAACATGCAACAGATTAAACTACACTAACTAATAAATTCTACAACTAGCAGTCATAAACAAGCAAGCAAAGATTCAAGACAAAATAATAAATAGTAATCGAAGTTCTTGCTAATGTAATTAGGAAGAGTGAATATCGACAAGATCAAATAAGTAGGCAACAGATATTGTTAATGCTAAAATAGCAATATCGAGATAAAAGAGGAACAGTAAAACCTGGATCGTAGCGCCTAAAGTTTTGTTTGTCGGAAGAAATGGAAATCTGTTGGTCGTTCTTGGGCCTCGATTCCTTGAGGGAGAAGCACGCGCTGGAAAACAGGATGGATGGCGGCACACGCACCGACGCGTGGTTAGATCTGTGCCGGAAGGTTGGCTGATTTTGATGGGGTATGCTGCTTGTCCCCACACATATGTAGGATGCGAGGGGGATGGGAATAGAGAGAGAAAGCAGTGCCACCCCGACCAATCGCCAGAGATAGAAGAGAAGAAGAAGACGGGAAAAAGAGAAAGGGAGAAAGAAAGAGAGAAGGTCGGAGATGAAGGGATGAGAGATGAAGTTTAGAGGTCGTACGTGTGTTGCGGGCGGTGATGGTGGAAGACGACAACAATAACGATGGCTGAAGATGTTAGTCTTTTATGAAGAGAGAGAGAGAGTATTTCTTGAAATAAATGCAAAAAAATATGACAACTCATTTAGGAAACATCGTCTTCTACTAATTCATCCTTATTGCTATAAATTTGTATCCTTGTTGCTACAAGTTGCATATAGAATACATTTGTCTTCTATTAATTCATCCTTATTGCTATAAGTTTTGCATATTTACCAACTTAACTCTTAATACCCCACCCCCAAAAAATATATATGATGAATTCTTACATAGTTTAAATGAACAAATATTTAATAACCTAATGTCACGACTCAGACTTCCCACCCTCGGGAGTCGTGATGGCGCATACTCGTGAAAGCTAGGCAAGCCGAGCGTTATATATTTTTCTTAACCTTTTAATAATTTTAAAACAACATGCGATCGACATTAGAATAATAATAATAAATGAAATGTGGAACACAAAATCTAATAGTTTAACCAAATGCTAGTGCAAAATTCCAAAATACAACTCTACCCAGAATTGGTGTCACAATATCACGGACCATCTACAAATACTACAAACAATGGCCTGAAAAAAAAGATACAAGTCTGTCTCTGAAGTAAATGAAAATAGGATATAAAAGATAGAAGGGGATACCAAGGCCTGCAGACATCTACAGGACTACCTCGGGTCTCCACTGGAGTGAAGACAACAACCTCGCTATGGTCCAAAAGCTCCGGTGCCGAGATTTGCACACAGTGTAGAGTGTAGTATCAGCACAATCGACCCCATGTGCTGGTAAGTGTCGAGCCTAACCTCGGTGAAATAGTGACGAGGCTAGAACAAGACTACAAAATAAACCTGTGTAGTTAAAACATATACGATAAGTAATAATAACGGGAACTAGCAATTAAAGATGGGATGAGGAACACGCTGCGGGGAATATCAAGTACCAACAGAATCTCAGGAGAAAATCATAAAGAACATTTTAAATTTCACACCAGCAAGAATAAGGAAACAGTAACGAATCAATATCCACTTTTATTCTTTATTGTTGCAGCGCGCAACCCGATCCAAATTATCTAACATTGTTGCGGCATGAAACCCGATCCAAATCATAGAATATTGTTGCAGCGTGCAACCCGATCCAACTCATATATCACTGTTGCAGCGTGCAACCCGACCCCTCCTGTCCTCCCTTATAACTCCTTGTTGCGGTGTGCAACCCGATCCCATATAATATTGTTGCGACGTGCAACCCGATCCCAATATACAAATCAACACCAATCACAAAAGAATCACGGCAAGGGAACAATAAGGAAACAACAATACCCTAGCAAGGGAATCAACAACAAGAATAAACACATCCCAGCAAGGGAACCAACAGTAAGAATTAAATACGTCCCGGCAACGGAATCAGCTATAACCAAACTTGTACCAACAATTAACTTCACAAATGAAACCTCAAGTGGAGCCAATGCTCAATAATAAACAAATATCACGAAGATAATCATAATTCTTGCCCAACACGGAGAATCAACAATTTAGGCATTTGTAGTACTTATTAAGAAACACAATGATTACAATTTAAGACTCACGGGCATGTTTGACAACGGCGTATAGATACTCGTCACCACACCTATACGTCGTCGTACACTACACTAGCACATACCAAATAAAGCACAATACCTATTCCCTCAAGCTAAGGTTAGACCAAACACTTACCTCGAACTTCCATGGCCAACTCAAGCCTCAAACACCGCTTTTCCTTTAAAGTTCGCCTCCAATTTTACTTGTATCTAGCCCAAATTAGTTTAACAACATCAATAAATGTTAAAGAATTCAAACCCAATGCTTAATTATAGGTTTTCTATCATTTTTCCCACAAAGTTAAAAAACGACACCAGGCCCGCTTGGTCAAAACTCGTGGTTCGGACCAAAACCCGATCACCCATTCATCCACGAGCCCGAATATGCAATTAGTTCGAAATCCGACCCCAAAATGAGGTCTAAATTCCAATTATTAAATAAACCCTAACTCTACCCGATTCACAATTTCTACCATAAAAATCCTAGATTTTTGGATGAAGATTGATGAAATGCAATGGGAAATCGAAAGAAAAAGGTTTAGAATCATATACCAATACTTTGGGGAAGAACTTGCTCCTTGAAAATCTCCTCAATGCTCTCTAGTTTTGAAAATATTAAAATGTGGGATAAATCCCGGCTTTGCTTCTATTTTAAGTGCTGGGCGACAGTGTTCATTGCGTTTGTGAGAGCATTGTCGCGTTCGCGAAGAGCTGCCAGTAGTGGATTTACGCGATCGCGAGAGAAGCTTCACATTCGCGAAGGCTTAGCCTAGCCTTGCCTTCGCGTTCGTGATAGAGGTGTCGCGTTCGCATAGTTCTCCCAAGATTCCCTGACCATCCCATCCTAATGCTACGCGTTCGCGATTGACCGATCGCGTTCGCATAGAGCAAACCCCCCAACGCTCTGCGTTCGCGACCTGGGTCTCGCGTTCACATAGAAAAATTTCCATCCCAACCCAGTTCCCTCTCGTGATCGCGAGAATAGCTTCACGACCGCGAAGCACAAAAGTTTTGTGCACTAGAAGCAGCAAAAGCTACAATTTTCTAAGTGTAAAAACATCCCGTGGCCTATCCAAAACTCACCCGAGCCCTCGAGGCTCCAAACCAAACATGCACACTAACCTAAAAATATCATACGAACTTGCTCGCATGATCAAATTGCCAAAATAACGCCTCGAACTACGAGTGTAGCATCAAAATCTAAGAAAAATCTCAAGAACTCTTAAGTTTCAAATTTCACAACTAAGGGCCCGATTCATGTCATATGAAGTTTGTTTCTTACCAAATTTTACAGGCACAACTTAAATACCATAAAAGATATGTACCGAGCTCCGGAACTAAAATACAGGCCCGATACTATTAAATTCAAACACATTCAAATTTCCAAAAACTCTTAAAATTTTAGTTAAACAATTTGCTTCAAAAATTCATTTCTCGGGCTTGGGACCTTAGAATTCAATTTCGAGCATACGCCCAAGTCCCATATTTTCTCTCGGACCCTCCGGGACCGTCAAATCACGTGCCCGGGTTTTGTTTACCTAAAATGTTGACCGAAGTCAACTTAAATTTAATTTTAAAGGTAAAATCAACATTTTTATCTCACATAAAAACGTTTCAGATATATGCTTGGACCACACACGCAAATCGAGGCGAGATAAAAGGAGGTTTTTAAGGCCTCAAAACACAGAATTGACTTGTAAATCAAGTGATGACCTTTTGGGTCATCACATCCTCCACCTCTAAAACAATCGTTCGTCCTCGAACGAACATAGAAAAGAAGTACCTGAGTCAAGGAAAAGATGGGGGTATCGGCTCCGCATATCGGACTTAGACTCCCAGGTAGCTACCTCGGTAGGCTGACCTCTCCACTAAACACGAACAGAAGGGAACTTCTTTGATCTCAACTGACGAACCTGCCGGTCTAGAATAGCTACCCGCTCCTCCTCATAGGTAAAGTCCTCGTCAAATTGGATAGTGCTGAAGTCTAACACGTGGGATGGATCGCCATGACACTTCCGAAGCATAGATACATGAAACATTAGGTGCACAACTGATATACTTGGCGGCAACGTGAGTCTGTAAGCCACCCCTCCCACTCGATCAAGAATCTCAAAAGGACCAATGAACTTAGGGCTTAGCTTGCCCTTCTTCCCAAATCTCATCACGCCCTTCATGGGCGACACCTGGAGCAACACTCGCTCTCCAACCATGAATGCCATATCACGAACCTTGCGGTCGACATAACTTTTCTGCCTGGACTGAGCGGTACAAAGCCTATCCTGAATGATCTTTACCTTATCCAAGGCATCCTGAACTAAATATGTACCCAACAATTGAGCCTCTCCTAGCTCAAACCACCCAACCAGCGACCGTCACCGCCTACCATATAATGCCTCATAGGGAGCCATCTGAATGCTTAACTGGTAGCTGTTGTTTTAGGCAAACTCTGCTAATGGCACGATCTGATCCCAAGAACCTCCAAAGTCAATGACACATGCTCGGAGCATATCCTCTAAAATTTGAATAGTACGCTCGAACTGTCCGTCCGTCTAGGATGAAATGCTATGCTCAACTCGACCCGTGTGCCCATCTCACGTTGAACTGCCCTCCAGAAGTGTGAGGTAAACTGCGTACCTCGGTCATAAATGATAGACACGGTCACACCATGAAGACAAACAATCTCCCGGATATAAATCTCAACCAACCGCTCCGAGGAATAGGAAACTGCCACAGGAATTAAATGCGCTGACTTGGTCAGCCTATCAACAATACCCATACTACATCGAACTTCCTCTAAGTTCGTGGGAGTCCAACAACAAAATAGTGATCCGATCCCACTTCCACTCAGGAATCTCAATCTTCTGAAACAAACCACCGGTCTCTAATGCTCATACTTCACCTGCTGATAATTCAATCACCGAGCTACATAGGCAACAATGTCCTTCTTCATCATTCTCCACCAATAATTCTGCCGCAAATCCTGATACATTTTAGCGGTGCCCGGATAAGTAGAATATCGGGAACTATGTGCTTCCTCTAGAATCAAATCACGAAGCCCATCCACATTAGGCACACAAATACGACCCTGCATCCACAAAACTCCATCATCTCCAACTGTAACATGCTTGGCACCTTTGTGCCGCACTGAGTCTCTAAGGACAAGCAAATGAGGGTCATCATACTATCGATCTTGGATACGCTCAAATAATGAAGAACAAGTGACTGTGCAAGCTAGAACACGGCTTGGCTCAGAAACATCCAACCTTACGAACTGATTGGCTAAAGCCTGAACATCCAAAGCAAGAGACCTCCCACCGACCAGAATATACGCAAGACTGCCCATAGTGGCTGACTTCCTACTCAAAGCATCAACCACTACATTGGCCTTCCCCAGATGATACAAGATGGTGATATCATAGTCCTTCAACAGCTCCAACCACCTCCTCTGCCTCAAATTTAGCTCTTTCTGCTTGAACAAGTATTGCAAACTCTTGTGATCCGTGAACACCTCACATGACACACCATATAAATAATGCCTCCAAATCTTCAGCACGTGAATAATGGCTGCTAACTCCAAATCATGAACGGGATAATTCTTCTTGTGGATCTTCAACTATCACAAAACATATCCAGTAATCTTGCTTTTCTGTATCAACACCACACCAAGTCCAATACGCGATGTGTCACACCTCCTTTTTCCGCCCCCGCGAGGGTGCGTGGGAGTTTTTTCCAATTAAACCTAAGATGAACAACGACGAACTTTGATTGTAAACAAATCTGTCCGAGCCTCGACCAAAGCTCGAACGAAGGACGACGAAGACGAAGAAGAAGTAGAAGCAGCCCGCAGCTACTGCCGCGACGAGCAGCAGCAACAGTCCGTCCAACACCTGCTGTGACGAGCAGCAGTAGCACGGCATCGAGAAGCAGAAGCAGCGGTGGAGGAAGGAGGAGAAGCAGCGGCGACGAAAGAGCTTTGTCAACGGACTATGGTGAAGCAATGGCGTTTGGTCGACGTTGAACAACAGCAGCAGTGGGGTGTCGAGCAGCAGCAGTGTCGACACGTGCCAGCAGCAGCTGGAAGAAAACGAAGCAACAGTGGCATGACGACGATAGTCGTTTGGAGTGAAGAACGAAGAAGAGCAGCCGCTGCGTGTGTGCTTTTTCCGTTGTATATGTGTGTGTATGTGTTGACGTGTGTGTGTGGCATGAGGGTGAGGGGGAAAGGGCAGCCATGGTTGAGCTTTGAGGGGGAAACCATTGATGCTAAAGAGAAACCTATGGGAAAAACCAACACTGGCACCGTAGTTAAAGCTGTCTTGAGCTTCTGAAAGCTCGCCTCACACTTATCCGACCACCTGAACTGGGCACCCTTCTGGGTTAACCTGGTCATCGGGGCTGCAATAGATGAAAACCCCTCCACAAACCGATGGTAATAACCCACCAAACCCAAGAAACTCTGGATCTATATAGCTGATGTGGGTCTAGGTCAGTCCTTGACTACCGCAGTCTTCTTAGGATCCACCTGAATACCCTCTACTGATACAACATGACCCAAGAATGCAACCAAACTCAACCAAAACTCACATTTGAAAACTTGGCATACAATTGACTATCCCTCAAAGTCTGAAGAACGACTCAAAGATGCTGCTCGTGCTCCTCCCGACTGCGAGAATAGATCAAAATGTCATCAATGAAGACAATCATGAAGGAATCCAAATAAGGCTTGAACACTCAGTTCATCAAGTCCATTGTCACGACCCAGATTTTCCGCCCTCGGGAGTTGTGATGGCACCTACTAATATAAGCTAGGCAAGCCGACTATTTGAACAAATTATCTTTTTATATTCTTTAACAATTTTAAAGCAATAACGTGTAGATAACAGAATTTACAATAAGCGGAAGAAATGCAATAAATTATCTGAATATGTATCCAATACAACTACTTGAGCATTGACTACCCAGAACTGGTGTCACAGTTTCACAGACGGTCTAAGAATACTACATACAAAGTTTGAAAGATAAAAGATACACTATTTCTGAAATAAGTAAAGGAAACAGGATAAAGGAAAGATAGGAGGTGACGCCAAGGCTCGCGGACATCTGCAAGGCTACCTCGGGTCGCCTGTGTAGACTAAAGATAGCACACTCACTGCAGTTCAAGCACTCTGGTATCTGTATCTACACACAATGCAGAGTGTAGTATCAGCACAACTGATCCTATGTGCTAGTAAGTGCCTAGCCTAACCTCAGCGAAGTAGTGACGAGGCTACGACCATAATACCAAATAAACCTGTGCAGTTAAATCATATATAACGGATATAGAAGCAGATAATTACAATTAAAATTGGGCAGGGGAAACATACTGTGGGGAGTAACAGGTAACAATAGAACGACAGTAGAGAAACATAAGGTATGGCATAAATCAATTACCAACAAAAAAATAAGGAAATAGAAGAAATAGGCACACACGTAATATCGTTGTAGGCGTTCAACCCGATCCCATTTCATCTATTACCGTTGCAGGCGTGCAACCCGCTCCCATTTCACATATTACCATTGCAGGCGTGCAACCCGCTCCCATTTCACATATTACCGTTGCAAGCGTGCAACCCGCTCCCATTTCACATATTACCATTGCAGGCGTAAAGCCCGCTCCCATTTCTTATATTATCGTTGCAAACGTGCAACCCGCTCCCATTTCTTATATTACCGTTGCAGGTGTGCAACCCGATCCCATTTCACATATTACCGTTATAGGCGTGCAACCCGCTCCCATTTCATATACTACCGTTGCAGGAGTGCAACCCACTCCCATCTCTTATATTACCGTTGCAGGCGTGCAACCCGCTCCCATTTGTTTTGTCAACACCAATAAAAAAAAGGGTCCCGACAAGGGATCAATAATATCAAAACAAACATCCCGGCAAGGGAACAATAATATGACAATAACATCCCGGCAAGGGAACAAGAATGATAATAACATCCCGGCAAGGGAACGATGATGATAATAACATGTGAAGTGCAATAAACTACAACCGAGTCATAATAATTACAATACAAGACTCACGGGCATGCTTGATACCGATGTATAGATACTCGTCACCATGCTTATACGTCGTACTCCACAATTAACACGTAGCAAATAAGACACGACTCCTAATCCCTCATGCTAAGGTTAGACCAAACACTTACCTCGATGCCACGAACACAATTCAAGTCTCTACTATCACTTTACCTCTTGATTCCACCACCAATTCACTCGTATCTAGCCACAAGTTACTTAATTACATCAAACTGAATCAATTCTAATGCATGGAAACAAGTTTTCTAAAGTTTTACCCAAAAAGTCAAAAATCGCCCCCGGGCCCACATGGTCAAAACCCGAGGTTCGAACCAAAACCCGATTACCCATTCCCCCATGAACCCAAATATATAATTTGTTTTGAAATCGGACCTCAAATCGAGGTCCAAATCCCCAATTTTTGAAAAACCTAGGTTCTACCCAAAACACCCTATTTCCCCCATGAAAATCATTGATTTTGAGTTGAAATCATGTGAAAAGATGTTAAAGATTGAAAAAAACTAGTTAGAAATCACTTACGATTGATTAGGAAGAGAAGTTTCCTTTGAAAAATCGCCCTAGGGAGTTTATGTTTTGAGAAGATGTGAAAAATGGTTGAAAATGCGGCTAAGTTATGAACTTACAGGTTGCAGGTATTGCAATTGCGATCAGGGTTTGCAATTGTGAACCCAGGCTCTGCTATCAAGGTTTGCAACTGAGGCAACTTTCGCATTTGCGAAGTCGGAATTGTGAAAAACAGTCGCATTTGCGATAACAGACCCAAATGGGGAGCATCACATTTGCGAAGGGAAATATCGCATTTGCGAGGAAGGGCTGGCCTGGGCTATTTTTTCATTTGCAACTCAGCCATCGCATTTGCGAGCCAGGCTTTGCAAATGCGAAGCCTGTAGGCCTGCAATGAAACAACTGAAGCCTGCAATTTCAACCTCGTGGCCTATCCAAAACTCACCCGAGCCCTCGGGGATCCAAACCAAACATGCACACCAACGTAAAAATATCATACGGACTCGCTCGTGCATTCAAACCACCAAAATAACATCAACAACTATGAATTTAGCATCAAAATCATGAAATGTCCTAAGAACTTCAAATTTTCCAACCTTCTCAAATACGGTCTGATTCACGTCGTTTCAAGTCCGTTTCTTACCAAATTTCATAGTCTCATCTTAAATCACATATAAGACCTGTTCCAGGCTCCGAAACCAAAATACGGGCCCGATACCACCAAACTTTAAACACATTTCACTTTTAAAAACTTATAAATATTCCAAAAATAATTTTCTTTTTAAAAATAAATTTCTCAGGCTTGGGACTTCGGAATTCGAATCCAAGCATACGCCTAAGTCCCATATTTTCCTATGGTCCCTTCGAGACCATTAAATCACGGGTCCACGTCCGTTTACCCAAAATATTGACCGAAGTCAACTTAAATTCATTTTAAAGTCAAAATTCTTCATTTTTTTATACAAATTTTCACATATTGGCTTTCCGGCTACGCACCCGGACTGCGCACGTAAATGAGGTGACGCTGAAAAAGGTTTTTAAGGCCTCGAAACACAGAATTTATTTCTAAAACAAGTAATGGCCTTTTGGGTTATCACATTCTCCACCTTTAAAATAACTGTTCGTCCTCGAACGGACATAAGAAGGAAGTACCTGAGTCGGGGAATAGATGGGGATAACGGCTCCGCATATCGGACTCAGACTCCCAGGTTGATGCCTCAGCAGGCTGGCCTCTCCACTGAACACGAACAGAAGGGAAACTCTTCGATCTCCACTGACGAATTTGCCGGTCTAGAATAGCTACCGACTCCTCCTCATAGGACAAGTCCTTGTCCAACTAGACAGTGCTGAAATCTAACACGTGGGATGGATCGTCGTGATACTTTCGAAGCATGGACACATGAAACACTGGATGCACGGCTGATAAGCTCGGTGGCAAGGCAAGTCTGTAAGCCACCTCTCCCACTCGATCAAGAATCTCAAACAGGCCAATGAGCCTAGGGCTAAGCTTGCCCTTCTTCCCAAATCTCATCACGCCCTTCATAGGCGACACTCGAAGCAATACCTACTCACCAACCATGAATGCCAAATCACAAACCTTGCGGTCGAAATAAATCTTTTGCCTGGACTGAGCTGTACGAAGCCTATCCTGAATGATCCTGACCTTGTCCAAGGCATCCTGCACTAGATATGTACCCAACAACCGAGCTTCCCCCGGCTCGAACCATCCAACCGGCGACCGACACCGCCTACCATACAAAGCCTTATAAGGAGCCATCTAGATACTCGACTGGTAACTGTTGTTGTAGGCAAACTCTGCTAAAGGAAAAATTGATCCCACGAGCCTCTAAAGTCAATGACACATGCTCGGAGCATATCCTCTAAAATCTAAATAGTCCGCTCGGACTACCCGTCCGTCTGAGGATGAAATGATGTGCTCAACTCAACCTGTGTACCCAACTCTCGCTGAGCTACCCTCCAGAAACGTGAGGTAAACTGTGTACCTCGGTCCGAAATGATAGACATGGGCACACCATGAAGACAAACAATCTCCCCGATATAGATATCAGCTAACCTCTAAGATGAATAAGGGACTGCCACAAGAATGAAATGCGCTGACTTGGTCAGCCTATCAACAATGACCCATACTGCGTCAAACTTCCTCCGAGTCTATGGGAGTCTAACAACGAAATCCATAGTGATCCGCTCCCACTTCTACTCGGGAAGCTCAATCCTCTAAAACAACCCACTAGGTCTCTAATGCTCGTACTTAACCTACTGACAATTTAAACACCGAGCCACATACGCAACGATATCCTTCTTTATCCTCCTCCACTAATAATGCTGCCGCAAATCCTGGTACATCTTCGCGGCGCTCGGATAAATAGAGTACCAGAAACTATGAGCCTCCTCTAAAATTAACTCTCGGAGTCCATCCATATTAGGCACACAAACTCGACCCTCTAATCTCAAAATTCAATCATTTCCTAAGGTAACCTGCTTGGCACCTCTGTGCTGCACCATGTTTCTAAGGACACACAAATGAGGATCATCATACTACCGATCTCGGATATGCTCCAGTAAAGAAGAACAAGCGACTATGCAAGCTAACACACGACTGGGATCAGAAACATCCAACCTCATGAACTGATTGGCCAAAGCTTGAACATCCAAAGCAAGCGGTCTCTCACCGACCGGAAAATAAGCAAGACCGCCCATACTGGCTGACTTCCTACTCAAAGCATCGGCCACCACATTGGCCTTTCTCGGAAGATATAAGATGGTGATATCATAGTCTTTTAATAGTTACAACCACCTTCTCTGCCTCAAATTTAGCTCCTTCTGCAGACTCTTATGATTCGTGAACACCTCACATGCCACGCCATACAGATAATGCCTCCAAATCTTCAATGCGTGAACAATGGCTTCACTGTCGTGCCCCCTTTTCTCGCGAAATCGGGTTTATGATATTTGGGAGGACAACTCGTTCCCTTTCGGGAATTGGGTTTTGAATTGAAGAGTCGCCACCTAATGACTAAAGTGCATTAGGACACTAGGAGGGGTTTGTTTTGAGTAATAAGAGATTGTGTAAGGGCTTGAAATTATCCCAAAGGAAAGGTGTTAGGCACCCCTCAGGATCCACTAGTGTGGTTTCCGGCCAAACTATTGTTGTGACTTAAGTGCAAATAACACATAGGCAAATAAAAGCTTCAAATAAGAAGGGATTTTCATGTAATGGTTACAAATAAACAAAAATAAGAAAAAGAAACTAAAAAGAGTTGATTTCCTTAAAAGAAATGGTTTAAAAAGATTTAAAAGAAACAAAGAAAACAAAGGGAAGGGGGGGGGGAGGAGTCCTAGGTTTATTGATAATATGTATCACCCCACACAACATCCGGTAATCACTCCTTAGTGAGGGGCTACACGTGATGTTATCGCGTGGTCATCATATCCATATCTACCCTTTCCCACCCCGTTAAGGTATTAAAGCACGGAATGGTCTCGTTTACTTATTGCATGCTATTACCCGCCCCAATCCTATCAGCCCCAGAGGAACTTGGGACTACTAATCCTAAAGGGAGGATGTATTGGGCTTATTTGTGGTTTCAAAAGGTAAAATACTAAGGCGACAAATAAAACACATATAGCAAGTTTGGGGAAGCATATAAACAAATAAAAAGGGCTCAAACAGACCTCCTTTAAACCAAAGAAAGCACATAATGTAGCATGGCTCGCATATACTGTTTAGAGTCTGATTAAAACCTAAAATGTTGAGGCAGACTGATTTATTACATAGTTCATATAAGAAGCCCGAATCAGGCCTACCTGCTGGTTGTAGCATATAAAATCTGATTCAGCTTATAAACTTTCACCCTATAGCTTGCCTAAGTGTTAGACGAAGACCCTATAGGCATGATATCTACTGATTCCAGAAACAATGAAGTAAACATGAATACATACTGATTTAAGAAAAATCGTCTGTTATTAAAGGAAGACGAGGTTTAGCAAAAGAGCATGCGTCTCTGTTACTGGTTTTAGACTTATAAGCGAGTGAAGCGGTTCAGATTCGATTAAAGCTCCTATAGGCATGCTTTCTATGTGTTGTCGATTTTGGACACCTTTATAAACTTTGTAAAAAATGCAGAAATCCTATAGGCATGACATCTAGATGCTGAATTTTGTTTAAAGCCTATGAACATGATATCTAATTGTAGTTGGTTATTTAAGACCTATGAACATGATTGCTTAATGAAGAATGGATATGCAAGATTCAAAAAGACTTATAGGCATATTTTCTATATACATATGCAGAATTCAGATTTTGGGTAATTATGGACATGGTATCTAGATGAGAGAATGCAGAAATTTAGAAACCTATAGGCAGGATATCTATATGAGAGAATGTAGAAATTTAGAAACCTATAGGCATGATGTCTATATGAGAGAATGCAGAAATTTAGAAACCTATAGGCAGGATTTCTATATACGAGAATGCAGAAATTAAGAAATCTATAGGCAGGATGTCTATATGAGAGAATGCAGAAATTTAGAAACCTATAGGCAGGATGTCTATATGAGAGAATGTAGAAATTTAGAAACCTATAGGCAGGATATCTACCCCTTTGCATACATAGTTATCCCTCCCTTTTTCACTAGCCATTCCCAAGAGTTTATTACAAAATTATTACAGCCCAGAATAAAGTAAAGTAAAGAAAATACATCAGAAATTAAAGAGTATAACCAAGGAGAGCCTGATTTAGACTTCCTATCTGAAATATGAAGTAAACCAACTCCAAGAGATCATGTTCCAAAGCCTTTCTCCCTTTTGGATGTGTCAAAGTTTCCTAAGAGTCTCATATGAACTCCGGGTAGTGCTTACACCCAAATGTATCACCAGATTAAGACATAGTGTAGTGTGGAAGGGCCAACCCTCAAGTGTCCAAGCTTAGAGGGAACTCAAGGTCCCAAGGCAAGGCTCACAAGAGGGGGGCAGAACTTAGAGACTAAGAGAGAGTGCAAGTGCAAAAATAGAATGTTGAAAGGGGAAAGGGAAAAGGGAAACAGCTTAAATCAGTACACATAGGGGTATAGGGGAATGGGATTCATAACAAAACAAACAGAAGGAAATCAGCATGCCACTTTAAGTGTTAAGATATACATAAACAACAAGTAGACATGGACACAAAGCAGTAAATACATATTGTTGTGGTGCTAAAAATTAAATCCGGACATACCAGCTCTAAAGAGACAAATTTAGGAAAGCAGTAGGTCTTGTAGACAGGCCACAATGTAGACAAGAAGAGAAGATAGTATTGTGTATAAGTGTGAGTTCAGAAAGACTGTGAATTGATGATGAGTTAGTGAAAGAGTTGTGCATTTATAGTGTGAAAATCAGGCAAAAATAAGGCAAGAAAACAGTTAAGGAACTGATTGTCAATTAAGAATCAATTACACAAGACTTCCCTTAATTAGGGAATTCAGATTCAAACGGGTAAAAACGATTTAAGGAAGAAATTGAATAACCCTTTGTGCAAAGCATGCAACTGGGGGCAAATACATAAAAAGTTATTTAAGGACAGGATTTTGAAGTACACAGTTGTACAAATAAGGTAAGAAAATCAATTAGTAGCCAGTAAATCAATGGTCAGAGATCTTGTAATTACTGATCCATGAATGAACCAAGTCATAAAAGCTGAGAAGGGTTTTAAAATTAAGTCGAGTCATGAGGAAAATCAGCAAACAAGGAAGGAAAATCAATTAGTCCTATTCAAAAGGAAGTCTGAACTAATCATAAATTTGAAAACCCCTTTAGAGGGAGGTTCATCACATATAAAGAGCATACAAACATGTTGAGTTGAAAGAAGATGTTGTGCCATTGCAAAATCAGTAGGTAGTGGTTCATCACATAAGTCAGTAATGCAGAAGAGAAGTAGCATTCTGATAGCATGCAAAAGAACCAGTAAAAAGAGTTTAGAATTGTGTGAAAACAAGGATGACCAAGCTCATTTCAGATACTCGAAATTGGTCTGAAAGAGTTGGGGGTTTTGAAATAAAACCTTAGTTCGAGCAAATCACATAGCCAAACCTGGAAGAACCCTTAAATTCTAGGGTTTCCGCTATTAATCGAGTGTAGAGATGAGAGGGCAAGTAATAAAATTCGAAATAGGTTTAGAGGTCCCAGAAAAAAACTGAAACTTCTAACATATTCCTTTCAGCAAAACTCATGAGAAAACATGATAGAAAAGTAACATGCAGAACACAGCAGAAGAGCTCAAAGAAAATAGAATAGGAGAAGCTAATACGAAACATAATGGGAAAAATTGATAAGAACAATAGAAGAAGCATGCTAAGAAGATTTAGAAGAAACTTAAACAGAGCTCAGTAGATGGAACTTAATAAGAAACACTTAAGAACATAGTAAAGGAAGATACGGTAGGAGAAACACACAAGAACACAATATAGGAAAACACCGTAGAAGAAGCATACAAGAACACAGTAGAAGAAAATATAAGAACACAGTAGAAGAAAATACAAGAACACAATATAGGAAAATAGAAGAACACAGTATAGGAGAACACCGTAGAAGAAGCATACAAGAACACGGTAGAAGAAAATACAAGAACACAGTAGAGGCAGATACACAAAAAGAAAAAGAAAGTCAGAGAAACATTTAAATACTTTTCAGAAAACCCTAGATCAGAAAATCTCGCATTTGCAATCCAAAGCTAGCATTTGCGAGGAAGGGCTGGCCTGGGCTGTTTTGCATTTGCGACTCAGCTCTCGCATTTGCGAGCCAGGCTTCGCAAATGCGAAGCCTATAGGCCTGTAGTGAAACAACTGAAGCCTACAATTTTTCAAGTCTAAAATCCACCCCGTGGCCTATCCAAAACTCACTCGAGCCCTCGGGGCTCCAAACCAAACATGCACACCAACGTAAAAATATCATACGGACTCGCTCGTGCATTCAAACCACCAAAATAACATCAAAAACTATGAATTTAGCATCAAAATCTTGAAATTTCCTACGAACTTCAAATTTTCCAACTTTCTCAAATACGGTCCGATTCACGTTGTTTCAAGTCCGTTTCTTACCAAATTTCACAGACTCATCTTAAATCACATATAAGACCTGTTCCAGGCTCTGGAACCAAAATACAGGCCCGATACCACCAAACTTTAAACACATTTCACTTTCAAAAACTCATAAATATTCTAGAAAATAATTTTCTTTAAAAAATTCATTTCTCGTGCTTGGAACCTCGAAATTCGATTTCAGGCATATGCCCAAGTCCCATATTTTTCTACGGACCCTCTGGGACCGTCAAATCACGGGTCCGGGTCCATTTACCCAATATGTTGACCGAAGTCAACTTAAATTCATTTTAACGTCAAAATTCATCATTTTTCACAAATTTTCACATATTGGCTTTCCGGCTATGCGCTCGGACTGCGCACACAAATTGAGGTGATTCTAAAAGAGGTTTTAAGGCCTCGGAACGTAGAATTCAATTCTAAAACAAGTGATGACCTTTTGGGTCATCACATCCGTGAAAGCTTCTGGGGCATTTGTCAACCCAAATGATATCACTAAGAACTCATAATGCCTGTACCGAGTGCGAAAAGCTCTCTTAGGGACATCAGATGCCCTAATCCTCAACTGATGGTAGCAAGATCTCAAATCAATATTCGAAAATACCTTGGCATCCTGAAGCTGACCAAACAAATCATCAATCCTCGACAATGGATACTTATTCTTGCTTGTGACCTTGTTCAACTGCTAATAATCTATACACATCCTCATCAATCCGTCCTTCTTCTTAAAAAACAACACCGGTGCACCCCAAGACAAGACACTAGGTCTAATGAAGCCCTTATCAAGAAAGATTTGCAACTGTTCTTTCAATTCTTTCAACTCTGGCGGGGCCATACGATTCGGCGGAATAGAAATGGGATGAGTGCCCGAAGTCAAATCAATGCAAAAGTCAATATTCGTGTCGGGCGGCATACCCGGCAGGTCTGCAAGGAAGACCTCTAGAAACTCAAGAACAACAAGCACATAATCCATAGATGGAACCTCGGCACTAGAATCACGAACATACGCCAAATAGGCCAAACATCCTTTCTCAACCATACGCGGAGCCTTCATATACGAGATAACCCTACGGGTGGAATAACCAGGAGTCCTTTTCTACTCTAAATTAGGCAAATACGGCAAGGTTAAGGTCACAATCTTGACATGACAGTCCAAGATAGCGTGGTAAGGTGATAACCAGTCCATCCCCAATATGACATTAAAATCCACCATATCCAAAAGTAATAGATCTACTCGGGTCTCAAATCCCCAATCACAACTATACATGAACGTTGTACAAAATCCACCATAATAGAATCACCCACCGATGTAGACACATATACAGGAGTGATCGTAGCCTACTTCGCACTACTAATAAGTAGTGAGAGAGGGTCGCAATAGTTTTTACCCGATTTTGGGTCGGGATCGATTTCCACAGAGAGCTAGAAATGGAGTGGTGTATCTATTTAGCTTAGGATTGCGCAGAGTTCCAAATTGCACTTCTCATAATTTTTGGGGTTTTCTTTTAATTCTACTGTTAACAAACTACAAATTGTAAATTACGCTAAGAGTTAAATGCTACGGGTTGTTCAAATAGTTAAAGGCACTAGGGTAGTGACATCCGTCTAGGTGGTCAATTGACGGGTACTTGAAACTAAGGCACAATTGACATGATTGGGGAGTATGATATAACCGTTGCACTACTTTACCCACTATACACCTCTCGTGGTTCAAGTGATTTTGCCCAATTAAATTTCTCAAGACCAATTGGGTATGCAAATTTGCACAAGCAACTTAGGGTTCAAGTCGGGTATTACTCTCTCGAGGTTTAACCCTTTTATTGTGGCTATCAATCTCTTGAGTATGCCCCAATATCTTGTTGGATCAATTTTGGATACTTAGGCTCTCTTTCTCAAGAAGAGCCCTAGTCAACTAAACACAAACTAGTGTTTGCAACCACTAATTCAGGAATTAACCATGAAATTGACCTAAATATCAAACACCCATAGTCAATTTAGCCCTAAAATGAAAGACCCATCAATTAACCATACTAGGGTTGAGCCACAACCCTTTTTTTTTGGCAATCCGCTAGGCAAGCGCCTAGGGCTAATTTTTTATTAATAAAAGAAAAGAAAAATACAACAATTAGGAACAGTACAAATAAGGGGGACAATAGCACCGGTATTGTTACCCATATGCCTTGGATATATAATGACTCCTCTGTGCCTCACATTGCCTTATGATGGCAGTCTCATGTAGAGGATTCATGGTGTAGCTGCCGGCAAAGTCTCACGAGGGCATATAATCTCATAGCCGTGTGGATATTTTTCCAAAGTCATAGGACCAAGGCAACTCAAACCTTACCCTACTAATCCTATTGAGGCAGAGAAAATGCCTCACCTACTAGCACGCATGTAAAAAATAAGTACTGGAGAGTACCAAATATTCAATGATCATCACAGAGTTTATAACATACTGTGTGATGATATTACAAATGAGAATACTAATAAAGTGGTATAATAGAATGAAGTACCAATTTGGTTCATGTTCCTTCTTTTGCAAACTTGTAAAATCTTCAATTTGTAATTCTTTGTTGTTTTCCTCAACCGTGTTCAAAATGTATTCAAAAATCATCATTTCTTTTTTGAACGGTTGGACCTCGTTGATGTAGTTGGGGAAACATGCTTTTGTTTGGCAACTCTCATTGGAGGTCGCCTAACATTTAAAAAATCACTAACCTTGTCGTCCCAACTATTTTTCCTTGTATGAGATTTCCTATTTTTTCCGCTATGCATAGGTGATAAATCACCTTTTCTTGCTGCATGTATGCGGCATTCTTTCAAAACTGCATCTTCTTCTCCTTCCTCATACTTATCTCTACCCACAGATACTGGTGGCGTTGTATCCTGCTGCTGCTATCCACCAGTTGGAAGTGTGACTATAGCTCCTGAGGTGTTTGCATTCAGCTGCTGCTGCCCATACTTTCGACCAGCTGGATCAATCTGGTTACTAGGTGTGGCTGCATTTTGAACTATGTTTCCAGCTACTGCATCCTTGACTTTTAGAGCAGCAACTGGAGAGTACCTGGGAATGAAAGCTGGAGCGTTGAGATTCAACATGCTTTTGTGGCTCGCGTTTGGTATACCATCTGATTTAGGTAGTGTTATTAAATCAAGTTCTTCACCTACACTCTCCTGATCAACCTCATAATCTGCCTCTTCAGATGAGTATCCAACAAAATCAACACCAGAATCTTCTTCATCATCATACTCACGCTGGTCATCCCAAAGCGTGGATTTAATTGTCATCGCCCTCACATTTGCACTGATAACCTCATTGTTATTTCCTGTAGAAATCATCATCTGTCTAGATTCACCACCATGCTCACCAAATGATTCTAGCGATTGAGTAGGCACCTCCTGCACCGATGTGTTTAAAGCGACCAATGGTTGCCTGATCAGAGGCTTTGCATTCATCATCATACAACCCTAGCTATGGGGTCTAGCTCATTAATTGCTTAGTTAAATACAAAGATTCAATGATGAAAAGTAAGTAAAATTGCCCAAAATGGCTACAAGAGTCGTTCCCACGAGTGCAGCTGCTTCTAAAATCTATCCGATGACCTAAAAATGGAAAAAGAGTCGTTCCCACGAGTGCGGACTGCATTGGCTTGAAAGCTCCAACTTCAACTTCTCTAAATTTTGGCTCTGCGGACTACATAGAATGGTAGTACGACCGCATGGACTCCAGTGCGGACCGCACTAAATCTAGTGCGGCCACATTGCCTTTTAGCCTGAATACCTACCCTCTGAACCTCCTAGTGCAGACCGCACAAAGTGGTGTGCGGCCGCACTGGACCTATTTTGCCTGAGCTTGTCTTGTCTTTGGTACTTATGCAAGTTTCACTCCTTTTGAGCTGATCTTTGAGATCTTGTCACTTTGTTGATCAAACCTGCAATCAAGTACAATTTATGAGCCTTTTTGGGACTATTTTGTATGAGTTTCTAATCAAAGCATGAGCAAGAAGGAGTATAAAATGCGTCAAAATCCCTAGTTATCAACTCCCCAAACTTAAGCTTTTGCTTGTCCTCAAGCAAACAAAATAAGACCCACCCCTTAAGGGAAAATCCAAGAAATTTTCAGCTGTCCTAAAGCAACCTCAACTAGTATCAATTGGGACTAACAATTGCCCTCAATACAAATGAATCATTAACAACATTTACCCTTTGAAACACCATGGATTAAGTGCGACACAAGAACATCAAGAGTTGACTCAACACATCAAGGAACCCTTTCAATTACTTTGGTCATTGTGGAACCCAAACTCACACATCAAGGAACCCTTTCAATTACTTTGGTCATTGTGGAACCCAAACTCACACATCCTCAACTCTCCCTAAGCAAACTTCACCTTTGGAATAGTGGCACACAAAATGAGATTAATGGAAATTCACTCATCTCTCTCAAGAAAAAGTCACAAGTCCGACTCTAAGTACCATATGCTTGCCCCTTATGTGAGTATCCACTAATGTAAGCTTCATTCAACTAAAGATCATATAGGACTTTTGTGGAGACATTGTGAAGGCTTTTGGTTCAGGGTAGGAAAGGTTTTGGTCTAAGTAGGTTCCGTCTTCCCTTAAGCACTTCTTTTGATTCATTTGGCATATATTCACTTGACTTTTTGAGTCATTTCACTTCTTTCTAAGGGGTTAGAGAGACACACTTTCACTCTTTCTTAGGCATTTCAAACCTTTTCTCCTTTTTCAACTTTCCACACCTTTCATTCTTTGCTTTTCTTGAATCCCTTTTTATTCTTTTTTACATTGAACATTCTTTTTGTCTTTTTGATTTTCTTTGTTTTTCATTGCCTTTCATTTTCTTCATTTTTGTGCCTTTTTACCACTTTGTTGCAATCCTCGTCTCTCCCCCAAACTTATACTTTTTCCATGTGCTAAAGGAAAGATTGGGTGCCAAGAGAGGGTATCTTTTAGAACAGGTATAGGCTTGTATCATGATTCTTGAAAGAAAAAGGTCTAAAGCTCAAACGGGTTAACTAGGGATCTTATCATTGGCAGGCTATGAAATTGTTCAAACTATCATTTGGATCAAGGAGAGCCTATAATTATGTCTCAAGTCAAAATTCACTTATGATTTCGCCTCAACAAACATTCAGGGCAAGTTCTAAACCAATGGCTCGGGACTTGGACTTGCAATTGCAATTACTCACCACACAAGCTAAGGGATTGCTAAAGACATAGAGTCGGGGGCCCACAACGACCTAAGATATGATTTGAGCACACAATGGTCCCGAAAAACAACTTGATGATTATTGGTCAACACAAGAGTCTCAATGTCACGACTTTCACCATTCTAAACACAACAATTTGTTTTTGACCATGAGATCAAAGGCAAATGTGCTAGGCCCAAGTGAAGCTTTGCATGAGGCACCCTTAACTACTAACTATTAAAAACAAAAAGAAAAATGAACTCAAACCCTTAAGACGGTTGTCACGCCATCCATCATTGGGACGAGCCACTCGGTTCACACAACACTCCACCTTTGGAAAGAACCGTGGCATTAAGAAAACCAAAGGCTTATTGCAAACTTCGAAAACAAAAAGCTACGAATCACAAATAAGAAACTAAAAATGAAAAATTTTGCGAAAAATAGAATGAATATGTACAATAGGGGATTTGAATATACAATGGATGGGATGAATATATACAATGTGATATAATCTTTATAGATAGACCCAAAGTGAAATAAAAATGCGATAAATGTAACGAAATATCAGAATTATATACAGACCAAAGATGAAAAATCAAGAAAGCATAAAAAAATGTTAAATATATACAATCATCCAAAATGTAGGGCCTACCCCCTCAAATGAAAGCTAGCATTGTCCCCAATGCCAACTAGTCTAAATAAAGCACCAAAAAGGTAAGAGGAAAAAGGATATAGAAGACTCCCTATGGCCGGTCTGTCTGCATAGGCTCATGTGTGGTCCCTGGGTCCTCTTTGTGCTTGGGGACCTCAGACTGGTCCCCTGTGGCCTGCTGCTCTGCTACTGGGACCTGGGCCTGGACCTGGACATGCTCAATAGGTAGTGCACCCTGTGGTTGACTGGAAGAGGGCTCCTGTGGGTCAGCCAGCTGGATGATTGCATCATCAGCTCGAGGGATCATCCTCTTCCTCTTGGGAGGCCTTTGTGGCTGCTCCGGCTCTGGATGAACTGTTGGTGCTGGGTCCTGGAGTAATAAATCTAAAGGCAGGTGATCCACCTTTAGTTTGTCTACGTTAGCTCTCAACACCTTCACGGACTCTTTGGAGGCCCGTGTCTTCCTTAGCTTCTTGTGCTCCCAAGCAAGCTCCTTGAGAGCCTTGCTATGTGAATTAACTACCTTTGAGAGCACTGCCTGAGTGTCGAGAATCTTCTTTTGGTTTTCAAGTATCTCCTTGAGCACATCCTCTATCGACTGTGGAACCTGTGCTGGCTGAGGTGCCGACTGAGCCTCTACCACAATGGTGAGTGTTGACAACTTGGATGAGGTAGTATGCATCCAGTTGTTTATGCTAAGAAGCACCTAGCTTAGTCGGTGAGCAGTAATAGGATGGGCCTAGGAAGATGGAATCTCTGGGCCTGCTGATGTGGATGGACCGACATGAGTGGCTGTAGATGTGGAAGGACCGGGAGGGATGTCTGTAAAAGTGGAGGTAGGCTTAGCAGGAGCCACTACCACAACTGACTCTTCAGACTGGCCAGTTGGAGCAGTAGTGGTACCTTTGAAGTTCTTGCTTTTGGGGTTGTCATCCCCCTGCATACTGTACCAGGAAAAGGGGCCTTCGCCTTGACTATGATGTCATAGGGCCTCTTGTCCACATTTAGGTCCCGGAAGTACATTGTGAGGAAACTGAGGAAGGGATAGTTTCGGTCATGCTCCACGCCCACAATAGTAATGATTTTGGACATAACATTCCCCATGTTGATGGGATACCCTGCCATGATAGAAGCCACTAATACAGCCCGGTGGAGAGGTAATGTGTTGTCATGAGTGGTAGGGTCCAACCTGCTGCAAACAAAGGTCTCCCATCCCCTTACTTCAAAGTTCAAGCTCCTTCTCAATATCTTGACTCCAGCAGTCAACCAGTCGGGGACGGTACTTGGGATTGCCAGGTACTATGCTAGCCATGGACGGACCTCCTCGCCCATTTCCATCTTCACCATGTACAAGGTGTCATCCTCCTCATTGAAGCCTATGTATTTATTGATCGACTTCCTATCAAATAATACTTTTAAGTTCCGAACCTTGGTCACTTTGGAGCCCTCTTTGATGTGGGCTACATTGCAATAAAATTCCTTGACCAAGTGTTCGTTGGTGTCCACACAGTTATCCATAAAGTGCTCCCAGCCCGCTCTAGTCCTAAACTGTCTCTACACGTCGGGGTTGTGAGGTAGTAGGTCTCTATCTATGAAGATCCTCCCCGGAATCAATTTTCTCACCGACCACCACTCCCGAAACTTATGGTACGCCACCTCACTCACAAATCTATCTTCCCAAGCTTCGGGCTTCCTAGTTATAGCAACGCCTCCCACCTGAGGCTCCCCTCCTTTAGCTACCTCCTTATTTCCTTGTACTTCCTCCTCACCTCATTCTGCACCTTTCCCTAGTAATGAAGCTGTGGGAGAGGTGGATTATTCCCCACTACCTGCTGCTGAGCCCTCAAACGACTCAGAAGAAATGTTCACTGATGCTTGGGCAGCGGGGGAAGTGGGAGGAATGTCTCTCAATCTATGCCTCTCCGGCCAATCAGGGATATATTCAGGCACAAAATCTGAAGAGATTTCCCGGGAGGGCTCGTACTCACTCCCCAACTGATCACATGCTCTATCAGTAGCTTTTATTGCCTTCTGCATATTCTTGATGCTTTGCCTAACTTGGGGGATGAGTCTTATCATTTTCTGCTTCCCTCCCCGGGAAGATTCACTTCTGCCCGGTTGTTTTGAACCTTTTCTTCGCTATTTAACCATTGTCTGAAACACAATTGAAATGACTTTGTTAGTATAAGTTGCAGCAGTAGAGAAGCAGTTAAAACCAATGTTGCATAACATGGAAGAAAAGTTGCAGAAAGTTCTCAGAAGTCCCTAGTGCGGACCGCATGAAATGTAGTGCGGCCGCACAGGGGTCCGTGCGGACCGCATAAAATGGCCATGCGGTCCGCACAAGGGTGGGGTTCAGAATACCCACCCTCTGTATCTTGACAGTGCGGACTGCACAAAGTGGTAGTGCAGCCGCACAAGGGCTAGTACGGTTCACACAAAATGTAGTGCGGCCGCACTGCCCAAGGTTCAGCTTCACAGAAGTTCATCAGTGTTGTCCGCACAAAATGGTACTGCGGACCACACAGAAACGACTGCGGTCTGCACAGGGTGCCCAACTATGGCACTAAGTTAGGGTTCCAAAATTTTGAAATTATGTCTAATCTAACACCTAAATCATGCTCCTATGTGTTTGCCCAAAGTATTTGACTAACTAAGCCTATTTTAAACAAGAAATCAACAACCCTATAGTAATTGAATGAAGAAAAATACGAAAAGAAGAGAAAAAGAGCAGAAAATAACAAAAATTTAAAAAAAATGACAAAATTAATCAAGTAAGAGGAAAGGAATGGTACCAGATGTGAGATGCAATGAGACTAATCGGTTCCAAACAATTAAATATGAGCAAAGGAGGATGAGCAGTGTTTTTAATATCTGAGAGATGCAAAGGTTCGAAAAGTTTGAACAGGAAGGCCTTAGGGACTATTTATAGAAAAGCCCTAGGCCCAGCTTACCTACCCCAGTGCGGACCACACAAAATGGACCGCGGTCCTCACTGAACATTAGTTTCGAAGCTTTGAGGAGGTGATGCTTTGCGGTTTGCACAAAATGGACTGCGGCCGCAGAGTTCCACTGTGGACCTCACAAAATGTAGTACGGCCATAGTGGCAAACTTCAGAGAGGCTGCATTTTACCCATACCAGTGCGGTCTGCACAGAATGTAGTGCGGCCGCACTAGCGACTTTAAAGACCTGTGCATTTTTCCATTATGTCTTGCACTGCATCAACACATCCCTGTAACATCTCACAACAGTTAGCCCAAAAATCAATCCTATACTTCAAAGAAAAATCAAAGAAGAACAAAAAGAAAAACACATGGGTTGCCTTCCAAGAAGCGCCTGATTTAACGTCACGGCACGTCACAGGTTACCATCACATCATTTGAAATGAAGAAGCGCCACCACGTGGCTGTCATCAATTTTTCCAAGATAATGCTTGACCTGGTGCCCATTAACTCTGAAGACTTCACCATTTTTGTTCTTTAAATCAAGAGCACCAAACGGGGTCATGCATACCACTTCAAAAGTTCCACTCCATTTGGACTTGAGCTTTCCCGGAAATAAACATAACCCGGAGTTGAACAAGAGAACCAAATTACCTACTTTGAACTCCTTTCCACGAGCATATTTATCATAAAGGTACTTTATCTTGTCCTTATACAAGGACGAACTAGAGTAGGCATGGAATCTAAATTCATCAAGTTCATTGAGGTGCTCCACATGAAGATTGGCTGCAATATCCCACTCAAGATTAATCTTCCTCAAAGCCCACATGGCTTTGTGCTCTAACTCAACCGGTAGATGGTAAGCTTTCCCAAACACCAACCGATATGGGGACATACCAATCAGAGTGTTGAAAGCTGTCCTATAAGCCCATATAGTGTCATCCAACTTCTTCGACCAATCGGTCCTATTTGTATTGACCGTCTTTGACAATATGCTTTTGATTTTCCTGTTGGAGACTTCCACTTGACCACTTGCTTGAGGATGATAGGGGTAAAAACTTTATGATTGACACCGTACTTAGAAAGCAACGTGTCGAAAGCTTCATTGCAAAAATGATACCCCCAACACTTATGATTGCACGAGGAGTACCAAATCTTGTAAAAATGCTTTTCTTGAGAAATGCAACAACACTTCGGGCCTCACTACTGGGCAAAGCCACGGCTTCAACCCACTTTGAAACATAGTCCACCGCCACAAGAATGTAATTGTTCCCACAAGAGATAACAAATGGGCCCATGAAATTAATGCCTCATACATCAAAATATCAACCTCAAGGATGGTATTGAGAGGCATCTCATCTTTCTTCGAAATTCCACCTGCTCTTTGGCATTCGTCGCATCTCTTCACAAAATCACCTGCATCTTTGAACAAAGTTGGCCAATAAAACCCACAACTAAGAACTTTAGAAGTCGTCCTCACCCCGCCATGATGGCCATCATAGGGAGAGGAATGACAAGCCTCCAAGATACTCAATTGCTCCTCCTCTGGGACACACCTTTGAATCACACCATCCGTGCAAATCTTGAACAAGTATGGCTCTTCCCAATAAAAATCCAAACTATCCCGCTTGAGCTTCTTCCTTTGGTTAGAAGAGAGCTCACACGGGATTTTTCCGGTCACAAGGTAATTAGCAACATCGGCAAACCATGACATATCATTTACCGACACCGCAAGGAGTTGTTTGTCGGGAAATGAATCATTGATCTATAGGCCATCACTAGGCCTCCCCTCCTACTCCAAACGGGACAAGTGGTCCGCCACTTGGTTCTCACTACTTTCCGATCCACAATTTCTAGATCAAACTCTTGAAGTAGTAACACCCATCACATCAACCTTGCCTTGGAGTCTTTCTTTGTCATCAAGTACCTAAGGGCGGCATGGTCGGTGTGCACTATGACCTTGGCCCCCATAAGATACGGCCTAAACTTTTCCATTGTAAACACTATGGCCAACAACTCTTTCTCGGTAACCGTGCAGTTCCTTTGAGCCTCATTCATGGTCTTGCTTAGTACACTGGATGAAACATCTTGTTAACCTTTTGACCTAAGATAGCCCCAACCGCAACGTCACTTGCACCACACATGAGCTCGAAAGGCAAGCTCCAAATTGGTGCAGTAATGATAGGGGTAGTGGTCAACTTAAGCTTGAGAAGCTCAAATGCTTGCATACATCCCTCATCAAACACAAACTTTGCATCCTTTTCTAGTAGCTTGAACAAGGGGTTTACCACCTTTGAAAAATATTTTATAAACCTCCGATAGAACCCCGCATGCCTAAGAAAACTCCTCACCCCTTGATGGAAATGGGGGGAGGAAGCCTGAAATCACCTCTATCTTGGCTTTGTCAACTTCAATCCCACGCTTTAAAATCTTGTGGCCCAACACTATGCCTTTTTCCACCATGAAATGGCATTTTCCCAATTAAGTACGAGATTTGTGTCTTCACATCGGGCCAAAACTCTATCAAAAATTCCCAAACACTCTTTAAATGAATCTCTAACCACACTGAAATCATCCATGAAGACCTCCAAAATATCTTCCACCATGTCGGTGAAAATAGCCATCATGTATCGTTGGAATGTCGCCGGGGCATTACACAACCCGAACGACATCCGAGAGAAAGAGAAGGTCTCATATGAACAGGTAAAGGTGGTCTTCTTCTGGTCCTCCGGAGCGATTAAGATTTGATTATACCCCAGGTATCCATCCAAAAAGTAATAAAAGGCACGCTCCGCAAGGCGATCAAGCATTTGGTCAAGGAATGGCAATGGGAAGTGATCCTTGCGGGTCACCTTGTTCAGCTTCCGGTAGTCCATGCATACCCTCCATCCGGTAATTGTCTGAGTGGGAATAAGTTCATTGTTGTCATTTGTCACCACAATTATACCACCCTTTTTTGGTACACATTGCACCAGAAAAGTCCACGAGCTATCAAAAATGGGATACACAACTCCGGCATCCAACCACTTGATCACTTCTTTTTTCACCACCTCTTGCATTGCCTCGTTCAATCTTCTTTGATTCTCCAAGGAAGGTTTTGCATCATCCTCCAAGATAATTTTGTGCATACAGAATGCGGGGCTTATTCCCCCAATGTCAGCCAAAGTCCATCCAATTGCCCTTTTTCGCCTTTGAAGCACCGCCAAAGTGGCCTCAACTTACATGTTAGTTAGGCAAGAAGAAAGAATAACTGGTAAAGTAGAATTTGACCCAAGAACTCATACCTGAGGTGTGGAGGCAGTAGTTTCAACTCCAATACCGGTGGCTCCTCAATTAATGGTTTTGTTGGTGGAGTTTTCCAGTTTTCAAGATCCAAAGACAATTTTCTAGGCTCATAGGAATAAGAGCCCATCCCATGTAAGGCATTCACACACTCCACTTTGCTTGCATCATCATTGACATCAATATTTAATAGCACGGCCTCAAGGGGGTCCTCCACGTTGATCATAGCACTAGTGTCATCCACAATCACAGCTGTGACAAGGTCTACAAATGAGCACACCTCGGTGCTATTGGGTTGCTTCATAGATTTGCAAACATGAAAGACGACATTTTCATCTCCCACTCGGAAAGTGAGCTCACCCGCTTCAACATCAACCAATGCCTTCCCCATCGCAAGGAAAGGACTTCCTAGAATGATAGGGACCTCATAGTCCACTTCATAGTCCAAAATCACAAAGTTGGCCGGCAATATGAATTTGTTCACCCGGACAAGCACGTCATCAATAATGCCCAAAGGTCGCTTCATCGATCGATCCGCCATTTGTAACCTTATAGAAGTCGGTCTAGGTTGCCAAATACCTAAAGTTTTGAAAACTAAGTAAGGCATCAGATTGATACTAGCTCCCAAATCACATAGAGCCTTGGCAAAATCCGCACTCCCAATGGTGCAAGGAATGGTGAAAGCACCGGGATCTTCAAGCTTCGGGGCCATTGAATGCACTATAGCACTAACTTGGTGAGTCATCTTTATAGTTTCACAATCCATAGAACGCTTCTTTGTGACCAAGTCTTTCATGAATTTTGCATAGCCCGACATTTGTTCAAGTGCCTCTACCAAAGGCACATTAATAGATAAGCTCTTCATCATGTTAATGAACTTTTTAAACTAATTATCATTCTTTTGCTTCGCAAGCCTTTGAGGATAAGGTGGAGGTGGCCTTGGCAAAGGTGCCTTAGCTTTAGGCACAACCGGCTCTGGCATGTCAATTATGTGTTCCCTAGATGGGTTCACATCATTTTGAGTTTCCACCTCGACTTCTTGAATATCAATCCTCACTTTATTGTTCACATTTTCATCAACCACATCTTCAACTACCAAAGGGACTTCGTCATCTTGCAACTCAACATCATCATCCACAACTTGCTTTTGCTTAGAAGCATTCACATCATCGCCTCTCCCACTTCTTGTTGTAACCGCCATAAAATGATTGTTCCCACCCTTTGGGTTCACTACTGTATCACTTGGTAGAGCACCCTTCGGGCAAGTATTCAATGACTGAGAGATTTGGCCTAATTGCACCTCCAAGTTTCTGATAGAGGTATTGTGAGAAGCTAATTGTGCATCAGAATCCGCATTCTTCTTCATCATCTGCTCGAACATCATTTCAATTCTACCCATCTCATTACCTAAAGAACTAGGACCTTGAGATGGAAATAGTGGTGGATTGTTCGGTTGTTGGTACATTGAGGGCCTTTGATATCCCTGCCCCCGGTTTCCTTAGTTTCCATTGTTCCATCCTCCTTGATTATTATTGCCACCCCAATTATTGTTATTACCATTCCAATTCCTTTGGTTGCCTTGATTGTTGTTCTGATTGCCCCAGTTGTTGTTTTGGTTGTTGTTCCCCCAATTACCACTGTTTTGTTGTTGATTGCCCCAATTGCCTTGAGGTCACCACTGTTGTTGGTTGGAAGAGTTGCCCCGTTGGCCTTGATAGTTGTTTACATATTGAACCTCTTCACTTTGGTCATCATAACCATCATTTTGAAACTCATCACATTCATCATCAAATTGCTCATAATTCCCATGGTTTTGTTGCCTTCTTTGCCTTCTCTTGTTGACAAGCATATTAACACCCTCCATGGCATTCACTTGGCAAGGATTTTGGACTTGTTGCAACTGTGCCTTAGCCAATTGATTCATAGTAGTTGTCAACTCCGCTATAGCTTGCCCATGGTCATGTAATTCCTTGTGCAAAAGAATAACTGTAGGGTCACCTTGAGGCATATTGGCTCTACTTTGCCATGCAAAAGAAGTGTCAGCCATCTCATCAAGTACATCACATGCCTCATCATACGACAGCTTCATAAAGTTTCCCCCGGCAAGTTAGTTCACTATGCATTGATTTGTTATATTGATGCCCCGGTAGAAAGTTTGTTGGATCATAGCGTTGGTCATATCATTGTTGGGGCATTCTTTCACCATCGTTCTATACCACTCCAAAATCTCATGCAAAGGTTCTGTGGGCTCTTGCTTGAAAGCCAATATCTCATCTCGAAATGTCGCCATATGCCTGGGTGAAAAGAATTTAACAATGAATTTATCCGTCAACTCATCCCAAGTTGTGATGGAATGGTTGGGAAGTTTCTCGAGCCAATCTAATACCTTCGCCCGAAGTGAGAATGGGAAAAGTCTAAACCTAAGAGCATCCTTAGACACATTCGTCTGTTTGCTCCCCCAGTATGTATCCACGAACCCCTTGAGATGTTTGTAGGCATTTTGATCCGCAGCGCCCGTGAAGTACCCACGCTGCTCAAGTAAGGTCAACATCACATTGGTTATCTGGAAGTTGCCCGCCCGGATTTTGGGTGGGACAATAGCACTTGCATAACCCTGGATCGGAAGTACTCTGGGAACCACTCTTGGAGGTGGCGGAGGAGGGTCTGGAATATTGTCATTTGGATTAACATTGGCATTGCGGCCTTTACATTGTCCTTGAGGTACAAGATGCACCTCATATTGTTCAACATCATCTACCTCCTCCCCCGCAATCACATTTCCAAGAGGGTCATTTGCGTTGTTCAATGCCATTTTAGTACCTGAGTAGTGACACAAACAAGTAAGTAACAAAGAAGGAAAAAAGAACAATACACAAAACTAACTAAATAGATAGCCAAAACCGTTAGCTCCCCGGCAACGGCGCCAAAAAGAGATCGCAGCCTACTCTGCACCACTAATAAGTAGCGAGAGAGGGTCGCAATAGCTTTTACCCGATTTTGGGTCGGGATCGATTTTCACAGAGAGCTAGAAATGGAGTGGTGTATCTATTTAGCTTAGGATTGTGCAGATTTCCAAATTGCACTTCTCATAATTTTGGGGTTTTCTTTTAATTCTACTGTTAACAAACTACAAATTGTAAATTACGCTAAGAGTTAAATGCTACGGGTGTTCAAATAGTTAAAGTCACTAGGGTAGTGACATCCATCTAGGTGGTCAATTGACGGGTACTTGAAACTGAGGCACAATTGACATGATTGGGGAGTATGATATAACCATTGCACTACTTTACCCACTCTACACCTCTCGGTGGTTCAAGTGATTTTGACCAATTGACTTTCTCAAGACTAATTGGGTATGCAAATTTGTACAAGCAGCTTAGGGTTCAAGTCGGGTATTACTCTCTCGAGGTTTAACCCTTTTATTGGGGCTATCGATCTCTTGAGTACGCCCCAATATCTTGTTGGATCAATTTTGGAGACTTAGGCTCTCTTTCTCAAGAAGAGACCTAGTCAACTAAACACAAACTAGTGTTTGCAACCACTAATTCAGTAATTAACCATGAAATTGACCCAAATATCAAACACTCATAGTCAATTTAGCCCTAAAATGCAAGACCCATCAATTACCCATACTAGGGTTGAGCCACAACCCTAGCTATGAGGTCTAGCTACTCATATTCAAAGAAGAAAAACAAGAAATAGATGAAGATAAACACATATTAATTAATTTCTAAGTTAAATACAAAGATTCAATGATGAAAAGTAAGTAAAATTGCCCAAAATGGCTACAAGAGTCGTTCCCACGAGCGCAGCTGCTTCTAAAATCTATCTGATGACCTAAAAATGGAAAAAGGTTATATTTATACTAAGCTGAAAAATCTGGACAAAAATGCCGCTGCGGGGTTAGTGCGGACCGCACAGAATGGACTGCGACCGCACTAGGACTCTTAGCTTCAAAATCCAGCTCCCTGAACTCAGGCTCCGCGGACCACACAGAATGGACTATGCCCGTGGTGACTTCTAGTACGGTCCGCACAAAGTGGACTGCGGACCGCATTGGCTTGAAAGCTCCAACTTCAACTTCTCTGAATTTTGGCTCTACGGACCGCATAGAATGGTAGTGCGGCCGCATGGACTCCAGTGCGGACCGCACTAAATCTAGTGCGGCCACATTTCCTTTTATCCTGAATACCTACCCTCTGAACCTCCTAGTGTGGACCACACAAAGTGGTGTGCGGCCGCACTGGACCTATTTTGCCTGAGCTTGTCTTGTCTTTAGTACTTGTGCAAGTTTCACTCCTTTTGAGCTGATCTTTGACATGTTGTCACTTTATTGATCAAACCTGCAATCAAGTACAACTTATGAGCCTTTTTAGGGCTATTTTGTATGAGTTTCTAATCAAAACATGAGCAAGAAGGAGTATAAAATGCGTCAAAATTCCTAGTTATCAAGGAGAACTCAAAGAATCACTAGGCATGACGAGATACATGGCAAAATAAGATGATACATAGAAGTATGTAGACCCTGGATCAAATAGAACTGAAGCATCTGTCACACCTCCTTTTTACCGCCCCGCGATGGCGCGTGGGGAGTTATCTCCAATTGAAGGACATTCGAAACGGGATTTGTTTATTTGTTTCAGAGTCGCCACCTAGGAATTTTAAGGCATCCCAAGTCACCAGTTTTAATCCCTGAATCGAGGAGAATATGACTCTGTTTGTTATTCTGCGAACCAGAAATCCTAAGTAAGGAATTCTGTTAATCCGGAAGAAGGTGTTAGGCATTTTCGAATTCCGTGGTTCTAGCACGGTCGCTTAACTGTTCTTATTCTTGGCTTAATTATCTTGATTTACTAAATACCCTTTTTCTTGCTACTTCATTTTATTACCGCTTTTGTTTAGATTGTTTACAATTATATAAACGAATCACGCATATGTATATTCGTATTATATACCTTTCATAATCATAAAGAATCGTGCCACGCATACGTGTACACAAAAAGGTTGATAATATTTTTTATATTTTTATTATAAAAAATCATACGTTCGAAATTAGAAATAAAATTAAGAACATCGTCACCCTTGTATGATTAAACAGTGAACTGCACATCTCGGGTTATATGAAATTATTTTAACATCCTCGGAGAAATCCCTTTTATTAAATATTCGCTCGAAGTTGCGCGAACGCATAATCCGAATTGCTTTTAGAAATATAATCAGGTTACGCGAACGTATCCCTAATCACAAATATATTCTTGATAGTAATATAAATTTGTTTACAAATTATTTATTACATCCATATTATTTTATGTGAAAATCATGAGAAATCCCTATTTGAGATGCCCTTAAATTCTTTGAAAAGAATTCACAATTTATTGAGTGTCAACCACAAATTATATATATATATATATATATATATATATATATATATTTATGAATTATATTCCGCAAAAATCATTCGTATTTAAGGAGTAAAAATGAACAACGCGTGATTAATACTACCATTTTTCTCGTAAATGCAATATGTGTATACCAAACAATGAATTGCGTATGAAACTAAAAAAAAAAATTGATTTATGAAAGGAAGAGATGTTTTCGAAGAATTTTCATTATTTTTATTTGCAGCAAAGGCTATTTTATCTTCTTAAAATTAGTACAGTTTATAAGCCTAATCTCCTTCTACATCACTTGTTCTTAATCCAATATGCATGATTATTTCTTGTGAATTCTGCTTATGATTGAGTTTGGGATATATATATATATATATATATATATATATAATAAAACCAATTTGATTCTCAATCTATGTGAACTATTGCTAAACACTAACTTTCGCATTATATAAATTCCTAGGCCATTTGTTATTAAGAAAGAGAACAAATCTACCTGCTGACTTAATAAAATGATATTGCATACAACATTATTCGCCATATTTCGACATTGTGAACATAGCGGATTTTACTAACGCATCTTTCAACTATTGATTATAAACATAACCATTATTATGCCATAATATAGCAAAATGCAACCAACATCATCTAGCTTTAAACAACAACTAACTAACTAACAAAATAGACTAATAATGTATTTTTCCTTGATATTTCCATACTATTCTGTACCTAACTAACAATACCATAAAATTTAAATAATGGCCAACTTTCTGCCATGTTTCCTATTTTAACAATTCAAATATAACTATACTAATGAGATTTCAAAATGGATAACATTTTTACAAAGCTTTTATACGAATTTCAAAATAAGATAATTAACTTATAGCCATCGTGTCGAACTCAGTACTAGTTAACCAACATGAAACATAGCTGAAATTTAAACTAACGAACTCAAATGTATTGAAGACAGAATTACAATTCGAGCTTCATTTATTTGTCATGTTGAAAGCTTTGCATGACATGAGTTTACAGATATGTACCTGGAAATGAAGGCAGGAGAAGTAAATTTCAGCAGTGACAGCAGTAACAAAATCAGCAGAAAATGCCAGTATTTCCACAGATTTGAGCAACAATACAAAACTCGAGAACCCAGACACAACGTAGAATGACTCTTTAAGAAATTTCAGACTTTAAACTCAACAATGGGATTTGAACAAATCCAGACAGATAAAACACAGTATTTCTGATTTTCCAAGACTTAGGAGAAGGCAAACTGACAATTTCAATCTCAGAAATTCAACCTTAACACTAGCTTCTATTGTAGAAATCTGTTTTTTCCTGCTTCTGATTTTTCTTTCTTTATTTCTGTTTTCTTTCTTTTTTCTTGAATCAGATTTCTATTTCTGCTTTTTTTCAATGCCTCTCTCTGTGTGTGTGTTAAAATTTGGTGTATTAAAATATGTTCCTCTCTTAAAATCAGATTTCTCTCTTTTTAAAATCTGACCCTAAAATCCTCAGACTTTTTTTCTCTTCAAAATCTGAGTTCCTTTTAAAATCTCTGTCCTTTCTTCAGTCCCAATCCCCTCTATCTTACACAGGTCTGCCCCTTTTCTTTTCAGTGCTACCTGGACCCCCTTCTTCTTTTAAAAATCAGAAAATCCCATTAAAAATCTGCTTTTAGTACTTTAAATCCCATTAGGTGATCTTTTCCTGATTTTCAGCATTCCCATTATCCTTTGTTTCCCATTATCCTATTAGATTATAGCCATTAACAATCCACCAACAACACACTAACATTATCATATGACTTTCACTGTTTCATTCCCAAAACAACCCTGAAATCCTACTGTTATTACTGCCCTTAATACAAAAATCAGAATCTATTACAAAACAGATTTAAAAATCTGTTCAAACCTAATTATCAACCTGATTTAAAACAGTAATAACCAATTCTTTTAAGTTCTGGACTGAATCTTAACTGAGAATGCAATTTTCTAACACAATTGTATCTAATCAACATTTGTGAAATTGAATTTAAACCTAACATCACAACAACATTACACTGAATTCAATATAACAAATCAAACTGGACTTCAACATTGGACTAAGATCAAACAGATGCAGGGGCATTGTCAGTATATTGACAATGCTCTGAAATTTATTGCCCAGAGATCAACACACAAATAATTGACAAACTTTCTGACTTATTAAACGAGAATCAACTAATTGGGAAGAACTAATTAAATGACTTCAATGATAATAATCAATCCAAAACAAATAAGCAGGTTATTACAATTATCATTAACGAAAACTAGAATTTACAAAACAACTAATCGACGAACTTAATCGAGTCGATTATATACATTATAAACAATCACAACAAACAGAAACATTGCTATAATTCTGATCAAATAAAACAAGTATGAGATAGAATCATAGAATCAAATAAATAAAAATGTGAAAAATAAATTACACAAGCTACTGAAACAGGCAACAATATACATGTAGGAAACAAAAAGAAGTAGAAAAATACCTCTGAATCTTCAATTTCACACGGACACAGGGTCAACCTGGATTTGGACCTTTGAAATCAAACAGACCTTAGTCGAAGTATTCTCAACTGAAAATACTTCGACTAAGGTCGATTAGACCCCAACCTTTTATTTAATTTGGGGCAGAATCCAAAAATTGAAATTTTTAGGGTTTCTGATTCTTGGATCTTAAATTCGAACACTTCTGGGCAGATTCGAAGGGAACCAAAGATGACACAAGGGTGAGGGAGGCCTAGGGGTCATTTGGTGTTAGTTTGGAACGAATCTGAGTGAGTTCATGTTTGGTTCGAACCTTCAAAAGAAGATTCGAAGAACTCTGAGGTGATTCGAACCAAACAAATACCAGATCCATAACGAGGCAGGTTAGGAGGTGCTATGGTGTTAATTAGGAAGTCATCGGAGAAGGTTGGGTTTTCAGACCAACCTTCAATCGAAGATTCGAGACTATGTGGTCTGATTCGAGGGAAACTAACCCCGGATCTGTGAAGAGGGGGTTGTGAGGAGTCGAGGGTGTTAAGGTTGTGACCGACGGCGTTGTTGCCGCCGGGTTTCAGGCAATGGGGAATGAGGGCGGCTAGGGTTAGGGGTGTGTTTTTCCGGAGATGAAGATGAACAGTGGAGAGGGGGGGGGTGTTTAGTTAGGGGTCGGGGTAGGGATTTGGATTTATATAGGGATGGGGTGGATTGATCTCATCCGTTGGATCAATTAAGATGCACGGTTGAGATCAATTCATTTAACCAGTCAAAACATTAATCACACAGTAACATATTTAAAAATAGAACGAATGCATATTTTTGTGATTTTATTTAAATTATCTTTCAAATGCATAATTAAATCCTATATGCATGCAACATGTATTTTATTTTAATTTTCATTTTATTATGACAAAGTAAACATTTACGGACATAACACAAATATTTAACACCACGCAAATTCAAGAATTACACAGTAAAAGAAATTTATTTTATTTTTTGATTTATTTTGGAGTAGTTTTCGTAAGGCAAAAATCACGTGCTCACAGCTGCCCCTCTTTGTGCGGAAACTCGAAGAGTTTTCGTGCAAAGATAAAGTGAGCGGATACGAGCGATTTTTGCCCGTTCAAATACTCCGTGGGAAGCATTTTTGAAAGATTTGACCGAACCTCTGCTTCAAAAGGTTTCCTACATATCCTTGGCTATAAAGGAATCAGGTCAATGTAGTTCGGGAAGTTTTAGGTAGCTGGGACTACCGTGGGACTGTGATGTTACTGCTGTTTTGTGCTGCTTTTACTGCTTCCTGACCTCCTTATTACACCTTGCTTTAAAGGTAAAACAAAAGCTAAACTAGACTATGGTATATGAATTACAGAATCTTATCTAGATCATGCCCTTGCGTTTCTTGTTGTCTTGATGTCTTGGTGACTTTTGGGCATCTTTTGCTTCTGACTTTTTCTGCATTTCCTTTCATTGTGTCCCGTATTTCCTTTATTTGTTTGGGACTTCTTGTTGTTCTTGCTGGGGATTTGGTTGGAATCCTCTGCTTTATTGACTTTACGTGTGCTCTTTTCTCACATGGGCAGGCTTTTGACTTCAACCCGTAATGTCAAACTATATTGCCATTCTATTCTTCAGGTGGGCGCCTGAATGTTGATCCTTCAATTGTATTCCCTTATTCTCCAAGTGGACGCCTGATTGCCTTTTCGATCCTTCATCCTTGTTATCTAGGTGGACGCCTGATTGCCATTTCAATTCTTCATCCTCATTCTCCAGGTGGACGCCTGATTTCTCCTTCAATTCTTCATCCTCATTCTCCAGGTGGACGCCTGATTTCTTCTTCAATTCTTCATCCTCATTCTCCAGGTGGACGCCTGATTTCTTCTTTAATTCTTCATCCTCATTCTCTAGGTGGACGCTTGACTTCTTCTTTATCTCTTCATCCTCATTCTCCAGGTGGACGCCTGGCTTCTTCTTAAATTCTTCATCCTCATTCTCCAGGTGGACGCCTGACTTCTTCTTTAATTCTTCATCCTCATTCTCCAGGTGGACGCCTGACTTCTTCTTAAATTCTTCATCCTCATTCTCCAGGTGGACGCCTGACTTCTTTTTTAATTCTTCATCCTCATTCTCCAAGTGGACGCCTGACTTCTTCTTAAATTCTTCATCCTCATTCTCCAGGTGGACGCCTGACTTATTCTTTAATTCTTCATCCTCATTCTCCAGGTGGACGCCTGATTTCTTCTTTAATTCTTCATCCTCATTCTCTAGGTGGACGCCTGACTTCTTCTTTAATTCTTCATCCTCATTCTCCAGGTGGACGCCTGATTTCTTCTTCAATTCTTCATCCTCATTCTCCAGGTGGACGCCTGACTTCTTCTTTATCTCTTCATCCTCATTCTCCAGGTGGACGCCTGACTTCTTCTTTATCTCTTCATCCTCATTCTCCAGGTGGACGCCTGACTTCTTCTTAAATTCCCATCCTCATTCTCCAGGTGGACGCCTGACTTCTTCTTTAATTATTCATCCTCATTCTCCAGGTGAACGCCTGACTTCTTCTTAAATTCTTCATCCTCATTCTCCAGGTGGACGCCTGACTTCTTTTTAATTCTTCATCCTCATTCTCCAGGTGGACGCCTGACTTCTTCTTAAATTCTTCATCCTCATTCTCCAGGTGGACGCCTGACTTATTCTTTAATTCTTCATCCTCATTCTCCAGGTGGACGCCTGATTTCTTCTTTAATTCTTCATCCTCATTCTCTAGGTGGACGCTTGACTTCTTCTTTAATTCTTCATCCTCATTCTCCTGGTGGACGCCTGACTTCTTCTTAAATTCTTCATCCTCATTCTCCAGGTGGACGCCTGACTTCTTCTTTAATTCTTCATCCTCATTCTCCAGGTGGACGCCTGACTTCTTGTTAAATTCTTCATCCTCATTCTCCAGGTGGACGCCTGACTTCTTCTTAAATTCTCATCCTCATTCTCTAGGTGGACGCCTGACTTCTTCTTTAATTCTTCATCCTCATTCTCCAGGTGGACGCCTGACTTCTTCTTAAATTCTTCATCCTCATTCTCCAGGTGGACGCCTGACTTCTTCTTTAATTCTTCATCCTCATTCTCCAGGTGGACGCCTGACTTCTTCTTAAATTCTTCATCCTCATTCTCCAGGTGGACGCCTGATTTCTTCTTTAATTCTTCATCCTCATTCTCCAGGTGGACGCCTGATTTCTTCTTAAATTCTTCATCCTCATTCTCCAGGTGGACGCCTGATTTCTTCTTAATTTTTTCATCCTCATTCTCCAGGTGGACGCCTGACTTCTTCTTTAATTCTTCATCCTCATTCTCCAGGTGGACGCCTGACTTCTTCTTTAATTCTTCATCCTCATTCTCCAGGTGGACGCCTGACTTCTTCTTTAATTCTTCATCCTCATTCTCCAGGTGGACGCCTGAGTTCTTCTTAAATTTTTTCATCCCCATTCTCCAGGTGGACGCCTGATTTCTTCTTTAATTCTTCATCCTCATTCTCCAGGTGGACGCCTGACTTCTTCTTTAATTCTTTATCCTCATTCTCCAGGTTGACGCCTGACTTCTTCTTCAATTCTTCATCCTCATTCTCCAGGTGGATGCCTGATTTCTTCTTAAATTCTTTCTCCGGGTGTTTCCTGACACAAATGTTGTTTTTGCCCCTGTTTTAAATCAAAGAAAACTTTGTTAGTTTTAAAGCAGGATGGTTAACTGGGGCATTCTCGCCGACGATGGGGCTTCTCTTCGTCTTGTTTTATTGCCTTGGAATGGTTGAAAGGACTGTCTGTCCTTGTAATTGATCCTTAACTATAGGATCCCCAACTGTATGTTTTCCTTCAAACCCTTTTAACCGTAATCATATGTTCTCCTGACATTGCTGATCTGCTTTTGATTCCACTTTTCTTACACCCATATCTTATTATTTTTTTATTACCTCCTACCCATCATGGCCGTATTTTTGTCCTATGCAACCTTGAATCTTGGTAGTATACCTTGACATTCTTTCTTATTTGTTTGGAACAAAACTCATCTCAAAAGCTTTAGAAGAGTAAAATTATTATTGACGAAAACATGATGATTTCGACAATCTAGAATGAAAAGAAAAATCCAAATTTGGATGACTGTTGGAGAAGAAATAAAGGACTTATCTGATTAGAGTCACTGGCACCAATGATCATGGTATGCATTTTGGATTAATCAACCCAGTCTTTTAATCAATCTCCTTTCAATTGTCTCATTTTGTTTTCCCAAAATTTCCATAAACCAACTTCATTTTTTCATTTTACAGACCTGTTTGACTTGCAATATCTTGTAGAGTTTTCACCGACAAACCTTCCTCACTTGTTCATTTCTTAATTCCTTTTCGCCTTATGGTGCCTGCGAAGGTTTTCACCAATAAGACTCTCTCATTTTACTTTTTCTCAACTTCCGTCGTCTTATGGTGCCCGTGTGGGTTTTCACTTGTAAGACTCTCTCATTTTTACTTTCTTTTCTTGTTTGTACCAGAGTGTTATGAACCATCTTCATTTGCTTGATTCAGCATTTTTCTAAGATTGATCGAAAGGTCTTTTTGGTATGTGGTTGGAAATGGAAAGGTATCAAAAAGTTAAACAGTTTTGATATGGATTTAAAATTACAACTCTTGGAATCTTTTTCTTATTTCCAATACAATTCCTGCCCCGGTTTCTTGATTGGGGTCTCTTAATGTTTCTTTTTGTGCACATTATGCATATCGTGCACCCTATGACCGAGCCGTGAGGCGCCTACGTATCCTTCTTTGAGGAATCAGGTCAAACGTAGTTCACTAAATAATAGTGATTTTCTTTTCTTTTCTTTTTTTTTTAATTATTTCATATTTGATTTTCATTGATTCCAAGAGAGGGTAGGAAAGAAACAAATATGGCTCAAAGGGGAAGCAAAGGGTATAGTGTTTGGATAGCAGAATAAATTGCCTTTGTCATTCCAATCTTCGAAATAATGCTAAATACAAACATTCAAAAAGTTATGCATAATATCTCTTTACCGCGTCAGAATTGATAGCCATGTCTATGCATTTGCCTTCAATATCCTGTTAAGCATAGTGCACCATTCGATAATACTCTGGTCACAATGAATGGTCCTTGCCAATTCGGGGCAAATTTGCCTTTTGCCTCAACCTGATGTGGAAGAATACGTTTCAGCACATGTTGACCCACTTCAAACTTCCGTGGACACACCTTTTTGTTGTATGCTCTTGCTATTCTTCTTTGATACAATTGGCCATGACATACTGCGGCCAATCATTTTTCATAAATCAAGTTTAACTGTTCCAAACGGGTTTTGACCCATTCATCATCATCAATCTTTGCTTCGGCGATGATCCGAAGGGAAGGAATCTCAACTTCTGCAGGAATTACTGCCTCAGTGCCATATACCAACAAATAAGGAGTTGCTCCTACTGAAGTGCGAACAGTAGTGCAATATCCCAATAACGCAAATGGTAGTTTTTCGTGCCATTGTCTTGAACCTTCTACCATTTTCCGAAGTATCTTCTTTATGTTTTTGTTGGCTGCCTCGACTGCTCCATTCGCCTTGGGCCGATATGGGGTAGAGTTGCGATGTGTAATCTTAAACTGTTGACATACTTCCTTCATTAAGTTACTGTTAAGATTAGCACCGTTATCTGTGATGATCACCTTTGGGATTCCGAATCGACATATGATATTTGAGTGGACAAAATCGACCACAGCTTTCTTGGTCACTGATTTGAATGTTTTGGCCTCAACCCATTTGGTAAAATAATCAATGGCTACCAGAATGAACCTGTGCCCATTGGATGCTGCCGGCTCAATTGGTCCAATCACATCCATGCCCCAGGCAACGAAGGGCCATGGTGCCGACATTGTGTGCAACTCGGATGGTGGAGAATGAATCAAATCTCCGTGTATCTGGCATTGATGACACTTGCGCACAAAACTGATACAATCTCGCTCCATGGTAAGCCAATAATAACCAGCTCGGAGGATTTTCTTTGCCAACACATATCCTCTCATGTGGGGTCCACAAACTCCCGAATGTACTTCAGACATGACAGCCGTAGCTTGTCTGGCATCTATGCATCTTAATAATCCAAGATCTGGTGTTCTTTTATACAAAACTCCTCCGCTTAAGAAGAATCCATTTGCCAATCGCCTAATGGTCCTCTTTTGATCTCCTGTGGCTTGTGCGGGATATATCCCCATCCTGATATACTCCTTGATGTCGTGGAACCATGGTTCACCATCAAATTCTTCTTCAACCATATTGCAATAAGCGTGCTGATCGTGGACTCGAATATGTAGTGGATCCACATAAGCTTTGTCTGGATGGTGCAACATTGATGCCAAAGTAGCCAATGCATCGGCAACCTCATTATGAATCCTTGGAATATGCCGGAATTCCACTGATTGAAACCGCTGACAAAGATCATGTAGACATTGTCGGTATGGTATGAGCTTTAAGTCTCGGGTTTCCCATTCTCCTTGAATTTGATGTACCAGAAGATCCGAATCTCCCATGACTAAGATTTCTTAGATACCCATGTCTGCGGCTAGCCTTAACCCCAAAATACAAGCTTCATATTCAGCCATATTATTGGTGCAATAAAATCGTAGTTGAGCCGTCCTGTTTCAGAAATGATTACAGCTCCTATCCCGACTCCTTTCATGTTAGCAGCCCCATCGAAGAAAAGTTTCCAGCCAGGTTTTTCAATTTTCTCGATCTCATCGATATGCATTATTTCTTCATCGGGAAAATAGGTTTTCAACGGCTCGTACTCCTCGTCGACCGGGTTTTCAGCTAAATGATCAGCCAGTGCTTGGGCTTTCATTGCAGTTCGAGTCACATAGATGATGTCAAATTCTGTGAGCAATATTTGCCACTTTGCAAGTCTTCCCGTTGGCATAGGCTTTTGAAAAATATATTTCAACGGATCCAGACGCGAAATGAGGTAAGTAGTGTAGGACGACAAATAGTGTTTCAATTTTTGAGCTACCCAAGTCAGGGCGCAACATGTCTTCTCCAGATGAGTATACTTAACCTCATAAGCTGTGAATTTCTTGCTAAGGTAGTAGATGGCCTGTTCTTTTCTGCCGGTGAGGTCATGTTGCCCCAATACACAACCAAATGAATTTTCCAAGACCGTCAAGTAAAGAATCAGAGGTCTTCCTAGCTCTGGCGGGACCAACACGGGTGGGTTTGACAGGTATCCTTTTATCTTATCAAACTCCTCCTGACACTAATTGGTCCATTTGATCGCAGCATCCTTTTTCAACAATTTGAAAATAGGCTCACAGGTTGTCGTAAGCTGAGCAATAAACCTGCTGATGTAATTCAACCTTCCCAACAAACTCATTACTTCAGTTTTGTTCCTTGGAGGTGGCAATTCTTGGATGGATTTGATTTTTGACGGGTCTAGCTCGATGCCTCGCCGACTGACTATGAATCCCAGCAGCTTTCCAGATGGAACTCCAAATGTGCATTTGGCAGGGTTAAGCTTGAGGTTGTACCTGCGAAGTCTTAAGAAGAATTTCCTCAAATCCCCAACGTGGCTGTCCTGATGCTTTGATTTTATGATCACATCATCCACGTATACCTCAATCTCCTTGTGTATCATATCATGAAACACTGTGGTCATTGCTCTCATGTAGGTTGCTCCGGCGTTCTTCAAACCGAATGGCATTACCCGGTAGCAATAAGTTCCCCATGGTGTGATGAATGCCGTCTTTTCTGCATCTTCTTCATCCATTAGAATTTGATGATACCCGACATAACAATCCATGAAAGATCCTATATCATGCTTGGCACAATTATCGATCAAAATATGGATATTGTGTAATGGGAAATTATCCTTCGGACTTGCTTTGTTGAGATTGCGGTAGTCGACGCATACTCTAATTTTGCCGTCTTTCTTTGGTACATGAACGATATTAGCTAACCAAACAGGATATCGAGTGACTCGAATGACCTTTGTTTCCAACTGTTTGGTGATTTCTTCCTTAATTCTCACACTCATATGGGGCTTGAATTTTCTCAGCCTCTGCTTGATAGGAGGCACCGTTGGATCGGTAGGCAATTTGTGAACCACTAAATCAGTGCTCAAGCCCGGCATGTCTTCATATGACCATGCAAAAACATCTTTGAATTCTATGAGTGCTTTAATTAACTCTTCTCGGATCTTTGGTTCGAGATGGACACTTATTTTAATTTGCCGGATATTATTCGTGTCCCCTATGTTGATGTCTTCGGTATCACTCAGGTTAGGTTTGGTTTTTTCCTCAAAGTGAATTAACTCTTTACTAATATCTTCAAAAGCCTCATCTTCATCATATTCATAATCACAATATATTTCTTGAATTATTATTTCAGAACCAGATTGATTTTTAAGACTGGGCTGAGGATTCCTCATGCATGCCATATCACTAGAGCCAGCGTAAAAAGAACTGTACAGAAAAAGAAAAAGAAAAGAAAACTATCAGGAATGATAATGAAAAAGGAAACTGTATTTTATTGGATGATGAAAGATAACAGGGTTTGCACACTTCAAACAAACTGTAAGATAAGCATTGGGATTACAACCCTGAGGTAACCCAAACAAACTGAAGGAAAATCAAAAATAAACTACCAAGACTCCTTTCGAATGGGGAGAGGAGTGGCTTTCCAATTATTAAGCTTTGTTTCTGGCCCAACGAATTGAACTTCTGCGTTGCTACAACCTTCCCCGCTTTCCACCATATTCACATCGTCAAACAATTTCTCGAATCTTTCAATTAATTCCTCCTCAGGATTGACCAGGGATTTAGGAATTGTTGTTATCGGGCGATTTTTAGTACCGGTCTTGACAAAAGATTTTGATAGATGTGGGACTGGTTTTGGAAGAACCCATGCCTTTTGTTTCAGCTTTCTGGTCTTTTTTACGTCGTTGATAGTGGGTACGAACCCCAAACCGAATGTTCCCCAGTTCTCGGGGAGAGATACTGGTTGTATAATTCCTTGCAAAGATGAGCCCAGACCTTTGCCGGGTATAAAACCATTTTTTAACATTTCATAGGCTACCATGACTGATGCAGAGGTTATCTTTGGATTCGGAAGGTACTTCCCCTCTGGAATTTTCTCTACCGACACTGTGTCGGACACTTGGTATACCCATGGTCCCTGGTCATTTTCTATTCCCTCGACCGGTACAATGGCACTGCTGTGAGCATTTAAAATTTCTTCCCCATGCACAACTATTTCTTGATGATCCCATTCAAACTTGACCGCCTGATGTAGTGTTGACGGGACTGCTTTAGCAGCATGGATCCATGGTCGACCCAACAACAAATTATAAAACTCCATTGTGAATTCAACTGGCCCTATTGTCAGTTCCAACACTATGTTGCCAAATGAATCTCTGCTTCCACCGTCAAACCCCCGTACGCAAATACTATTCTTCTGGATCCTCTCCTCTTTGATTTTCAATTTGCTTAAAGTGGAGAGAGGGCAGATGTTTGCACTTGACCCGTTGTCAACCAATACCCGGGTTACTACGGAGTTTTCACATTTCACGGTGAGGTAAAGAGCTCTGTTGTGCTCAGTACCTTCCACATGCAATTCATCATCAGAAAATGTAATTCTGTTTGCCTCAAAGATTCTGTTGGCTATTCTTCCCAAATGATTTACAGAGATTTTTTCAGGAACATGTGCCTCATTCAGGATTTTCATCAAAGCCAGACGGTGCTCCTCTAAATGGATCAGTAATGACAACAATGAAATTTGAGCGGGCGTCTTCTTCAGTTGATCCACAACAGAATAGTCATGGAGTTTCATGTTTCTTAAAAACTCTTCCGCTTCTTCTTCCGTCACAGCTCTTTTTATGGGTGTTGGATTATTTTTACTTTTTTCTTAACTCTTCGGGAGTAAAACATCTTCCCGAACGAGTCAAGCCTTGCACCTCACAGACTTCTTCCTTGACTTCTTTTCCCTTGTACATTACAGTCACCCATTCATTGTTCCATGGAATAGCTTTGTTGTTGATCACTGGTAGCTGGGTTACAGGCTTGATAATAACCCGATCTATACGGGCTCCTTCCACGACTATAATGGGTTTGCTGGCAACCCCTGGTACTATCACTTTCAACCTTTCTTGCTTTGTGGCAACTTTGCTCGAAGACCCCTTCTCGACTACCACAGATGGTTCATCACCATTTCTGTTCTGCTTAGGTACCGGCTTCTCCTCTGTTAACTGCTTATCTGGCTTGGCTTCATGAGACCTGATCATCATGACAGTTTGTGACGGCTTCTTTGTCTCCCCATCAGCTTGTACGATTTCTATCATATTGGCCTCCTGATGGGCTGGCATTGGATTTCTATTGATATTGGGAGCTTCGGGGGTTTGAACCTCGATTTTATTACTATCAATCAGCTCTTGTATTGCATTTTTTAAATGCCAACATTTTTCCGTATCATGGCCTGGTGCACCGGAGCAATATTCACAGCTAATGGTGTAATCCAGATTCTTTGGAGGAGGATTGGGTAGCTTGGATTGTATTGGTCTCAGCATGTCTAGCTGTCTCAGCCTGTGGAACAGACTAGTGTAAGACTCTCCCAATGGAGTGTAAGTTTTCTTTTTCTGTTCCCTTTCTCCCCTGAATGCTGGCCTAGGCCTGAAACCTGGTCCGGGATAGGCTCGTGGGTAAGTATTTGGTGTGACAGGAGCACGCCAATTGGTGTGAACAGGTGGCTGATTGTATGCTTGAGCATGGTTAATGGAAAAATGAGGCTCTGAAGGGTGATAGTAGTGTTGGGATGAATCATGGTGGTAAGCTGATTGGCGAGGTCGTTGTTGATTATAGTAAAGCGGTGAACCTCTGGGTCCCGGCCAAATTCCTGAATCAACTACTGCTGCTTCCTCCCTCTTCTTTCTTCCGATTCCTCCTACCCCGCCTTGAATAGCTTGAGTAGTTGCCTTAATTGCTGAATAGCTCATGATTTTATTTGTCTTGAGGCCTTCTTCCACCATACCTCCCATCTTCACTACTTCGTTGAATGATTTCCCTACCGCTGAAACCAAATGGGCATAGTAAGTTGGTTCCAAGGCTTGGAGGAAGTAGTCTACCATTTCACTCTCCTTCATAGGAGGATCCACTCTTGCTGCCTGTTCTCTCCACCGGAAGCCATACTCTCTGAAACTTTCATTGTGTTTTTTCTCAAATTTTGTCAAAGATAGTCGATCTGGGATGATTTCCAGATTGTATTGGAAATGGTATGCAAATGCCTGTGCCAGGTCATCCCAGGTGTACCATCTCCCATGGTCCTGGCGTGTATACCACTCCAAAGCTGATCCGCTTAAACTTTGACTGAAGTAAGCCATCAATAATTCGTCCTTTCCCCCAGCTCCTCGCATCTTGCTGCAGAAACCCCTTAAGTGGGCTACTGGGTCGCCGTGCCCATTGTATAGGTCAAATTTAGGCATCTTGAAGCCAACTGGTAATTGTACATTTGGGAATAAGCACAAATCCTTGTATGCTACACTGACTTGCCCACCTAATCCTCGCATGTCTCGGAACGATTGTTCTAGACTTTTGACCTTCCTGAACATCTCTTCTTGTTCAGCATTTTTGGCTGGCTTGTCAATTTCGGTTGGGAGGTCAAAACGAGGAGTAGTTGAATGGATTTCGGAGGCTTTGAGGGTGGGCTCCGGGGGTAATATTGGTTGTCCTGGGCCTGGAATGTAGGCTCACTAGGAGATTTGTGGAGTGTAGCTGTGGGAGGTGCCACAAAGACAGGAGTTACAGGTGGAGGAAAATATGGAACTGGTTTAGGAGGGGGAGACTGCGGTGTCTGAGAGGTGGTTCCTCGGTAGTGTTGGTAGATGGGGAAATTTGGGGATAATTCAGTGGTAAGGTTATCCCGAGTTTGGGCCATTGATGGAGCAGGGTTAGTTGGGTAAGATGGGGGTAACTGCCCTGTAGACCAGGCCTGGTACATCTCAGCCATTTGCTGCTTGAGTTTAAACATCTCTTCTTTCATTTTCCCGACATCCATCTCCTCTAGCTCAATACCTGTGTCAACATCTGGGATAGACATACTTTCGGGTATTGGTCCTTTTGATCTCGTGTGATAATGATAATATGCCAGTATACTCTTTAGAGAAACTAACTGCTTGAATTCTGAAAATGAACAAACTTGTTAGTTTTGAGAGTTTAACACATATATAATTACACGTTGAGATGCAATGCTCCTAGACAAATATCCCCTTTCTATTATGCATTTGCTCGGCTGCTCGTGTCATCCCAGCTTTCTTGAAAATTTTATTATTGCTCACTCTTATTTTATTTATTATATTCTTTATTGTGGTCGAATCTTATAGAGATTGCCTACGTATCATGCCCCCGCATGAATCAGACCTTGCGTAGTTCGGTCCGTAAGGCAAACACTTTTATTCATTATACAAAGATGGAACAGACATTACATTTGAAAACCTTATAAGAAAATGGTTTGAAACACACACACTTAAATCAAAATAAAAGATACAACTCTTAACATCTCACAACATGCCCCACTTTCCACTTTTGTTGTCAATCATTGGATTATCTGCTCAATGTGGGGCTTGACCTGGATGACCTCCCAGCGTACGATACATCCTTTCCAACTCCATTGCTAGATGACGGGCAAAAATGGGTGCATGCTCTGTAAACCTTTCATAATCCATTCCTTGTCAGTTTACATAACTTTGAGAGGTGTAGACCGCCAGGTCGTGGATTTGTCCCCTGAAATCTTGGAGACGTTGGTCTTGGTTCTGCAATTGCTACTGGCGAGTGGTGGCTATATCTCTGACACGGTCTTCACGATCTAGAGCTGACTCTAATAGAGCTCGGAGTCTGGCCTGCTCTAATCTTGCCTGCGCTCTTTCTCTGTCGATGTCCGCTTGTTGATGTTCTCTGTTGTATCTTCTTGCCTCTTCTAGTTGTGCACGAAGTTGGTCTTCTGATCGTATCCAATGGTCTTTTTCCTTCTTGAATTGTGCCCTGTCTTCTTCGGATTGCCTTACTTGGCGTTCCTTATTAGATCTGGCTTCTTCGTTTAATTGTTGGATTCTTTCTTTTGCTTTGCTCAACGCCCTTTCGTTTTTAGCAAGAATGGAATCATAATCTTGCATTCTTTCAAAAAGATTGGCGATGGTTTTTTGATCCTTCCAACTCCTCATTGATGTTTCAGAAGCCTTTTTCATTTTTTGAAATCGAGCATAAAGATTTTCATTCTCACAAGCTAGACTCTTCTTCTCGCCTTCGGCTTCTTGTGCTTGCAAATCTTTCTCCAGACTGAGGCTCCTCAGATTTTCCTTTAGGGCATGGATAGTTGCTTTGTACCCTTTTTCCTTTTCTCCCCAGATCAACCGCTCTTGGATTTTATCATTAAAGTTTTGAATATGGGGTCTTTTTGTTGGCCTTCTTAGCTCGGGTTCTGGTACATCATCCACGCGAGACCGTTTCTCAAACCACCTTGCATACCCAGGATTTATTTCACCCCTTGTAGTGTCTGGGACTTGAGTATCACTTTTCAAGTATCGACATCCATTCCACATCTGCTGAATTAGAGCCTCGGGAATAGTGGCTTCAGGGTGTAATTCGATTACTTGCATACTCAAATCTTCATCATCAGGAACTACTTGGTATCTCCCTAGTTGTCTTAGGACTCTTAGTGGCGCATATGGCTGGATGCTTCTCAATCCCAATAGTAGCAAATAACTATTTGAGGTTGACATGTGTATCACTTCCCTCATCGGGAGCCATCCCAAAGTCCACTCAATTTGATTTGCCGTTAAAGCCCTTAGATGAGATACCCATGCTTCTATCCCTTCTGGGGACTTATAATCTTTTATTCTTTCCTCATAACTCTCGATGCAATTATCATTGCTTGGCCCATACTGTATGATCTTGGGTTGTTGTTGGAGATGTTCAATCACCCACATTTGCAACAAAAGTTTGCATCCTTCGAAGACTTTTGCTCCTGATTTACATAAAGTCAACGCCCGATAAATGTCTGAGAGAATGATTGGGACAAGGGTGTGATTTTCCTTGGTGGTGAGGACTTGCACAACTTTCGCGGTGCGAATATCAATTGTTCGCTCTTTGTTTGGGAAGACCATGATTCCTAGAAATGCCACCATGAAGGCAAAGCGACGGTGAATCTGCCAAGTGTCTTTGTTTTGCTTGTTAGTAAGGCCTTTCTCATGAATTTCAAATCCATCTGGCTTTCTGAACCTTGAATATAAGAAGTTGAAAGAACAACATCCGTTGATGACATTGCTTTTCCTGATTTGATTACTGATGTTCAGAAGACCGAAGAATCGATGTACCGAGGGAGCCTTTGTGAATATCAGGCTTTGATTTCTTAGACTTCCGTCAAAACCAGCATATCCAGCTATCTCCTCTAATGTAGGAGTAAGCTCGAAATCAGAGAAACGAAAGACATTGTGAACAAGGTCCCAAAAAGTTACTAACGCCGCAATCAGATCATCACGGGGTTTAACTTTCATAATATCCGTGAGATTTCCCAAATGCTTGGCGACCCATTTTTGACCATCTTCGCCTAATTCATACCACCATATTTGAAGCTGAAATAGAAACTCGTCTGTATTCGTGGATGGGGGTTTTGTGTGGTGCTCATTTTGTATCTGAAATTTAATTTTAATAAAATCAAGACTCATTTTGAAAATATACACTAAAAAAAATCATTTTCAATTTTTTATTTATTAAACACCTTTATTTCAAGATTTAAAACTATTTTTGGGAATTTCTTAAAACAACCCATTTTATTCCTCGGCTCTCATAATGATTTTGATTAAGCTGGTCAACAAGCAAATCCGAGGTAAATGAATGCACAGGTAGCAAGTAGGATGCATCAGGATGGTCTTTTTATTTCGGGTTCACCTGTCCTAGACAGACCCAACCCCTGTGTTGAGTCTCCAAGGCCAAATGTACATGATGCAAATAGACGTTCCTACTAGGGATCCGGTACATGGCTGAGTTATTCTAGGTGAAAAACCTGAGGCATATTGTTCTAAACCTGGCTCACCCAAACGGACAGTTTGAGCCGAAGTGGGGGCAACGTACCGGGAGCACGAAAGTCTACCCGGCCTAGTTACTTGTCCCGACTTCGTCTTATTTGGTGTGACTTTAACAGAAAGGTGGGCCACGCGCACGTGTACACCATAAATTCAGAAGACTCAGAAAGAAGGGGGTTTCGTAGCAGTTGTATATATTCATAATTCAAATAATATTAAAGCGGTAAAAAGCAACATTTAGCATATTAAGCATATAAACAGTTGAAAATCATATAGTAAATAAAGCCAATTATCACAGTTATTTTAAGCTCGAATTCTTTAAACCCTGAACCAGTGGTTCTGGGTTACAGTTTTCACTTATTCCCCAGTAGAGTCGCCAGAGCTGTCACACCTCCTTTTTACCGCCCCGCGAGGGTGCGTGGGGAGTTTTCTCCAATTGAAGGACAGTCGAAACGGGATTTGTTTATTTGTTTCAGAGTCGCCACCTGGGAATTTTAAGGCGTCCCAAGTCACCAATTTTAATCCCTGAATCGAGGAGAATATGACTCTGTTTGTTATTCTGCGAACCAGAAATCCTGAGTAAGGAATTCTGTTAATCTGGAAGAAGGTGTTAGGCATTTCCGAATTCCGTGGTTCTAGCACGGTCGTTTAACTGTTCTTATTCTTGGCTTAATTATCTTGATTTACTAAATACCCTTTTTCTTGCTACTTGATTTTATTACCGCTTTTGTTTAGATTGTTTACAATTATATAAACGAATCACGCGTACGTATATTCGTATTATATACCTTTTATAATCATAGAGAATCGTGCCACACATACGTGTACAGAAAAAGGTTGATAATATTTTTTATATTTTTATTATAAAAAATCATACGTTCGAAATTAGAAATAAAATTAAGAACATCGTCGCCCTTATATGATTAAACAGTGAACTGCACATCTCGGGTTATATGAAATTATTTTAACATCCTCGGAGAAATCCCTTTTATTAAATATTCGCTCGAAGTTGCGCGAACGCATAATCCGAATTGCTTTTAGAAATATAATCAGGTTACGCGAACGTATCCCTAATCACAAATATATTCTTGATAGTAATATAAATTTGTTTACAAATTATTTATTACATCCATATTATTTTATGTGAAAATCATGAGCAATCCCTATTTGAGATGCCCTTAAATTCTTTGAAAAGAATTCACAATTTATTGAGTGTCAACCACAAATTATATATATATATATATATATATATATATATTTATGAATTATATTCCGCAAAAACCATTCGTATTTAAGGAGTAAAAATGAACAACGCGTGATTAATACTACCATTTTTCTCGTAAATGCAATATGTGTATACCAAAAAATGAATTGCGTATGAAACTAAAAAAAAATTGATTTATGAAAGGAAGAGATGTTTTCGAAGAATTTTCATTATTTTTATTTGCAGTAAAGGCTATTTTATCTTCTTAAAATTAGTACAGTTTATAAGCCTAATCTCCTTCTACATCACTTGTTCTTAATCCAATATGCATGATTATTTCTTGTTAATTCTGCTTATGATTGAGTTTGGGATATATATATAATAAAACCAATTTGATTCTCAATCTATGTGAACTATTGCTAAACATTAACTTTCGCATTATATAAATTCCTAGGCCATTTGTTATTAAGAAAGAGAACAAATCTACCTGCTGACTTAATAAAATGATATTGCATACAACATTATTCTCCATATTTCGACATTGTGAACATAGCGGATTTTACTAACGCATCTTTCAACTATTGATTATAAACATAACCATTATTATGCCATAATATAGCAAAATGCAACCAACATCATCTAGCTTTAAACAACAACTAACTAACTAACAAAATAGACTAATAATGTATTTTTCCTTGATATTTCCATACTATTCTGTACCTAACTAACAATACCATAAAATTTAAATAATGGCCAACTTTCTGCCATGTTTCCTATTTTGACAATTCAAATATAACTATACTAATGAGATTTCGAAATGGATAACATTATTACAAAGCTTTTATACGAATTTCAAAATAAGATAATTAACTTATAGCCATCGTGTCGAACTCACTACTAGTTAACCAACATGAAACAAAGCTGAAATTTAAACTAACGAACTTAAATGTATAGAAGACAGAATTACAATTCGAGCTTCATTTATTTGTCATGTTGAAAGCTTTGCATGACATGAGTTTACAGATATGTACCTGGAAATGAAGGTAGAAGAAGTAAATTTCAGCAGTGATAGCAGTAACAAAATCAGCAGAAAATGCCAGTATTTCCACAGATTTGAGCAACAATACAGAACTCGAGAACCCAGACACAACGTAGAATGACTCTTTAAGAAATTTCAGAGTTTAAACTCAACAATGGGATTTGAACAAATCCAAACAGATAAAACACAGTATTTCTGATTTTCCAAGACTTAGGAGAAGGCAAACTGACAATTTCAATCTCAGAAATTCAACCTTAACACTAGCTTCTATTGTAGAAATCTGTTTTTTCCTGCTTCTGATTTTTCTTTCTTTATTTCTGTTTTCTTTCTTTTTTCTTGAATCAGATTTCTATTTCTGCTTTTTTTCAATGCCTCTCTCTGTGTGTGTGTTAAAATCTGGTGTATTAAAATCTGTTCCTCTCTTAAAATCAGATTTCTCTCTTTTTAAAATCTGACCCTAAAATCCTCAGTCTTTTTTTCTCTTCAAAATCTGAGTTCCTTTTAAATTCTCTGTCCTTTCTTCAGTCCCAATCCCCTCTATCTTATACAAGTCTACCCCTTTTCTTTTCAGTGTTGCCTGGACCCCCTTCTTCTTTTAAAAATCAGAAAATCCCATTAAAAATCTGCTTTTACTACTTTAAATCCCATTAGGTGATCTTTTCTTGATTTTCAGCATTCCCATTATCCTTTGTTGCCCATTATCCTATTAGATTATAGCCATTAACAATCCACCAACAGCACACTAACATTATCATATGACTTTCACTGTTTCATTCCCAAAACAACCCTGAAATCCTACTATTATTACTGCCATTAATACAAAAATCAGAATCTATTACAAAACAGATTTAAAAATCTGTTCAAACCTAATTATCAACCTGATTTAAAACAGTTATAACCAATTCTCTTAAGTTCTGGACTGAATCTTAACTGAGAATGCAATTTTCTAACACAATTGTATCTAATCAACATTTGTGAAATTGAATTTAAACCTAACATCACAACAACATTACACTGAATTCAATATAACAAATCAAACTGGACTTCAACATTGGACTAAGATCAAACAGATGCAGGGGCATTGTCAGTATATTGACAATGCTCTGAAATTTATTGCCTAGAGATCAACACACAAATAATTGACAAACTTTCTGACATATTAAACGAGAATCAACTAATTGGGAAGAACTAATTAACTGACTTCAATGATAAGAATCAATCCAAAACAAATAAGCAGGTTATTACAATTATCATTAACGGAAACTAGAATTTACAAAACAACTAATCGACGAACTTAATCGAGTCGATTATACACATTATAAACAATCACAACAAACAGAAACATTGCTATAATTCTGATCAAATAAAACAAGTATGAGATAGAATCATAGAATCAAATAAATAAAAATGTGAAAAATAAATTACACAAGCTACTGAAACAGACAACAATATACATGTAGGAAACAAAAAGAAGTAGAAAAATACCTCTGAATCTTCAATTTCACACGGACACAGGGTCAACCTGGATTTGGACCTTTGAAATCAAACAGACCTTAGTCGAAGTATTCTCAACTGAAAATACTTCGACTAAGGTCGATTAGACCCCAACCTTTTATTTAATTTGGGGCAGAATCCAAAAATTGAAGTTTTTAGGGTTTCTAATTCTTGGATCTTAAATTCGAACACTTCTAGGCAGATTCGAAGGGAACCAAAGATGATACAAGGGTGAGGGAGGCCTAGGGGTCATTTGGTGTTAGTTTGGAACGAATCTGAGTGAGTTCATGTTTGGTTCAAATCTTCAAAAGAAGATTCGAAGCACTCTGAGGTGATTCGAACCAAACAAATACCAGATCCATAACGAGGCAGGTTAGGAGGTGCTATGGTGTTAATTAGGAAGTCATCGGAGAAGGTTGGGTTTTCAGACCAACCTTCAATCGAAGATTCGAGACTATGTGGTCTGATTCGAGGGAAACTAACCCCGGATCTGTGAAGAGGGGGTTGTGAGGAGTCGAGGGTGTTAAGGTGGTGACCGGCGGCATTGTTGCCGCCGGGTTTCAGGCAATGGGGAATGAGGGCGGCTAGGGTTAGGGGTGTGTTTTTCCGGAGATGAAAATGAACAGTGGAGAGGGGGGGTGTTTAGTTAGGGGGCCGGGGTAGGGATTTGGATTTATATAGGGATGGGGTGGATTGATCTCATCCGTTGGATCAATTAAGATACACGGTTGAGATCAATTCATTTAACCAAACGATGTCGTTTTGTTAAATGTTGGGGTCAGGCTGGATCGGGGCAGTGGATCGGGTAGGGGGTTACGGGTAAGGGTTGTGAGATCTCAGCCGTTGGATGGATTTGATCCAATGGCCCTTGATGAAATACGACCAAACGTCGTCGTTTGGTATTGGCTTTGAATTGGACCAGACCTGGGGTTGTTTGGACTGGGCTGTGGGGAATTAATTTGTTTGGGCCTGGATTTCAGTCCAGGTCCGATTTTTCACCCCTCTTTTTTTTAAAAATTATTTTATATTTCCTAATTTTAATCCTAATTAAAATTATAAAGCAATTTTAACCTTACAAACATATTAATTACCTTTTTAACAACTATTTAACACATAGACAAAACGTTAATCACACAGTGAAACATTAAAACTAGAACAAATGCATATTTTTTGTGATTTTATATTTATTTGTTTTAATTGTTAAATGCATAATTAAAACCTAGATATGCATGAAACATGTATTTTTATTTTATTTTTCATTTAACTACAACAAAGTTACCATTTACGGACATAATACAAATAATTAATAAACGACACACAAATTCTAAAAATTTCTCACTAAGCAAAAATTGTTTTATTTTTTTTGAATTATTTTGGAGTAATTTTCGTGAGGCAAAAATCACGTGCTCACAGCATCTCTACCACAGACCAGAGCAGTACCTGTGATAACTGCATCGGAGGCCTTGGCCTCAGGCCGGGCTGGAAGGGCATAACATTGGGGCTGGGCCCCACCACTATGAGTTACATCCCTGGGACAACCTCTTGCTGGCCGGCCTCCACCTCTAGCGGCCAGACCTCCACCTCTAATACCTCTACCTCCACCTCTAATACCTCTACCTCCACCTCTAGCACCTCTACCCCCACCCCTAGCTGGCTGAGCGGGCGGTAGAACACCCGGTGCCTGAACTAAGTCATGGGAACCCTACTGTTGTGACTGAACACCTACTAATCTCGAACAAGCCCTCCAAATATGACCATACTCAAAGCATCCACCTGAGTACAACGGCTGAGGAAACTGAGACTGAACCTAGCGGGCCGGCTGACCATGAGAATAACTCTAAAGAGGAGGTACCTTGATAGGAGCTGATGGTGCACGGTAGGACTGCTAATCAGAATACTGCACATGAGAACCACGACCACCATGATAATTTTGAAGTGCTGAATGAAACGACCTGGGAGGACCCCTACCAAAAGAATCCCTGCCTCCAGATGAGTCACCGCTAAACCTGCCTGAATGACGGGGCCTCTTGTCAAACCCCTAACCACTCCCCTGCGATAGAACCATCTTAACTCTCCTGGCCACATTGGCCGCATCCTGAAAAGAAATCTCGCTCCCAGTCTCCTTAGCTATCTACAATCGAATTGGCTGAGCGAGACCCTCAATGAACCTCCTCACCCTTTATCTCTTGGTAGGAAGTATGTAAGAGCATGATGGGCCAAAGAAATGAATCTGGTCTCGTACTGAGTGACAGTCGTAGAACCTTGCTAGAGACGCTCAAACTGCCTCCAATAGTCCTCCCTCTGAGTGATAGGAAAAAACTTCTCCAGAAATAGCTGAGAGAACTGATTCCAAATCAAGGAAGGTGACCCAGCTGGCCTAGCCAAACAATAATCCCTCCACTAAGTCTTGGCGGAACCTGACAGACGAAAAGCAGCAAAGTCGACTCCATTGGTCTCCACTATCCCCATGTTCTGAAGAACCTCATGACAACTGTCTAAATAATCTTGGGGATCATCCGAAGAGGTACCACCATATATAGTAGTGAACAGCTTGGTGAACCTGTCCAATCTCCACAAAGCATCGGCATACATAACTGCTCCATCACCGGTCTGAGCTACTACACTCGGCTGAACTGCTCCAACTGGCTAAGCTACTAGAGTTTGAAACTGGGGAGCCATCTACTCTGGAGTACGGGTAACGGGAGTCTGTGCTCCTCCCCCAGCCTGAGAGATGGCTGGTGCTACAGGAAGTAAGCCTGCCCGGGTGACACTCTCCATAAGGCCCACTAGACGGACCAAAGCATCCTGGAGTACTTGGGTAGCAATAAACCCCTCTAGGACCTGAGCCGAGCCCACCGAAATTGTCTGGGCCAGAACCTCATCATCAAACTCTACCTGAGGCTCCGCCGCTAGTGCTGCTGCTCTAGACTGAGCTCTACCCCTGCCTCGGTCCCTAGCACGGCCTCGACCTTATTCTTTGCCCTTCGTGGGAACTACTGCCGGGGGCTCGGGCTGCTTGTCAGCAGATGAAGAAGCACGTGTTCTCTCCATCTGCGAAAGAACAGAGTAGAAATTCAATTAGCATTGAGAAACCAAACCGCACGACAGAGATGAATAGAAGTGAAACTATTCCTAACTCTATAGCCTCTGGGGGATAAGCACAAACGCCTCCGTACCGATCCCTCAAACTCTACCAACCTTGTCCATGAATTGTGAGGCCTAAGCAACCTAGAGCTCTGATATCAACTTGTCACGACCCGGACTTCCCACCCTCGGGAGTCGTGATGGCGCCTACTCGTGAAAGCTAGGCAAGCCCAGCGTTATAGATTTTTATTAACCTTTTTCTTAACATTTTAACAATTTTAAAACAACATGCGATCAACAGCGGAATAATAATAATAATAATAATAAAAGAAATACGGAAGACGAAGTCTAACAATTTAACCAAATGCTAGTGCGAAAATCCAAAATACAACTCTACCCAGAACTGGTGTCACAATATCATAGACCATCTACGAATACTACAAACAACGGTCTGAAAAGAAAAATACAAGTCTGTCTCTGAAGTAAATGAAAACAGGATATAAAAGATAGAAGGGGACGCCAAGGCCTGCGGACGTCTGCAGGACTACCTCGGGTCTCCGCTAGACTGAAGGCAGCAACCTCGCTATGGTCCAAAAGCTCTGGTACAGAGATCTGTACACAGTACAGAGTGTAGTATCAGTACAACTGACCTCATGTGCTGGTAAGTGTCGAGACTAACCTTGGCGAAGTAGTGACGATGCTAGGACAAGACTACCAAATAAACCTATGCATTTAAAGCATATACAACAAGTAATAATAACGGGAACTAGCAGTTAAAGATAGGAAGGGAAACATGCTGTGGGGAATATCAAGTACCCACAGAATCTCAGGAGAAAAGCATAAAGAACATCTTAAATTTCGAATTATAAGAATAAGGAAACACTAACGAATCAATGTCCATTTTTATTCCTTATTGTTACGGCATGCAACCCGATCCAAATCATATAACACTATTGCGGCGTGCAACCCAATCCAAATCATAAAATACTGTTGCGGTGTGCAACCCAATCCAACTCATATATCACTGTTGCAGCGTGCTACCCGTCCCCTCATGTCTTCCATTATGACTCTTTGTTACAGCGTGCAACCCGATCCCATATAATATTGTTACGGCGTGCAACCCGATCCCAATATACAAATCAACACCAATCACAAAAGTATTCCGCCAAGGGAACAATAAGGAAACAACAATACCCCGACAAGGGAATCAACAACAAGAATAAACACATCCCAGCAAGGAAACCAACAGTAAGAATTACATACATCCCGACAAGGGAATCATCTATAACCAAACTTGTACCAATAATTAACTTCACAAATGAAACCTCAATTGGAGCCAATGCTTAATAATAAACAAATAGCACGAAGATAATCATAATTCTTGCCCAACATGGAGAATCAACAATTTAGGCATTTGTAGTACTTATTAAGAAACACAACGATTACAATCTAAGACTCACGTGCATGCTTGACAACAACGTATAGATACTCGTCACCACACCTACACGTCGTACACTACACTAGAACATAGTAAATAAAGCACAATGCCTATTCCCTCAAGCTAAGGTTATACCAAACACTTACCTCGAACTTCCACGTCCAACTCAAGCCTCAAAAACCACTTTTCCTTTAGAATTCGCCTCTAATTTTACTTGTATCAAGCCCAAATTAGTTTAACTACATCAATAAATGCTAAAGAATTCATATCCAATGCTTAATTATAGGTTTTCTATCATTTTCCCCAAAAAGTCAAAAATCGACCTCGGCCCACTTGGTCAAAACTCGAGGTTCGGACCAAAATCCGATCACCTATTCACCCACGAGCCCGAATATGCAATTAGTTTCGAAATCCGACCCCAAAATGAGGTCTAAATTTTAATTATTTAAAAAGCCCTAACTCTACCCAAATTCCCAATTTCTACCATTAAAACCCTAGATTTTTCGACGAAGATTGATGAAATGCAATGGGAAATCCAAAGAAAAGGGCTTAGAATCATATACCAATACTTTGGGGAAGAACTTGCTCCTTGAAAATCGCCTCAATTCTCTCTAGTTTTGAAAATATGAAAATGTGGGCTAAATCCCGACTTTGCTACTGTTTTAAGTGTTGGGCGACAGTGTTCATCGCGTTCGCGAGAGCACTGTCGCCTTCGCGAAGAGCTGCCAGTAGTGGACTTACGCGATCGCGGGAAAATCTTCGCATTCGCGAAGGCTTAGCCCAACCTTGCCTTTGCGTTCGCGATAGAGGGGTCGCGCTCGCGTAGTTCTCCCTAGATTCCCTGACCAGCCCATCCTAATGCTAAGCGTTCGCGATTGACCGGTCGCGTTCGCGTGGGGCAAATCCCCCAACGCTTCGCATTCGCAACCTCGGTCTCGCATTCGCATAGAACTATTTCTACCCCCAGCCCAGTTCCCTTTCGCGATCGCAAGAATATCTCCGCGACCGTGAAGCACAAAAGGCTTGTGCACCAGAAGCAGCAAAACTTGCAATTTTCTAAGTGTAAAAACATCTCGTGGCCTATCCAAAATTCACCCGAGCCCTCGGGGCTCCAAGCCAAACATGCACACTAACCTAAAAACATCATACAGACTTGTTTGCGCGATCAAATCGCCAAAATAACGCCTCGAACTACGAGTTTAGCATCAAAATTAAAGAAAAATCTCAAGAACTCTTAAGTTTCAAATTTCACAACCGACGGTCCGATTCATGTCATATGAAATCCGTTTCTTACCAAATTTTACAGGCACAACTTAAATACCATATAAGACCTGTACCGGGCTCCGCAACCAAAATACGGGCCTGATACCATAAAATTCAAACACATTTAAATTTCCAAAAACTCTTAAAATTTCAATTAAACAATTTTCTTCAAAAATTCATTTCTTGGGCTTGGGACCTCAGAATTCAATTCCGGGCATACGCCCAAGTCTCATATTTTCCTACGAACCCTCTGGGACCGTCAAATCTCAGGTCCGGGTCCGTTTACCCAAAATATTGACCGAAGTCAACTTAAATTTGATTTTAAAGGCAAAATCAGCATTTTTATCAAATTTTCACATAGAAACGTTCCGGATATACGCCCGGACCGTGCATGTAAATCGAGGTAAGATAAAAGGAGATTTTTAAGAACTCAAAACATAGAATTGACTTGTAAATCAAGTGATGACCTTTTGGGTCATCACACCCAAACATTAGTTAATTTTAAAATTTTAAACACTTGGGAAATAATTAAAATAAAAATTAGGTCTAATGTGAAACCAATTTTTTTACCTTGGAAAATAATTTCTTATTGGTTAAAACTATAACTACATTAAATTATTTATATTTTGGAGTACCTAATATTATGAATTTAAATTATCAAAAAATATAATTCTTAGAAAATATATTATTTAATTTAATTCTTAGAACACTTAATTATGTTTTTCTATTAACTAAAGTTTGAGTTATTAAATTTGTGTATAGTTTAATTCAATTCCAATTCATTATGGTGTTAAACGAAAATACAATGTCCTGCATGATCTTGAAGTTCTAAAGTCATAAACGGTTTCATAGACTTATGTTACAACCGGATTCCAAGTTATCATATTTTATTGCTTAATTTTAATATTAGAAACTTAGTTAATTTATACTTCAAAGTTAGTGATGGTTACTTAATTCAATTAAGAAAATTTTATGAGATAAAAATCTTTACCAATTATGAAGTTTTAAATATTATTAGGGCTTCCTACATAATTCAAAGAAGGAAAAATTTAGTAGCCAAAATTTTAGGTGATTTAGCCCTAAGCATTAGGAAAGTAATTAATTGATTATTTCTAAATAGTAGAAAAATAATTAAATGACTATTACTAAATATTAAAAAATAATTAAATTACTATTTTGTCTAACATGAAGTCTATTTTTAAAGGATAAAAAATGTGAACAACTTTTCGTTAAGGATTTTCATATTTTTAATATAGTATAGATAGATATAGATAGATTATGAAAAAACTTTCATGTTCAATGTCATACTTTTAAAAGGAGTCTAATGAAAAATATGTAATATTATAAGACTCTAATAATATGAAGTTAAAGAGATTATATTATACAAACTTCCTATTTGTTCGAAAAGTTCTAGTTAATTTTCACATTTTATATGAACATCGTAATATATTTTTGCTTTTGTAACAGAGCCGATCCAATCACTGTGTTTCACTTACTTTAAATTATTTGTAACCAATCATTGCGCATAATACATTAATAATAATATTCTAAATATTTTACTTTTATTTTAATATAAATTGATGTAACATTGAATTGGAAACAGTTTATGGCATATGAGCATCTAATGAAAATAAATTAATCAAAGGAAAAATTTGTTTGTCACGACCTAAAATCCATTAAAGGTCGTGATGGTGCCGGACACTGCTGTCAGGCAAGCCAACAATAATCAATTAATTTGGTTCTCTTTTTAATATTTTTGAAATCATAGTTTTTTTTCAATTAAATAGCAGAAAAGTGAAAAGTTCAGAGTAAATAATAATATTTTCATAATCTCAATACTGAATAATCCATAATCATACAGAACCCGATGTCACAAGTGCACGAGAATCAACTAGGAAAATAAAATAAATACAATATTTGTCCGAAAATACAAATTTGGGTAGGAAAGAAAAATACAAATACTCTGAAGGAGACTATACTAGTTGTAGATCGTAACATAAAAGGCAGCTCGCCTAAGCCCCCGCATCAACCAAACTGTTGCGCCCACGAGGCCAAGGCAGCTCCCATGAGAGTGTGATATATAAATCTTGCCGAGGCGAATAACCCGATCCCATAAGAGTAGTGGAAATTTACCCCGCTCGTGGAATATAATTACGATGCGGTACACATAGATTTCTTATGTTATTATAAAATTCCTCAATTCTTTTCAAAAATACGAAGTTTAAATGAAAACTTTTAAAATCTTAAATTCCTCAATTTCAATTCCTTTCAAGACAAATAATACACAACCTCAAACTTGCTTCTTTTCAAGGCAAACACTAACCGTAAATCAAATAGCAATATCAACAAGGCATGATGCAAACCTAAAAACTACCTGAACATAGGCATAGCTAGTAGATACATATGGACTCTCGTCACCTCGTGCGTACGTAGTCCCCCATAATTAGAAGCACATATTAATTTAGTTCACCTATACGGTTAATTTTCTTTTACAAGGTTAGAAAGGAGATTTACCTCGCTCCGAATCCCACTTTCCAGTCAAACATTATGCTCAAATCCTCAATTCGGTGCCGAACAAATCCAAAACTAATCAAATAGTGTAAAAACTAATCAATACATGTTCAAAAATTCATATTCCAACTATTAAGGTGATTACCCAACCCTAAATATAAGATTCCTAAAATTCACCCTCCGGCCCACGTGCCCGGATTCCGGAAATTTTCGAAGAAAGTTGTTACCCATAACCTTATGAAGTCAAATATATAATTTTTACCAAATTCCATAACCATTTTCGTGGTCAAATCTCATTTTTATCCAAAACTTAGGTTTTCATCAAAACCCTTGATTTCACCAATTTTACATGTTAATCTGCCCATAATCTATGTATTTAACTCCTGTTGTGTAAAAATTATTTAGCTCGAAGTGCTAGGTGAAAACCCTATTCCAAAAGCTCCAAAAATCAGCCAAGAGATGAAAGGAAATGAGCTAAATGGTCTAAGTCTCGCAATTAATAAGCAGTGCATAGCCCTCAGATGTCGCATTTGCGACACCTGGTTCGTAAATGCGAAATTCACAAATGCGACAAAGCCATCGCAAATGCGAACATGGGCCTCCACTGCCAAGGTCTTAAATGCGACCAATGAGTCACAAATGCGGACTCTGCTGAGGTCGCAAATGCGACCAAAATATCGCAAATGCGAATTCTGCCAGGCTCCATCGTAATTGCGAAGCCTTTCTCGCAAATGCGAATAAATTCTCACATTTGCGAGACCTGCACCTGCTGCCAAGAAACACCAGAAAAACTGGAGTTTTTCTCATTTTCCCGAACGTTCGAAACTCACCCGAGCCCTCGGGGCTCCAAACCAAACACCCCCATAGGTCTAAAAACGTAACACGAACTTGCTCGAGGCCTCAAATCACATGAAACAACACTAAAATCATGAATCGCACTCCAATTCAAGCTTAATGAACTTTAGAACTTCAAACTTCTACGTTCGATGCTGAAAACTATCAAATCACGTTCTATTGACCTCAAATTTTGCACACAAATCACATTCAACATTACGGACCTACTCCAACTTTTGAAATCGGAATCCGACCCTGATATTAAAAAGTCCACTTTCGGTCAAAATTCTCAAAAACCTTCAAATTTCTAAATTTCGCCAAACAACTCCAAAATGACCTACGGACCTCCAGATCCACTTCTGGACGCGCTCCCAACACCAGAATCACCATACGAAGCTATTCTCAGACTCAGAATTCCAAACGGACATCGATAACATTAAAATGCACTTCAACCCAAATTTATGAAATTCTTCAAAAATGCTAACTTCCACAATAGGCGCTGAAACGCTCCCAGGTCATCCAAGACCTGATCCGAACATACGCCCAAGTCCGAAATCATCATACGAACCTGTTGGAACCTTCAAATCCCTATTCCGGGGTCGTTTACTCAAAAATCCAACCTTAGTCAGTTTTTCCAATTTAAAGCTTCCGAATTGAGAATTTTCTTTCCAAATCAACTCTGAACTTCCGAAATTCCAAATTTCAACCGCGCATACAAGTCATGATACCTAAAGTGAACCTGCTCATGGCCTCAAGCCACCGAACGACGCGCTAGAGCTCAAAACAACCGTCGGATCGTTACATTCTCTTCCACTTAAGCATACGTTCGTCCACAAACGTGCTAAGATTTACTCTGGAGTTATCCGAAATCACTACTTAACACCTCGTGCACCTACTCGTGCCACCACAACTCAGTTAAGCACACTAGCTCGAGCCAGTCTGAAAATTCTCCTTTTTTCTTAGTCAAATAAGCTTTAGAACCCAATTCCAACATCCGGAATTCTCTAACAGGCCTGTTTCCAACATATGAACACCATATTGATCACTATACGTTGTACCAATACCGTATTAATTTAATTATATTTTTATTATTTAATATTTTAAAAATTGACTCAATTTATTATGTAATAACTCCTCATACTTAGGAACACACAATATATCATATAATTTAGTTTTAGCTTTATACAACAATAATAACATACCCAGTATTATCTCACACCGTACGCAGACCTTACCCCTACCTTGTGAGGATAGAGAGGCTATTTCTAATAGATCCTCGGCTCAGGAAAGCATAAGCACCACATTAATGAAAAATATAAACAAGAAGAGACAGTACCAAAAAAGACATATAAAAGCTGAATAAAAACAAAACAGTAAGGTGATTACAATGAAAGAAAACTATAGTTAGCTTCATATGAACTAATAAAAATTAACTTTAAAGGATAGTAAGAGGTTTTTAATTTATTTAAAATGTTATAAATGTTTTTAGAGCATAGTACTAAAATTTTCTTTTAGTACGTGCCTCGTTTGTTATAGAGAATCGTAATTAGGAACAACAATTCTTTTTGATAGAAAATTATGGATGCGCTTTTATTATTCAAATAGGATCGATGTTGTAGGGACGCCAATAAGTGTAGTTTAAATTAAAAAAGAATTTCATTATTAGGTAATTTACCATTAGATCCTTAAATTATACAAATATTTAAGGACATAAAAGTCTATCAATGTTTCAGGGATAATTTAGTCGTTCAACATTTAGCATAAATTATTCGTGCTCTTATATTCTAATAATATTAATAATAATATTCTAAATATTTTACTTTTTATTTTAATGTAAATTGATGTAACATTGAATTGGAAACAATTTATGGCACATGAGCATCTAATGAAAATGAATTAATTAAAGGAAAAGTTAGTTAAATTAAACTTTGATATATACGACTAGAGAAAAATTATTCTAGGAAACAATCTAACATATATCCATCGATTTCCGTTCAGAAATTTGTAAAGGAATCAATTACTCACAATAAAGTAAAAATGAATAAATTAAAAAAAAACAATCTCATTTGTATTATTAGAACCACCTTATTATCATGTAAAAGAGAAATATTCATATAAACTTGCCCTATATTTTTTTTATCATTTAAAAGTAGATGTTATATTTTAAAAGATTATAATTTAATTATATTTTTATTATTTAATATTTTAAAAATTAACTCAATTTATTATGTAATAACTCCTCATACTTAGGAACACATAACATATCATATAGTTTAGTTTTAGCTTTATATGAACTAATAAAAATTAACTTTAGAGGATAGTAGGAATTTTTCAGTTTGTTTAAAATGTTATAAATGTTTTTAGAGCATAGTATTAAATTTTTCTTTTAGTATGTGCCTCGTTTGTTAGAGAGAATCGTAATTAGGAACAACAAATCTTTTTGATAGATAAATATGGACGTGCTTTTCTTATTCAAGTAGGATCGACGTTGTAGGGTCGTCAATATGTGTAGTTTAAATTAAAAAAGAATTTCATTATTAGGTAATTTACTATTAGATCCTTAAATCATACAAATATTTAAGGACATAAAAGTCGATTAATGTTTGAGGGATATTTTAGTCGTTCAATATTTAACATAAATTATTCGTTCTTTTACAATAATATAGATATAGATAGACATAGATATTGTCACGACTCTAGTTCTCTCTCCGTGAACCTGTCGTGACGACACCTAGTCTCTACGACTAGGTAAGCCTAACAATTTCGGATAAAGGAACAAAACAAGAAATTATCACTAAAAGTAAATTTTAAACAGGGAAATACGATGCTGCTCGGCATATACAATAATCACTTTCGAAGAGTATTTATAACTCTCTCAAAACCCCGACTGTTATAAGTCATAAGCTAAAGAAGAACACAGTACTCCCATACTCCATAGTCTAACACAAGAAGAAAATACAAGAAGTCTTTATCTTGATGAAGAGTAGATAGTGACTCCTAGGCCTGCAGAGGCGACAAATATACCTCAGAGTCTCTACAGTTGCCTCGCCTCACTGATAATATGGCTGAAAAGAGGTACCTGGATCTGCACACGAAAACATATGCAGGAAAGGGCATGAGTACACCACAACGGTACCTAGTAAGTGCAAAGCCTAACCTCGGTCGAGTAGTGACGAGATCAGGTCAGGGCCCTACTGGTATATATATATATATATATATATATATATATATATATATATATATATATATAATAAAATAATATAGTATGAAATATCACAGTAAAGATAAATACTAACATTTACCGACAATGAAATCATAGAAAATTAAGAACTCAATACATAGAGATAGCAACAGGGGATCTCCCGGAATATCTCCCGTAGTCCCAAACGTAAATGTGCAAGGGATCTCCTAGGATACCGTCCTGTAGTCCCAAACGTAAATGTGCAAGGGGATCTCCTGGAATACCATTCCATAGTCCCAAAGTAAATATCCACTATAAGGAGTTCTACCGGGATACCGTCCTGTAGTCTTGAACATAAACGTGCAGGGAGATTTACCGGAATACCGTTCCGCAGTCCCAAAGTAAATATGCAACTCAATCAACATAAACAACAGTTTCAACAAGAATTCTACAGTTTAGATTAAGTTCATATCAAAGAAGACATGTAATTTTCACTAAATATGTTGCACAAAGTTCAGGTAGGCAGTTAAGGCAGATAAGATAGTTAAGGCACGTAAGCATGCTTTCTTGAGCTAAACATGATAGTTACATATACTAGTGTTGGTCAATTAAAGGAAGACATATATTTGCTTAATGAAAACGGGGGTTTTCAACAAATAGCCATGTACGCACTTGTCACCTCAAGTACACGACGCTCATATATCAAACAGTACCAAATCCTAAGGGGAGTTCCCCCCCCACAAGGTTAGGCAAGCCACTTACCTCAAACCAAGCTCAAATCAATCCGAAATCACGCTCTTGCAACAAGTATCCAACTCCGAGTGGCCCAAATATTGTCAAATAAATTACAAAATATAAATATAGCTATAAGCAACTAATTTAGATAATGAAATCAAAGCTAAGGCAAATAGGAAAACGTTCAAAAGTCCTCCCTAGGCCCACGTCTCGGAATCAGGTAAAAGTCACAAATTATGAACACCCATTCACTCACGAGTTTAATCGTGCAAAAATCGTCCAAAACTGACGTCTAAATTTCACTCGAATCTCAGATTTTTGGTTGGGGAACTTTTCCTCCAATTTCCCAACTTCCTCACTCCAATTCCTTAATTTAACGAAGAAAACAACTATGGACTAATGAAATATGATCAAAATAGGATTATGAATCATTACCCAATGATTTCCTATGAAAAACTCTCGAATAATCGCCTTGAGCTCAAAATCGAATTTTATGGAATGAACACCAAACCCTCGAATTCTCTCTTTTTCTGCCAGATAAACCGCACCTACAGGTCCCTACTACGCACCTGCGACGCCGCACCTATGGAAAATCCATCGCAGGTGCGAAAATCACTTAAGTGGGATAGGACTGCATATGCGGGCACTAGGCTACACCTGCGACCCGCTCCTATGGTCCCTCAACCGCTTCTATGCTTTGCTTTTGCGGGCTCTTCACCTCATCTGTAAACCCAGCTGGGCAGGCTGAATTCCACTTCTGCGGATGCAGCACCTTTCAGCCATTTGCATAAGTCTCAAGCCAACCCGTTAAGCACCTGAAACTCACTCGAGGCCCCCGGGACATCAACCAGACATATCAACCAATCCTAAAACATCATATGTACTTTGTCGAGCCCTCAAATCAGATCTAACAACGCTAAAAACACAAATCAACCTTCGATTCGACCTTAAAAAAGTTGAAACTTCCAAATTCGACAACCAATGCTAAACCCAACTAAATCACGTCTGATTGACCTCAAATTTTGCACACAAGTCATATTCAACACTAGGGACCTACTCTAATTTCCGGAATCAGATTCTGACCCCGATATCAAAATTTCCACTACCGGTCTGAAATTCTAAAATTCAACTTTCACCATTTCAAGCCTAAATGAGCTACGGACCTCAAAAACACAATCTGGACACGCCCCTAAGCCCAAAATCACCCAAAAGAGCTAACATAATCGACGAAATAGGGGATCGGGACGTTAATTCTCAAATAACCGGCCAGGTCGTTACATTCTCTCCCTCTTAAAACATTCGTTCGTCCTCAAACGAGCATAGAGACATACCTAAAGTGGTGAAAAGATGAGGATCACGGCTGTGTATGTCCTGCTTGGTCTCCCAAGTCGCCTCCTCGACCGGTTGACCCCTTAACTGAACCTTTACTGATGCAATGCTCTTTGACCTCAGCTTTCGAACCTGCCTGTCCAAAATAGCCACTAGCTCCTCAACATAAGATAGATCCTTGTCCAACTAGACTAAGCTAAAATCCAACACATGAGACGGATCACCGTGGTACCTTCGGAGCATCGAAACATGAATACTGGATGAACTCCTGCCAAGCTGGGAGGTAAGGAAAACTTATAAGAAACCTCCCCAACATGCAACAACACCTCAAAGGGACCAATAAACCTTGGGCTCAACTTGCCCCTCTTTTCGACTCTCATAACGCCCTTCATAGGCAAAACCCCAAGCAATACCCGCTCTCCAACCATAAATGAAACATCGTGAACCTTTCGGTCCGCATAACTCTTTTGTCTGGACTGGGATATGCGAAGTCTATTCTGAATCACCTTAACCTTCTCCAAAGCATCCTGAACCAAGTCTGTGCCTAATAATCTAACCTCGCTCGACTCGAACCAACCCACTGGGGACCTACACCGTCTACCCTACAAAGCCTCATACGGTGCCATCTGAATGCTGGACTGATAACTGTTGTTGTAGGCAAACTCCGCAAGTGCAAGAATTGATCCTAAGAGCCTCCAAACTTCATCACACATGCACGGAGCATATCCTCAAGAATCTGAATAGTGCGCTCGGACTGTCCATCCATTTGGGGGTGAAATGTTGTGCTCAACTCCACCCGAGTACCCAACTCATACTGTACGACTCTCTAGAACCGTGATGTGAATTGCATGCCCTGATATGAGATGATAGATATCAGCATGCCATAAAGTCTGACAATCTCACAGATATAAACTTGAGCCAGCTACTCGAAAGAATAGGTAGTCATCACAAGAAGGAAATGAGCTAACTTGGTCAGCCTATCTACAATCACCCAAACTGCATCAAACTTCCGCTGAGTCCATGGGAGTCTAGTAACAAAATCCATAGTGATCCACTCCCATTTCCACTCTGGAATCTCTAACTTCTGAAGCAACCCACACGGTCATTGTTGCTCGTACTTCACTTGCTGGCAATTTAGGCACTCGAACAACATATTCCACTATGTCCTTTTTTATTCTACGCCACCAATAATGCTTCCTCAAGTCCTGATACATCTTCGTGACACTCGAATGAATAGAGTACCACAAGTTGTGATCCTCCTAAAGAATCAACATACGCAAACCATCAACATTAGGCACACATAGCCTGCCTTGCATCCTCAATGCACCATCATCCCCAATAGTGACCTCTTTAGCATCATTGTGCTGAACAGTATCCTTCAGGACAAGCAGATGGGTGTCATCATACTGACGCTCCCTAATACGATCATAAAGAGAAGATCAAGAGACCACACAAGCCAACACTCGACTCGGCTCAGAAATATCCAATCTCACAAACTGGTTGGCTAAGGCCTAAACATTAAACACCATGGGCCTTTCTGCTGCAGGTAAATAAGCCAAACTCCCTAAAATCTCTACCCGTCAACTCAAAGCATCGGCCACCACATTGGCCTTTCCTAGGTGGTACCAAATAGTGATATCATAATGCTTGAGCAGCTTTAACCACCTCCTCTGATGCAAATTAAGATCCTTCTGCTTGAACAGATGCTGCAAACTCCGATGATCCGTATAGATCTCACAAGGGACATATAAGACCCAAAACCTATAGGCAATATTAATACTGGGGCTATAGTCAAAGCTGTCTTGAGCTTCTGAAAGCTCTCCTCACGAATGGAGCACCCTTTTGGGTCAGCCTGGTTATAGGTGCTGCAATAGATGAGAATCCCTTAATAAATCGACGATAATAACCTGCCAAACCAAGAAAACTCCGAATCTCTATAGATGAGAATGGTCTGGGCCAACTCTACACTGCCTCCACCTTCTTCGGATCCACCTTGATCCCTTCACTCGACACTACGTGACCCAAAATGCCACGGAATCCAACCAGAACTCGCATTTTGAGAACTTTGCATATAATTTCTTTTCTCTCAAGGTCTGAAGCACTGTCCTCAGGTGCTGCTTATGATCTTCCCGACTCCAGGAGTACACTAGAATGTCATCAATAAAGACAATGATGAACGAGTCAAGATATGGCCGGAATACACCATGCATCAAATGCATAAATATTGATGGGGCGTTGGTCAGCTCAAATGATATAACAAGGAACTCGTAATGACCATACCGAGTCCAAAAAACAGTCTTCGGGATATCTGGATCCTGAATCTTCAACTGATGATAACCTGAATGCAAATCAATCTTGGAAAACACTCGAGCACCTTGTAACTGATCAAATAGATCATCAATACGAGGCAAAGGATACCAGTTCTTCACTGTAACTTTATTCAACTGGCGATAATCAATGCACGCACGAATAGAACCATCCCTTTTCTTCACAAACAAGATAGGAGCACCCCAAGGTGACACACTGGGCCAAATAAAGCCTTTATCAAGCAATTCTTGTAAATGTTCCTTTAACGCGTTCAACTCAGGAAGAGCCATACAATAAGGAGGAATAGAGATGGGCTGAGTGCCCAGCAATAAATCATTGCCAAAATCAATATCTCTGTCGGGCGGCATGCCCGGAAGATCAGCTGGAAACACATCAGGAAAATCCCTCACTACTAGGACTGAATCAACTATAGAGGTATCAATACTGATATCTCTCACATAAGTTAGATACGTGTCACACCCCTTCTCAACCATTTGCTGAGCTTTAAGAAATGAAATAACTCTACTGGGAGTGTAATCTAAAGTACCCCTCTACTCTAATCGCGGTAAACCTGGCATAGCCAGCGTCACAGACTTGGCGTGACAATCAAGAATAGCATAATGGGGCAACAACCAGTCCATGTCCAAGATAACATCAAAATCTACTATGCTGAGCAATAATAAATCAGTTCTGGTATCAAACACTAAGAGCAATCAAGCACGACCGATAAATGCGGTCCACAATAAGATAATCTCCCACCGGAGTAGATATATAAACTGGGGAACTCAAAGAATCCTGAGATACGCCCAAATGCGGGGCAAAATAAGAGGACATATAGGAATAAGTGGAGCCTGGATCGAATAAAACCGATTTGTCTCTATGACAGACTGGAACAATACTTTTAATGACAGAATCGGAAGCAACAACCTCAGTACGAGCATGAAGGGCATAGTATCTGGCCTGGCCTCCCTCTCTAGGGCAACCTCTACCTCCCCGACCTCCACCTGTAGCTGGCTGAGCAGGTGGGGTGGCAGCTGGTGCTGTAATAATAGCCTGGGAACCCTATAGAGCACGTTGTGGCTGAGAAGTATATGGAGGTACACCCCTCATAAGTATAGGACAATACCTCACCATATGGCGTGTGTCACCACACTCAAAACAAGCTCCGAGAGGACGTGGTGGCTATGACTGGCTCGAGCCAGGTCTGTTGGACTGACCACTAAAAGCATCCCCTGCATGAGGCACACTAGATACTGGAGGTGCATAATAAAGCTCCTCAGGTCTAGGAGGAGATAGAATACCACTGACGGGTGGAAGAGCTAAATGAACGAGCAACTCACATAGCCCCTACTATGATGAACTGCAACTATGGCATGGGCATCAGAATAATGGCACGACTCTCGAGACCTCTTGGCCTCTCTCTCCTCCCTATCTTGAGCAAGCATGCCCTCTACTCTCCTACCAATACTCACCACCTACTGGTAGGCGATATCCACCTATAACTCCCGGGCTATTTTAGATCTGATGCTGGGAATGAGCCCCTAAATAAACCGGCGAACCCTCTCTCAAAATATAGAAACCAAGGCCGATGCATGTCTAGGCAAGCCACTATAATGGACAACATACTCTGAAATAGTCATAGTACCTTGTCGCAAATGGTCAAACTCCGAGTGCCATGCATTCTTGAGGCTCTGACGGACATACTCCCTCAAAATCATATCCGAGAACTGAGTCCATGTAAGGGAATCTGCCTCAGCTGGACTATCTAACTCAACAGTACGCCACCACTGATAGGCTGCCCCTCAAAGCTGAAAAGTAGTGAAAAAACCCCACTCAACTATACGATGCCCATAGTGCGGAGGATACGGTGGCACTCCCCCAGAAATCCCTGAGCATCCTCTGATGCTAGACCACTAAATGTAGGAGGGTCGTACTTTTTTTACCTCTCAAGCCTCCGCTCCTCCTCCTCTGGAACTGCTGCCCTACCCTTGGGCTGAGCTGGGGCTACAGGAGATACTTGTATAACCTATCACGACCCAAACCGATGGGCTGCGACGAGCACCCGATACCTTATGGATTCGCTTCTCCGCTCGGTGATGACGATGAGCTGCTGCCTGGTCAGCTTTACTTCGAGCTACCACTGAATTGGTTGACTCATCACCTTCAGGTTCATACGGCTAGCATTTTAGAGATGTTCAGAGGTTGTATTTACAAAACACGTACACAACACAAATTCACGTATAATACAAAGTCTAGCGCCACCTTTTCTGATATTTTTGAGTGCTCGAGAATCGGCTCAGGTATATTAAGGCTATCCCTTCTTTCTTTTGGCATGAGCCATACGATATGAACGAAACGTGCAAATGCACAAATTCCATAAGCGACTCTACTCATAGAAGTAATAGAAATATCTATGTTCTTTAATTTTCATGTGTCATAATATTTTATCATCTGTTCATGGGTCTCAGAAAAATACGAAAGTTGAAAAGATGTTACTTTATGATATTGCTCAAGAGGCAAAATGGTCTTATGACATCCTGAATGATTTTATTGACGTACTTTTCATGCATTGACCCATGACCAAATGTCGTTATATACGCGTATATATGTAAATATATGTATATGGGATATGGGAAAATGTTACGTCATTCTATACGTACCACCACCCGATCAACTAGTATATGATGATGATGTTGTCCACAGTGGCTGAAATATGATCCAAATGGCGTTATATACACATATATATGTATGTACTCAAACGGCGTTATATATGCGTATATATATATGTGTATATATATATATATATATTATATACGAATATATATATATATATATATATATATATGGGAAAGGTTATGGCATTATATACGCACCACCACCTGATCAGCCGGTATACGATGATGATTTTGCCCACAATGGCTGATATGATATGATGGGATGCCCTCAAAGGCTGATGATGTTATGAAACATGTACCTATGCACGACATGTCATTCATATGCATATGCATGACGTTAAAAGTAATTTATTATTTACAAAGTTATTCAGACTTACAGGTTGAGTCATGTACTTGTATGTCTTCCATGTCTCTTATGTATTTATTTATGTGCCTTACATACTCGGTACATTATTCGTACTGACGTCCCTTTGCCTGGGGACGTTGCGTTTCATGCCCGCAGGTCCCGATAGACAGATCGAGAGCCCTCCAAGTAGGCTATCAGCTCATCCGAAGATGTTGGTGCGCTCAATTTGCTTCAGAGTTGCTCGTTTGGTTAGTATGATTTAGACGTGTATTGTTTGGTATGGCGGGACTCTGTCCCGACCTTTATGGCATTTATGTATTCTTAGAGGCTTGTAGACATGTGTCGTGTACATAAAAGATTATACGGCCTTGTCAGCCTATGTTTTGACTTTATAAAGGATTATGTTGGCCTATTAGGCCCGTATGTCACATGTATATGATGATGTAATAAGAAAGATACGTTACATTGGTACTCGGTTGAGTAAGGTACCAGGTGCCCATCGTAGCCCATTGGTTTGGGTCATGACATAACCTCTGGGATCTGATCAACCTGAATCCGCTGCTCTGTGTCACACCCCTTTTTTAAAAAAACTCACCAACTCTTAAAAATAATAAAAAAGATTAGTAAAGCTCAAAAGGGGTTTTAACTAAAAAAAAGTGAAAATTGTGTTCAAAAGGAAATAACTCAGAGTCGCCACCTGACTTTGATTTCGGTGTGCCAGGTCACCGTTTTTTTAAAACATGATTTTTCCTTTAAAACACTTTAGACTCCAAAATTAAGTCTACACCAGAGATTCGGGTAAGGGGGTTCATTTGACTTGGGAAGAAGGTGTTAGGCACTCCCTAAGTCCCATGAAAATCACGGTTGCGTACATGATCAAGTTGACTTTTAAAATATTCGAATTGAGGTAATAAACACAGAAACGAGAAAATTAACACACAAGAGGCTCGAGGTCGTCCCCAACTAATAAAGAAAGTTAAAAGAAGGAAAATTAAAGTTCTAACTTATCCTACACTACTTCTTCTACGATGTTCGACATGGCCTCAAATTACTGAGTACTATGGGGCATTCCCTGGAATAAAATATGTACAAGTCCTTTGGGGCATTCCCCAGATAAATTTAACTAAGGGAATGACCTCTCGCCTCAAAATTAATAAAATCCTAAAGTTTGTTTACCCAAGTGGTCCGCCTAAACATGCTCCTAGCGATGAAGAAAAAATGGAAACTATGAACGTTTGATTCTCAAATTTCAGTTCTGTTCCTTCGAGGCCCCACCCCTACGGCTAAACAAACAACTATCATCCATATGTCTTTATGTCTAACCCTCGTATCAATGAGGAATACATCAGACCAAACAACTAAACATTTGAGAAAAATAAGCACTAATGAAACAAGCAAATATGCTACCAAAGATAGAGAAAGGAAATTAAAGCTACTAGGAATAGCCCCTTTGAAGATTCAGGTATCACCCAATTGTCAGAAAACTCATCAATTAATTGTGTGAATTAACTGATTTACTCTGCCTCAAGATTTATCAAATTAATCAAAAAGATCAATAAAGTGATTTATCTACTCAACAACACACTGAAGCAATTAAGCAAAGTTAAACACATAGAAGGGTTAGACGGAACAACTAAATACTAATAAGCTCACAAAACTTACACTTTTGCATCATAACACAACAAAAACAAAACATGCCCATCCAGTGCACTCCAACTTCACATAGCCGCAATGATATCACAGAATTTCAACAAACTATCTCTTGACTGATTGTTGATCAAAGTAAAGGAAAATAGGAAAAGGACTTCAACTCAAATTCTCATTCCAAGGCATAAAACTCCATGACACCAATGGTAACTTTTGATGACATTTAAACACGACGAACTTGAAGCATAATGATGAAGGATTCACGTTACAACATTAGAACTTCCTAAACACGACCTTTGTGAACGTGAAAATTAACTTCTATTGCCTATGAGTGGAGATAAATGTCGACTCACGAGTTTAAGAATGAACCAAGCACACAAGTTAGCCTAGCGTTAAGTCATGACTATAGAGGAAACAGAACCATTAATCCCAATTTAGAATCACTTTTTTTTCTTACTGCCAAAACATGGACATGGTCATACTATAAAACCAAGAAAAGCATACTAACGGGCCACAATCTGTTCGACAGTAACACAACCATCTAGACCTTGATCAAAACATATCGAACCAAACAGAATCAAGCTCAATTACCATTCACAAACTAATGAACTAGTTCGACAAAGATGAGTAACCACTAGAGAAAGCTTCGAATCAGTTTCTGGTTAAACTTAGCCAACAAATGAAACAAACTTAAAAAAATGCAGCCAACGACTCGATCATCTTATACTAGACAAATCTGAACTTGAAATATACTTCAACATATAATGGAAGTTAAGAACGTCAATCAATTTTAGTTAACTTATTCGAACCGATTCTCAAATACTCCATAAATTAGATTAACTTAGCACTTATCATACTTGGATCCATATGAAAGCAGTAAAGGATAAGGTATGAACCTTAAAATTGAGATTTTGATTATCCCTTGATGTTCGAATGTGATACAAGCAGTATAAAACTTGGCAACGAGCTTGAAAAGGAAACCAGCTATTGAAATCCGAGACTCGATAGAAACCACGAGCTGTCGCAGAACGACGGCTTCGACTCCACGACAAACCTCAATCAAACTCCATAGTTGAAAACCAAGTCAAGAAGCTAGTATATGCTTTTTTTGTTTTCTGTTTAGGAAATAAAAAGAACAAACCAAAAAAAAACTCTAACGTTCTTTATATGAATGAAACTGAAATTAGAAGACGAAGATTGCCAAATCGGAACTAAAACCCTAGCTTTCCGTCTCTGAAATTTTCTCCTCCTAGACCTCCAATTTTTCTCTGATTTCTCTCTTTTATAGTTCGAAATCGAACAAATAGAGGGTCTAGATTGACAATGATTCAATCTACGACCTCCATTTATTCGATTCCAACTTAGAGAGCGAGAAAATGCATCTATAATTATGAGATTCGTTGGGATTTCAGTGATGTGGAAGGAGGGGACCATTGAAGGGAGGGGACGCGTGACATGGATGGACGACAACATGGATTTTCTGGTGGATCGAAGGTGGCTCGCGGCGACAGTGGAGGAAAAGAGGGGTGGGCGCCGTTTGGAGTTGTCTTTAGGGTTAGGGTTAGCAAATGGTAAGATTTTATATGGTTGGGGAATTAGTTGTGGGCTGTTGGATTGGAATGGAATGGAAGATTGAGATTTAAGAAGGGATGGGGCATGTCAGGTGGCTGGGCACGGGTCGGGCGGGTATTGGGGTCATGGGATTGGGTTGAGGGGATTGAGCTGCTAAATTCCCAAAATTGGGCCAACTTTGAAATCCAATTAAAACAACTACCACAAATCATTCTTTCTTTGAATAAAATAAGAGTATTATAAATTATTAATAAGGAATAAAAATACAAAACTAAATTAAGATAAACCACAATATAAAGTTTAATTGTTTTTTGTATTTTCAGAGATTATACTAAAAGAAAAATACGTTAATGTCATGGTAAAATTAAAAATAGTATCGCTATAAAAATATTAATAACCTAAACCAAATAGAAATAAGATAAAACATGAAACTATTTTTGTATTTTTCAATTTTTGTGCCTTTAAAAATAGAATTAAAATTAATAATAAAGTAAAATCATATAGAAATAAACTCAAATAAATATCCTAAAAATACTAGGACTATTAAAGGTAATTCTAATGTGCGGGTCAAAAATTACATGTCTACAGCTGCCTCTCTTTGATGGGAAACACGAAATGTTTTCAGACAAAGAACAACAAAACATGTTTTTTTGACCCGACTCTTATTTAGAGACAAAACTAAAAGAAAAGAGAAAGTGACCGAGCCCTGGTATCTGAGCTGCCTACATATCCTTGTCTATAAAGGAATCAGGCCACGAGTAGTTCGGAGTGAGAAGAGCGATGGAGTATACTGAGGTGGAGAGTTGAGTGAAGTGCCATCGAGGTTCCGGTCCGCAGTTCCTGCCATTACATCAAAAATAAAAGGAAAAATTACAGCAAAAGTAAAAGAAAATACAGAATCCTATCTACTTCTTATCTTGAATCTTCCTTGTATCTCTACTTGATCTCCAACATGAAACTGAAAAATAAACCATGTTCTTCAGGTGGGATCTTGATGCTTCTTGAATTTGCGAATTGAAAGTAACTCTGAAATGAATTTCCTTGTTCTCCAGGTGGGCACCTGATTGCCAAAACTTGAATTGTATTCCCTTGTTCTCTAGGTGGGTGCCTGATTGCCAAAAGTTGAACAGTATTCCTTTGTTATCCAGGTGGGCACCTGATTGCCAAAAACATGAACTGTATTCCCTTGTTCTCCAGGTGGGCGCCTGATTGCCAAAAACTTGAATTGTATTCCCTTGTTCTCCAGGTGGGCGCCTGATTGCCAAAACTTGAACTGTATTCCCTTGTTCTCCAGGTGGGCATCTGATTGCCAAAAAATTGAACTGTATTCCCTTATTCTCTAGGTGGGCACCTGATTTCCAAACACTTGAACTATATTCCCTTGTTCTCCAGGTGGATGCCTGATATTACAACAAAACAGACAAAACAAAAGAAATTTTTCTGCCCCAGTTTGGTATCTGGGCACATCTGTAAGTGTTAATCGAATCATGTTACCTAAAAGAGTTCTAAGAATTAAAAAGCTAAATCCCATTATCCAGGAGGGCCCTTAAAACTTTAAAGCTAAATTATATTTTCTAAAGGTAGAACTTTACGCTAAATCTTGTTATCTCTGGAGGCCTTGAAATTTAACTAGGTTCCATTATCTAGGAGGGTCCTGAGAACTTTTAAAACTAAATCCCGTTATCCAGGAGGGCCCTGAAAGTTTTAAATTAAATCTCATTATCCAGGAGGGTCCTGAAAGCTTTTAAAACTAAATCCCATTATCCAGGAGGGCCCTGGAAACTTAAACTAAACCCATTATCCAGGAGGGTCCTAAAAACTTAAAACTAAATTCCATTATCCAGGAGGGTCTTGAAAACTTAAAACTAAATCCCATTATCCAGGAGGGTTCTGAAAGCTTAAAAACCTAAATCCCATTATCCAAGAGGGTCCTGAAAACTTGAAAATTAAATCCCATTATCCAGGAGGGTCTTGAAAACTTAAAACTAAATCCCATTATCCAGGAGGGTCCTGAAAACTTAAAACTAAATCTCATTATCCAGGAGGGTCTTGAAAACTTGAAAACTAAATCCCATTATCCAGGAGGGTCCTGAAAAACCGAGAATGAACTTACCTGAGCCATGCTCTCTTCTTGAAGGATTCTGAACAAAATTTCTTGTCCCTGAACCATGCCTTCTTCATGGGAGGGTCCCTGTGGATTAACAATTTTTCTTGCCCCTGTTTCAGACAAATAAAATTTTGTTAGTTTGAAAATACGGTGGTTAATTTGTGGCATCATTGCTGAGTGTCTGCTTTTGCCACTGCCATGCTTCATTCTGATCAGCTACTTCGGGCTAGCAAGGAGTTGTTTGACCTTTTGATTGAAACTGGACCACAAAACCTCTGAATGACCTAAATCTCTCACACTCACTTGTTGCATAGTGTTTTCATTCTGAAAGCTGCTGCATCCTTGTATTTTCTCAAAATTCAAGATTCACTTAATTGACTGAACCTCAGTTATCACCATACTACTTATTCTAAATCATGTCAATTGTGATGTACCTGGCCGAACTCCGCTTTGGGCAATTTAGAAGCTAGTAGTAGGCTTTGGAATCCATTCCTGCTTGTTCAACAAAGGCTAACTCGGAAGAGACTCATAAAGATAGATTCAAAGAGCAAAGTGAGATGATTTTTGGCAAAAGGAACAAAGGAAAATTTGAACACAAATGACTATGTGAAGAAGAATGGGAAAAGAAGACTTATCTGAGTGAAGCGGCTAGCTTCAATAATCATGACACGCATTTCGGATTGATCAACCTAATCCGTTCAACTAATCATACTTTCAGTTCATGTCTTCATACTTCAAAAACCGGGCTTTCACTGATCCAATTTCTCCGTAAAGTCAGGAGCCTCATTCAACTTGTAGTGCCCCGAAGGGTTTTCACCAACAAGCCTCTCTCATTTGTTCATCTCTCAACTCACCATCGCCTTATGGTGCGCGCGAGGGTTTTCACTAATAAGACTCTCTCATTTTAAATTTTCTCTCACCTTACCATCGCTTTACGGTGCCCGTGAAGGTTTTTACCAATAAGACTCTCTCGTTTTAAATTTTCTCTCTTGTGCCCATGAATAAAGTGCTACCCATCATGTAAATCATACCTCTATATCGCTTGACTTGGCATCTTCAAAGATTGATCGGAAGGTCTTTATTTGGACCGTAATGTAGGCTTTTGGATAGGGTTAGAAAGATGGGGTGACATGAAGGCTCAAAATAATTTAAGATGAAAAGGGTTCAAAATTACAACTTTTGGAATCAGATCTTTTTCAAAACCAAAATTGCTGCCCCAATTTCTTTAGGTCTGGGGAATTTTGGATTTTTTTATTTTGATAGGACCGAACCGTGTAAGGCTGCCTACGTATCCTTAAAAGGAATCTGGTCGAACGTAGTTCAAAAGTAAAAGTTGTTTGTTTTTGTTGCTTTTTTTCTTTTTTTTCTTCTTCTCTTTTTTTTCCTTCTTCATTTTTCTCTTTTTCTTTTTTTTTTTCCTTCTTTTTTTTTTCATTTTTTTCATTCTCTAATTCGGCTCCTGATTCCAAAAGAGGGGTATGAAAGAAAATAAATAAGGCCCAAAAGGGGGTAGCAAAGGATGAAAATGTTTGGGTAGCGGAACAAAATGCCTTCGTCATTTCAATGCCAAGTACAAAATGCAATTGAAGGCAAGAACTCATACATAGTATCTCTTGACTGCATCAGAATTGATAGCCATATCTACACATTTGCCTTCTATGTCTGTTAAATACAAAGCACCATTGGGTAACACTCTTGTCACTATGAACGACCCCTGCCAGTTTGGGGCGAACTTGCCTTTAGCTTTAGCCTGATGAGGAGGGATGCGTTTCAATACCATCTGGCCCACTTTGAATTTCCGAGGAAGCACTTTTTTGTTGTATGCTCTTTCCATTCTCTTCTAATACAATTGACCATTAACATACTGCAACCAATATTTTCTCATCAATCAAACTCAACTGCTCTAGCCGGGTTTTGACCCACTCATCATCATCAATTTCAGCTTCTCCAACGATCCGAAGGGATGGAATCTCAACTTCCGCAGGTATAACTGCCTCAGTTCCATATACTAGCAAATAAGGAGTTGCACCTACTGAAGTGCGAACAGTAGTGCGATAACCCAGTAATGCAAAAGGCAACTTTTCATGCCATTGTCTAGAACCTTGCACCATCTTACGAAGTATCTTCTTTATGTTCTTGTTAGCAGCCTCAATAGCTCCATTCGCCTTGGGACAGTACAGAGTGGAGTTTCGATGCATAATCTTGAACTGTTGGCATACCTCATTCATCAAATAACTGTTGAGGTTGGCAGCATTATCTGTGATGATCACCTTGAGAATTTCGAACCAATAAATGATGTTTGAATGAACAAAATCCACCACTGCCTTCTTGGTAACGGACTTGAAAGTTACAGCTTCGACCCACTTGGTAAAGTAATCAATGGCCACCAAAATAAACCTATGCCCGTTCGATGCTGCCGGCTCAATCGGTCCAATGACATCCATGCTCCAAGCAACAAAGGGCCAAGGTGTAGACATTGTGTGTAACTCATATGGGGGAGAATGAATCAAATCACCGTGCACCTAACATTGATGACATTTGAGAACAAAGCTGATTCAATCTCGTTCCATGGTGAGCCAATAATAACCTGCTCGAAGTATCTTTTTTGCCAAGACATACCCATTCATATGCGACCCGAAACTCCAGAATGCACTTCGGCCATGATAGTTGAAGCTTTTTTAGCATCTATGCACCTCAGCAATCCCAAATCTGGAGTCCTTTTGTACAAGATTCCCCACTTAAGAAAAATCCACTAGCCAGATGTCGAATGGTTCTTTTTGATCACCCATGGAATGTACTGGATATACCCCCAACTTGATGTATTCCTTGATATCATGGAACCAAGGTTCGCCATCAATTTCCTCTTCAACCACATTACAATAAGCATGCTGATCACAAACTTGGATATGCACGTGGTCAACATAAGCCTTATCCGGGTGATGTAACATTGACGCCAGAGTAGCCAAGGCATCGACATTATCATTATGAACTCTGGGAATATGTCTGAATTCTACCGACCTGAATTGTTGACAAAGATCATGCAGACACTGTCGGTACGGTATGAGTTTCAAGTCCTGAGTTTCTCATTCTCCTTGAATCTGGTGAACCAACAAATCTGAATCTCCCAGAACCAGTATTTCCTGGACTCCCATGTCTATAGCTAACCTAAAACCCAAAATGCATGCTTCGTACTCAACTGTGTTGTTGGTGCAATAAAATCGAAGTTGGGCTGTTACAGGGTAGTGTTGCCCTGTTTCAGAGATGAGTACAACCCCTATTCCGACACCTTTCATGTTAGTAGCTCTATCAAAGAAGAGTTTCCAACCTGGCTTTTCATCATGGTCCACCTCATCAACATGCATCACTTCCTCATCAGGAAAATAAGTCTTTAGTGGCTCATACTCTTCATCCACCAGATTGTCGGCCAAGTGGTCGGCCAAGGCTTGTTCTTTCATCGCAGTCCGAGTCACATAGATGATGTCAAAATCTGTAAGTAAAATCTGCCACTTTGTAAGTCTTCCCGTGGGCATAGGCTTCTAAAAGATATACTTTAGAGGATCCATGCGAGAAATAAGGTAAGTAGTGTAGGACGACAGATAATACTTCAACTTTTGTGCTACCCAAGTTAGGGCGCACCATGTCCTCTCAAGCAGAGTGTACTTAACCTCATAGGGAGTGAAATTCTTACTGAGATAATAGATTGCTTGCTCCTTCTTTCCCATGATGTCATGTTGACCCAATACACAACCAAAAGAATTATTTATGACTATCAAATAAAGAATTAAAGGTCTCCCAGGCTCTGGTGGGGCCAACACAGGTGGGTTCGACAAGTACCTCTTAATCTTATCAAATGCTTCTTGACACTCGTCAGTCCACTTGACTGCAACATTCTTCTTCAGTAGCTTAAAGATGGGCTCACAAGTTCTTGTGAGCTGAGCAATAAACCTGTTGATGTAATTTAACCTTCCAAGCAGGCTCATCACCTCTGTTTTGTTCTTGGGCGGTGGTAGCTCTTGAATGGCTTTGATCTTCAACAGATCCAACTCAATACCGCGTCAACTGACCATGAATCCCAGCAGTTTCCCAGACGGGACACCAAATGCATATTTTGCTGGATTGAGCTTGAGGTTATACCTGCGGAGCCTTTGGAAAAACTTCCTCAAGTCCTTGATATGGTCAGACTGCTTCTTTGACTTTATGATCACGTCATCTACATAAACCTCAATCTCTTTGTGTATCATGTCATGAAATATGTTGTCATCACCCTCATATAAGTTTCCCCAATATTCTTTAGACCAAATGGCATTACCCGATAGCAATATGTTCCCCATGGCATGATGAACGCTATCTTTTCTGCACTTTCCTCATCCATCAAGATCTGGTGATATCCCGCGTAACAATCCACAAAAGACCCAATCTGATGTTTGGCACAATTATCGATCAGAATGTGAGTGTTCGACAATGGAAAATCATCCTTTGGGCTCGCTTTGTTAAGATCACGGTAATCAACGCATACCCTAGTCTTACCATCCTTCTTTGGTACTGGTACATCGTTAACTAACCAAGTGGGATATCAACTGACTCGAATGACCTTTGCACCAAGCTGCTTTGTGATTTGTTCTTTGATCTTCACACTCATGTCAGTCTTGAACTTTCTTAGCTTTTGCTTGACAGGAGGGAATGCTGGGTCAGTTGGCAATTTATGAACTACCAAATCAGTGCTTAAGCCCGACATATCGTCATACGACCATGCAAAGGCATCTTTGTACTCAAACAATTTTTTGATTATTTCTTCCTTAACTTGTGATTCCAGATACACTCTTATCTTGGTTTCCCTTACATTATCCTGGTCCCCTAAATTGATTGCTTCAGTTTCACTCAGATTAGGCTTTGGTTTTTCTTCAAATTGTTTTAGCTCTTTACTGATTTCCTTAAATGCTGCTTCTTCATCATATTCTATTTCATCATTATATTCTACTTCTTGGATTATTATTTCAGGATTAGATTGGCTTTTAAGACTTGGTTGAAAATTCCTCACGCATGTCGTGTCATTGCAACCAACATAAAAAGAACTGTACAAAAGAAAAACAAAATGAAACACTATTAGAAACACTGGAAAACGGGAAATTGCATTTCATTGAAAATAAAAGGATAGAAGAGTTTGAACATCAAAACAAGCAAAAATTAAAAATCTAGATTACAACCCTAGAATAACCTAGACAGCAGAAAGGAAAACAAAGCAGACTACCAAAACTCCTTCCTGGTGGGGAGAGGAGTAGCTTCTCAATTGCTAAGCTTCACGTTTGGCCCCACGAGCTGCACGTCTGCTTTACTAGAACCTTCACCAACTTCTTCAATATTGACCTCATCAAACAGACTCTGGAACCTCTTGATCAGCTCTTCATCAACATCGACCGTAGGTTTTGGGATTGACGAGGTTGGAGGTTTTTCGGCCCCTAGATTGATAATAGACTTAGAGATGTGAGGGACAGGCTTGGGGAGTGACCATGCCTTCTATTTCAGGTTTTTAACCCTTTTTACGTCCTTCTCTGTGGGCGTGAATCCCAAACCAAATGTACCAGGATTCCCACTAGGGCGCACTAGATGCACAATACCGTGCAGAGATGAGCCCAGACCCTTGCCCGGCAAAAAACCATTCTTCAACATTTCATTCGCAACCATGATAGACACGAAGGATAGCTTAGGACCCGGAATGTATTTTCCTTCAGGAATATTCTCAACAGACACTGTTTCAAAACTTTGATAGACCCAAGGTCCCTTATCATCTTCAGCTTCAATAAACGGAACAATTGTGTCATTACAAGCTGATAAGTCCTCATCACCATGCACAACTATTTCCTGCCTGTCCCATTCGAACTTCACTATTTGGTGCAGAGAAGACGGGACTACCTTAGCAACATGTATCCAGGGCCTACCCAACAACAGATTGTAAGAGACAACCACATCTGACACTTGGAATTCCATGGTGAACTCAACTGGCCCTATCGATAATTCGAGCATTATATCTCCAACAAAGTCTTTACCTCCCCCATCAAAGCCTCGACACACACACGGTTCATGTGGATTCTTTCGGTGCCGATATTCAATTTTTGTAGAGTA